>NC_081325.1:1206738-1510660 GCF_026419965.1 Kogia breviceps
CACATGAAAAGCGCCAGAACGTGGACAATGATGCGGTTGGCCAAAAAGGGCGTATGCGTTTTTTCCTGAATATATTCAGGAAAAAACGCATACGCCCTTTTTGGCCAACCAAGCAACCTGGGAGAGCAAATCAGCACTACAAAGAAATCTCTCGCCCCCCCCGGGGCAAAAGGGCCAGGCGAAAAAAGTCTAAAAACCAGAAAGGCAGGACAGGCCACGGAGTCAAGGGAGCCTTGTTAAGCTGATGGGCGGGATGTCAATGGCCAACAGCCAATCTTCACAAGTGTATCCTCTTTCCCAAACCATGGAAAACACAGAACCACAGAGCATAGGGCACTTCCACACATGGGCGTTGACCTTGGGAAAATCAAAAAATCAACCAGACACAGGGACCCCAAAGTTGAGGGCTGCTGTCTTGACAAGAACCTCCACTCCGGTACACGTTTCATATCCCAGGAAAGAGCCAAGTGGACAAAGACGAGTGGACAAGTGGACAAAGACAAGTGGACAAGTGGACAAGTGGTGCTACGTAGGTCCAATGGAGTGTCACTCAGCCATGAAATCCACGTCATGAGGCTGGTAGCAGCATCCTGAGTGGATTTAGGTACGATCATCCTCAGTGAAATAAGTCCCACAAAAAAAGAAACTTATGATATCACTTATCGAGGGAATGTAAAAATCGCTCCCCATGCACTGAATCCCCAAACAGAACAGAGTCACGCTTTTAGAAAACACACTTATGCCTGCTTCAGGGGAAAGGTGAGGTGGGGTGACGCATAAAACTCGAGTTTGAAATGAGCACAGATACCCTTCCGAAAACCGAATATGGAATGGACATGACCTACTCCTTGCTCAATCAACTGGACTCACCAGACCCTGTTCATCGCACAAGTATCTATCCGACTAGTAAGCATCTTAAAAGCTAAGTCTTGATATCTCTGTGTAAGTGCATCAAGTGTGTGTAAAGCGGCCTAAAACCAGCAGGGAAAATCAGCTCAGACCCATTCTGAGGATACATTTCCAACATAAAGAAGAAACAAGCAGGGCAAAACAGAGAGAAATTCTTCCAAAATGCGTTCAGGGACTGGCATGCAACCAGGATTGACCACATCTACAGCCCCAGCGGCAGAAGACATAAGGCTGGACACTCTTGGGGCTGAGACGATTGGTGAGGTTGGGAAAGCAAATGCAGACCCTTGAAAGGAATCCTGCGTGCTCCCCATTCCATGGGTCCCAACTCTCCAGGTTCAACGCAATCTTCCGACAGCGAAAGCACTCATTGGAAACCCAGCGGATGCTACACCGTGGGATCGGGAAAGCTTTCTGAAACTCACCTCAGTTTTCATCTCCTGGTGCTCGTGTTCTCCATTCAGGCCCCCTTACTAACAATCTCCCCACTTGGAGACTCGGCGCCTTTCCATGCCTCTTTCGTACCGTCTGCAATTTGTCCGCAGGATGAACTGCAAGAGGGGGAACCAATGAGAGACTCGCTGGAGGTGTTTGGTCGGGCACATGTCACTCTCATTTCCCATCACGAAGAAGAATTCACCAGCGGTTCAGCCTGCCACCCCGGATCGACAATAGGGCGTGAAGCCATCCAGCCGTGTTGCGTCCCACTCACAAAAAAGCGACTTGGGAAATGGAGCTCAGGGGCACTGCACTTCCCAAACCTGCAGAGTTCTAAACGATAACTATCGCCCCAAAATATATTGAGGTCAGGCTACGAAGAGGCGCTGAACGCAAGGCAGAACTGCAGGAAACGGATGTCAACGGGTACATCGGAATGGCCCCGATAGCACATGAAAAGCGCCAGAACGTGGACAATGATGCGGTTGGCCAAAAAGGGCGTATGCGTTTTTTCCTGAATATATTCAGGAAAAAACGCATACGCCCTTTTTGGCCAACCAAGCAACCTGGGAGAGCAAATCAGCACTACAAAGAAATCTCTCGCCCCCCCCGGGGCAAAAGGGCCAGGCGAAAAAAGTCTAAAAACCAGAAAGGCAGGACAGGCCACGGAGTCAAGGGAGCCTTGTTAAGCTGATGGGCGGGATGTCAATGGCCAACAGCCAATCTTCACAAGTGTATCCTCTTTCCCAAACCATGGAAAACACAGAACCACAGAGCATAGGGCACTTCCACACATGGGCGTTGACCTTGGGAAAATGAAAAAATCAACCAGACACAGGGACCCCAAAGTTGAGGGCTGCTGTCTTGACAAGAACCTCCACTCCGGTACACGTTTCATATCCCAGGAAAGAGCCAAGTGGACAAAGACGAGTGGACAAGTGGACAAAGACAAGTGGACAAGTGGACAAGTGGTGCTACGTAGGTCCAATGGAGTGTCACTCAGCCATGAAATCCACGTCATGAGGCTGGTAGCAGCATCCTGAGTGGATTTAGGTACGATCATCCTCAGTGAAATAAGTCCCACAAAAAAAGAAACTTATGATATCACTTATCGAGGGAATGTAAAAATCGCTCCCCATGCACTGAATCCCCAAACAGAACAGAGTCACGCTTTTAGAAAACACACTTATGCCTGCTTCAGGGGAAAGGTGAGGTGGGGTGACGCATAAAACTCGAGTTTGAAATGAGCACAGATACCCTTCCGAAAACCGAATATGGAATGGACACGACCTACTCCTTGCTCAATCAACTGGACTCACCAGACCCTGTTCATCGCACAAGTATCTATCCGACTAGTAAGCATCTTAAAAGCTAAGTCTTGATATCTCTGTATAAGTGCATCAAGTGTGTGTAAAGCGGCCTAAAACCAGCAGGGAAAATCAGCTCAGACCCATTCTGAGGATACATTTCCAACATAAAGAAGAAACAAGCAGGGCAAAACAGAGAGAACTTCTTCCAAAATGCGTTCAGGGACTGGCATGCAACCAGGATTGACCACATCTACAGCCCCAGCGGCAGAAGACATAAGGCTGGACACTCTTGGGGCTGAGACGATTGGTGAGGTTGGGAAAGCAAATGCAGACCCTTGAAAGGAATCCTGCGTGCTCCCCATTCCATGGGTCCCAACTCTCCAGGTTCAACGCAATCTTCCGACAGCGAAAGCACTCATTGGAAACCCAGCGGATGCTACACCGTGGGATCGGGAAAGCTTTCTGAAACTCACCTCAGTTTTCATCTCCTGGTGCTCGTGTTCTCCATTCAGGCCCCCTTACTAACAATCTCCCCACTTGGAGACTCGGCGCCTTTCCATGCCTCTTTCGTACCGTCTGCAATTTGTCCGCAGGATGAACTGCAAGAGGGGGAACCAATGAGAGACTCGCTGGAGGTGTTTGGTCGGGCACATGTCACTCTCATTTCCCATCACGAAGAAGAATTCACCAGCGGTTCAGCCTGCCACCCCGGATCGACAATAGGGCGTGAAGCCATCCAGCCGTGTTGCGTCCCACTCACAAAAAAGCGACTTGGGAAATGGAGCTCAGGGACACTGCACTTCCCAAACCTGCAGAGTTCTAAACGATAACTATCGCCCCAAAATATATTGAGGTCAGGCTACGAAGAGGACGCTGAACGCAAGGCAGAACTGCAGGAAACGGATGTCAACGGGTACATCGGAATGGCCCCGATAGCACATGAAAAGCGCCAGAACGTGGACAATGATGCGGTTGGCCAAAAAGGGCGTATGCGTTTTTTCCTGAATATATTCAGGAAAAAACGCATACGCCCTTTTTGGCCAACCAAGCAACCTGGGAGAGCAAATCAGCACTACAAAGAAATCTCTCGCCCCCCCCCGGGGCAAAAGGGCCAGGCGAAAAAAGTCTAAAAACCAGAAAGGCAGGACAGGCCACGGAGTCAAGGGAGCCTTGTTAAGCTGATGGGCGGGATGTCAATGGCCAACAGCCAATCTTCACAAGTGTATCCTCTTTCCCAAACCATGGAAAACACAGAACCACAGAGCATAGGGCACTTCCACACATGGGCGTTGACCTTGGGAAAATCAAAAAATCAACCAGACACAGGGACCCCAAAGTTGAGGGCTGCTGTCTTGACAAGAACCTCCACTCCGGTACACGTTTCATATCCCAGGAAAGAGCCAAGTGGACAAAGACGAGTGGACAAGTGGACAAAGACAAGTGGACAAGTGGACAAGTGGTGCTACGTAGGTCCAATGGAGTGTCACTCAGCCATGAAATCCACGTCATGAGGCTGGTAGCAGCATCCTGAGTGGATTTAGGTACGATCATCCTCAGTGAAATAAGTCCCACAAAAAAAGAAACTTATGATATCACTTATCGAGGGAATGTAAAAATCGCTCCCCATGCACTGAATCCCCAAACAGAACAGAGTCACGCTTTTAGAAAACACACTTATGCCTGCTTCAGGGGAAAGGTGAGGTGGGGTGACGCATAAAACTCGAGTTTGAAATGAGCACAGATACCCTTCCGAAAACCGAATATGGAATGGACACGACCTACTCCTTGCTCAATCAACTGGACTCACCAGACCCTGTTCATCGCACAAGTATCTATCCGACTAGTAAGCATCTTAAAAGCTAAGTCTTGATATCTCTGTGTAAGTGCATCAAGTGTGTGTAAAGCGGCCTAAAACCAGCAGGGAAAATCAGCTCAGACCCATTCTGAGGATACATTTCCAACATAAAGAAGAAACAAGCAGGGCAAAACAGAGAGAACTTCTTCCAAAATGCGTTCAGGGACTGGCATGCAACCAGGATTGACCACATCTACAGCCCCAGCGGCAGAAGACATAAGGCTGGACACTCTTGGGGCTGAGACGATTGGTGAGGTTGGGAAAGCAAATGCAGACCCTTGAAAGGAATCCTGGGTGCTCCCCATTCCATGGGTCCCAACTCTCCAGGTTCAACGCAATCTTCCGACAGCGAAAGCACTCATTGGAAACCCAGCGGATGCTACACCGTGGGATCGGGAAAGCTTTCTGAAACTCACCTCAGTTTTCATCTCCTGGTGCTCGTGTTCTCCATTCAGGCCCCCTTACTAACAATCTCCCCACTTGGAGACTCGGCGCCTTTCCATGCCTCTTTCGTACCGTCTGCAATTTGTCCGCAGGATGAACTGCAAGAGGGGGAACCAATGAGAGACTCGCTGGAGGTGTTTGGTCGGGCACATGTCACTCTCATTTCCCATCACGAAGAAGAATTCACCAGCGGTTCAGCCTGCCACCCCGGATCGACAATAGGGCGTGAAGCCATCCAGCCGTATTGCGTCCCACTCACAAAAAAGCGACTTGGGAAATGGAGCTCAGGGGCACTGCACTTCCCAAACCTGCAGAGTTCTAAACGATAACTATCGCCCCAAAATATATTGAGGTCAGGCTACGAAGAGGCGTTGAACGCAAGGCAGAATTGCAGGAAACGGATGTCAACGGGTACATCGGAATGGCCCCGATAGCACATGAAAAGCGCCAGAACGTGGACAATGATGCGGTTGGCCAAAAAGGGCGTATGCGTTTTTTCCTGAATATATTCAGGAAAAAACGCATACGCCCTTTTTGGCCAACCAAGCAACCTGGGAGAACAAATCAGCACTACAAAGAAATCTCTCGCCCCCCCCGGGGCAAAAGGGCCAGGCGAAAAAAGTCTAAAAACCAGAAAGGCAGGACAGGCCACGGAGTCAAGGGAGCCTTGTTAAGCTGATGGGCGGGATGTCAATGGCCATCAGCCAATCTTCACAAGTGTATCCTCTTTCCCAAACCATGGAAAACACAGAACCAGAGAGCATAGGGCACTTCCACACATGGGCGTTGACCTTGGGAAAATCAAAAAATCAACCAGACACAGGGACCCCAAAGTTGAGGGCTGCTGTCTTGACAAGAACCTCCACTCCGGTACACGTTTCATATCCCAGGAAAGAGCCAAGTGGACAAAGACGAGTGGACAAGTGGACAAAGACAAGTGGACAAGTGGACAAGTGGTGCTACGTAGGTCCAATGGAGTGTCACTCAGCCATGAAATCCACGTCATGAGGCTGGTAGCAGCATCCTGAGTGGATTTAGGTACGATCATCCTCAGTGAAATAAGTCCCACAAAAAAAGAAACTTATGATATCACTTATCGAGGGAATGTAAAAATCGCTCCCCATGCACTGAATCCCCAAACAGAACAGAGTCACGCTTTTAGAAAACACACTTATGCCTGCTTCAGGGGAAAGGTGAGGTGGGGTGACGCATAAAACTCGAGTTTGAAATGAGCACAGATACCCTTCCGAAAACCGAATATGGAATGGACACGACCTACTCCTTGCTCAATCAACTGGACTCACCAGACCCTGTTCATCGCACAAGTATCTATCCGACTAGTAAGCATCTTAAAAGCTAAGTCTTGATATCTCTGTGTAAGTGCATCAAGTGTGTGTAAAGCGGCCTAAAACCAGCAGGGAAAATCAGCTCAGACCCATTCTGAGGATACATTTCCAACATAAAGAAGAAACAAGCAGGGCAAAACAGAGAGAACTTCTTCCAAAATGCGTTCAGGGACTGGCTTGCAACCAGGATTGACCACATCTACAGCCCCAGCGGCAGAAGACATAAGGCTGGACACTCTTGGGGCTGAGACGATTGGTGAGGTTGGGGAAGCAAATGCAGACCCTTGAAAGGAATCCTGCGTGCTCCCCCCTATCCATGGGTCCCAACTCTCCAGGTTCAACGCAATCTTCCGACAGCGAAAGCACTCATTGGAAACCCAGCGGATGCTACACCGTGGGATCGGGAAAGCTTTCTGAAACTCACCTCAGTTTTCATCTCCTGGTGCTCGTGTTCTCCATTCAGGCCCCCTTACTAACAATCTCCCCACTTGGAGACTCGGCGCCTTTCCATGCCTCTTTCGTACCGTCTGCAATTTGTCCGCAGGATGAACTGCAAGAGGGGGAACCAATGAGAGACTCGCTGGAGGTGTTTGGTCGGGCACATGTCACTCTCATTTCCCATCACGAAGAAGAATTCACCAGCGGTTCAGCCTGCCACCCCGGATCGACAATAGGGCGTGAAGCCATCCAGCCGTGTTGCGTCCCACTCACAAAAAAGCGACTTGGGAAATGGAGCTCAGGGGCACTGCACTTCCCAAACCTGCAGAGTTCTAAACGATAACTATCGCCCCAAAATATATTGAGGTCAGGCTACGAAGAGGCGCTGAACGCAAGGCAGAACTGCAGGAAACGGATGTCAACGGGTACATCGGAATGGCCCCGATAGCACATGAAAAGCGCCAGAACGTGGACAATGATGCGGTTGGCCAAAAAGGGCGTATGCGTTTTTTCCTGAATATATTCAGGAAAAAACGCATACGCCCTTTTTGGCCAACCAAGCAACCTGGGAGAGCAAATCAGCACTACAAAGAAATCTCTCGCCCCCCCCCGGGGCAAAAGGGCCAGGCGAAAAAAGTCTAAAAACCAGAAAGGCAGGACAGGCCACGGAGTCAAGGGAGCCTTGTTAAGCTGATGGGCGGGATGTCAATGGCCAACAGCCAATCTTCACAAGTGTATCCTCTTTCCCAAACCATGTAAAACACAGAACCACAGAGCATAGGGCACTTCCACACATGGGCGTTGACCTTGGGAAAATCAAAAAATCAACCAGACACAGGGACCCCAAAGTTGAGGGCTGCTGTCTTGACAAGAACCTCCACTCCGGTACACGTTGCATATCCCAGGAAAGAGCCAAGTGGACAAAGACGAGTGGACAAGTGGACAAAGACAAGTGGACAAGTGGTGCTACGTAGGTCCAATGGAGTGTCACTCAGCCATGAAATCCACGTCATGAGGCTGGTAGCAGCATCCTGAGTGGATTTAGGTACGATCATCCTCAGTGAAATAAGTCCCACAAAAAAAGAAACTTATGATATCACTTATCGAGGGAATGTAAAAATCGCTCCCCATGCACTGAATCCCCAAACAGAACAGAGTCACGCTTTTAGAAAACACACTTATGCCTGCTTCAGGGGAAAGGTGAGGTGGGGTGACGCTTAAAACTCGAGTTTGAAATGAGCACAGATACCCTTCCGAAAACCGAATATGGAATGGACACGACCTACTCCTTGCTCAATCAACTGGACTCACCAGACCCTGTTCATCGCACAAGTATCTATCCGACTAGTAAGCATCTTAAAAGCTAAGTCTTGATATCTCTGTGTAAGTGCATCAAGTGTGTGTAAAGCGGCCTAAAACCAGCAGGGAAAATCAGCTCAGACCCATTCTGAGGATACATTTCCAACATAAAGAAGAAACAAGCAGGGCAAAACAGAGAGAACTTCTTCCAAAATGCGTTCAGGGACTGGCATGCAACCAGGATTGACCACATCTACAGCCCCAGCGGCAGAAGACATAAGGCTGGACACTCTTGGGGCTGAGACGATTGGTGAGGTTGGGGAAGCAAATGCAGACCCTTGAAAGGAATCCTGCGTGCTCCCCATTCCATGGGTCCCAACTCTCCAGGTTCAACGCAATCTTCCGACAGCGAAAGCACTCATTGGAAACCCAGCGGATGCTACACCGTGGGATCGGGAAAGCTTTCTGAAACTCACCTCAGTTTTCATCTCCTGGTGCTCGTGTTCTCCATTCAGGCCCCCTTACTAACAATCTCCCCACTTGGAGACTCGGCGCCTTTCCATGCCTCTTTCGTACCGTCTGCAATTTGTCCGCAGGATGAACTGCAAGAGGGGGAACCAATGAGAGACTCGCTGGAGGTGTTTGGTCGGGCACATGTCACTCTCATTTCCCATCACGAAGAAGAATTCACCAGCGGTTCAGCCTGCCACCCCGGATCGACAATAGGGCGTGAAGCCATCCAGCCGTGTTGCGTCCCACTCACAAAAAAGCGACTTGGGAAATGGAGCTCAGGGGCACTGCACTTCCCAAACCTGCAGAGTTCTAAACGATAACTATCGCCCCAAAATATATTGAGGTCAGGCTACGAAGAGGCGCTGAACGCAAGGCAGAACTGCAGGAAACGGATGTCAACGGCTACATCGGAATGGCCCCGATAGCACATGAAAAGCGCCAGAACGTGGACAATGATGCGGTTGGCCAAAAAGGGCGTATGCGTTTTTTCCTGAATATATTCAGGAAAAAACGCATACGCCCTTTTTGGCCAACCAAGCAACCTGGGAGAGCAAATCAGCACTACAAAGAAATCTCTCGCCCCCCCGGGGCAAAAGGGCCAGGCGAAAAAAGTCTAAAAACCAGAAAGGCAGGACAGGCCACGGAGTCAAGGGAGCCTTGTTAAGCTGATGGGCGGGATGTCAATGGCCAACAGCCAATCTTCACAAGTGTATCCTCTTTCCCAAACCATGGAAAACACAGAACCACAGAGCATAGGGCACTTCCACACATGGGTGTTGACCTTGGGAAAATCAAAAAATCAACCAGACACAGGGACCCCAAAGTTGAGGGCTGCTGTCTTGACAAGAACCTCCACTCCGGTACACGTTTCATATCCCAGGAAAGAGCCAAGTGGACAAAGACGAGTGGACAAGTGGACAAAGACAAGTGGACAAGTGGACAAGTGGTGCTACGTAGGTCCAATGGAGTGTCACTCAGCCATGAAATCCACGTCATGAGGCTGGTAGCAGCATCCTGAGTGGATTTAGGTACGATCATCCTCAGTGAAATAAGTCCCACAAAAAAAGAAACTTATGATATCACTTATCGAGGGAATGTAAAAATCCCTCCCCATGCACGGAATCCCCAAACAGAACAGAGTCACGCTTTTAGAAAACACACTTATGCCTGCTTCAGGGGAAAGGTGAGGTGGGGTGACGCATAAAACTCGAGTTTGAAATGAGCACAGATACCCTTCCGAAAACCGAATATGGAATGGACACGACCTACTCCTTGCTCAATCAACTGGACTCACCAGACCCTGTTCGTCGCACAAGTATCTATCCGACTAGTAAGCATCTTAAAAGCTAAGTCTTGATATCTCTGTGTAAGTGCATCAACTGTGTGTAAAGCGGCCTAAAACCAGCAGGGAAAATCAGCTCAGACCCATTCTGAGGATACATTTCCAACATAAAGAAGAAACAAGCAGGGCAAAACAGAGAGAAATTCTTCCAAAATGCGTTCAGGGACTGGCATGCAACCAGGATTGACCACATCTACAGCCCCAGCGGCAGAAGACATAAGGCTGGACACTCTTGGGGCTGAGACGATTGGTGAGGTTGGAGAAGCAAATGCAGACCCTTGAAAGGAATCCTGCGTGCTCCCCATTCCATGGGTCGCAACTCTCCAGGTTCAACGCAATCTTCCGACAGCGAAAGCACTCATTGGAAACCCAGCGGATGCTACACCGTGGGATCGGGAAAGCTTTCTGAAACTCACCTCAGTTTTCATCTCCTGGTGCTCGTGTTCTCCATTCAGGCCCCCTTACTAACAATCTCCCCACTTGGAGACTCGGCGCCTTTCCATGCCTCTTTCGTACCGTCTGCAATTTGTCCGCAGGATGAACTGCAAGAGGGGGAACCAATGAGAGACTCGCTGGAGGTGTTTGGTCGGGCACATGTCACTCTCATTTCCCATCACGAAGAAGAATTCACCAGCGGTTCAGCCTGCCACCCCGGATCGACAATAGGGCGTGAAGCCATCCAGCCGTGTTGCGTCCCACTCACAAAAAAGCGACTTGGGAAATGGAGCTCAGGGGCACTGCACTTCCCAAACCTGCAGAGTTCTAAACGATAACTATCGCCCCAAAATATATTGAGGTCAGGCTACGAAGAGGCGCTGAACGCAAGGCAGAACTGCAGGAAACGGATGTCAACGGGTACATCGGAATGGCCCCGATAGCACATGAAAAGCGCCAGAACGTGGACAATGATGCGGTTGGCCAAAAAGGGCGTATGCGTTTTTTCCTGAATATATTCAGGAAAAAACGCATACGCCCTTTTTGGCCAACCAAGCAACCTGGGAGAGCAAATCAGCACTACAAAGAAATCTCTCGCCCCCTCCGGGGCAAAAGGGCCAGGCGAAAAAAGTCTAAAAACCTGAAAGGCAGGACAGGCCACGGAGTCAAGGGAGCCTTGTTAAGCTGATGGGCGGGATGTCAATGGCCAACAGCCAATCTTCACAAGTGTATCCTCTTTCCCAAGCCATGTAACACACAGAACCACAGAGCATAGGGCACTTCCACACATGGGCGTTGACCTTGGGAAAATCAAAAAATCAACCAGACACAGGGACCCCAAAGTTGAGGGCTGCTGTCTTGACAAGAACCTCCACTCCGGTACACGTTTCATATCCCAGGAAAGAGCCAAGTGGACAAAGACGAGTGGACAAGTGGACAAAGACAAGTGGACAAGTGGACAAGTGGTGCTACGTAGGTCCAATGGAGTGTCACTCAGCCATGAAATCCACGTCATGAGGCTGGTAGCAGCATCCTGAGTGGATTTAGGTACGATCATACTCAGTGAAATAAGTCCCACAAAAAAAGAAACTTATGATATCACTTATCGAGGGAATGTAAAAATCGCTCCCCATGCACTGAATCCCCAAACAGAACAGAGTCACGCTTTTAGAAAACACACTTATGCCTGCTTCAGGGGAAAGGTGAGGTGGGGTGACGCATAAAACTCGAGTTTGAAATGAGCACAGATACCCTTCCGAAAACCGAATATGGAATGGACACGACCTACTCCTTGCTCAATCAACTGGACTCACCAGACCCTGTTCGTCGCACAAGTATCTATCCGACTAGTAAGCATCTTAAAATCTAAGTCTTGATATCTCTGTGTAAGTGCATCAAGTGTGTGTAAAGCGGCCTAAAACCAGCAGGGAAAATCAGCTCAGACCCATTCTGAGGATACATTTCCAACATAAAGAAGAAACAAGCAGGGCAAAACAGAGAGAACTTCTTCCAAAATGCGTTCAGGGACTGGCATGCAACCAGGATTGACCACATCTACAGCCCCAGCGGCAGAAGACATAAGGCTGGACACTCTTGGGGCTGAGACGATTGGTGAGGTTGGGAAAGCAAATGCAGACCCTTGAAAGGAATCCTGCGTGCTCCCCATTCCATGGGTCCCAACTCTCCAGGTTCAACGCAATCTTCCGACAGCGAAAGCACTCATTGGAAACCCAGCGGATGCTACACCGTGGGATCGGGAAAGCTTTCTGAAACTCACCTCAGTTTTCATCTCCTGGTGCTCGTGTTCTCCATTCAGGCCCCCTTACTAACAATCTCCCCACTTGGAGACTCGGCGCCTTTCCATGCCTCTTTCGTACCGTCTGCAATTTGTCCGCAGGATGAACTGCAAGAGGGGGAACCAATGAGAGACTCGCTGGGTGTTTGGTCGGGCACATGTCACTCTCATTTCCCATCACGAAGAAGAATTCACCAGCGGTTCAGCCTGCCACCCCGGATCGACAATAGGGCGTGAAGCCATCCAGCCGTGTTGCGTCCCACTCACAAAAAAGCGACTTGGGAAATGGAGCTCAGGGGCACTGCACTTCCCAAACCTGCAGAGTTCTAAACGATAACTATCGCCCCAAAATATATTGAGGTCAGGCTACGAAGAGGCGCTGAACGCAAGGCAGAACTGCAGGAAACGGATGTCAACGGCTACATCGGAATGGCCCCGATAGCACATGAAAAGCGCCAGAACGTGGACAATGATGCGGTTGGCCAAAAAGGGCGTATGCGTTTTTTCCTGAATATATTCAGGAAAAAACGCATACGCCCTTTTTGGCCAACCAAGCAACCTGGGAGAGCAAATCAGCACTACAAAGAAATCTCTCGCCCCCCCCGGGGCAAAAGGGCCAGGCGAAAAAAGTCTAAAAACCAGAAAGGCAGGACAGGCCACGGAGTCAAGGGAGCCTTGTTAAGCTGATGGGCGGGATGTCAATGGCCAACAGCCAATCTTCACAAGTGTATCCTCTTTCCCAAACCATGGAAAACACAGAACCACAGAGCATAGGGCACTTCCACACATGGGTGTTGACCTTGGGAAAATCAAAAAATCAACCAGACACAGGGACCCCAAAGTTGAGGGCTGCTGTCTTGACAAGAACCTCCACTCCGGTACACGTTTCATATCCCAGGAAAGAGCCAAGTGGACAAAGACGAGTGGACAAGTGGACAAAGACAAGTGGACAAGTGGACAAGTGGTGCTACGTAGGTCCAATGGAGTGTCACTCAGCCATGAAATCCACGTCATGAGGCTGGTAGCAGCATCCTGAGTGGATTTAGGTACGATCATCCTCAGTGAAATAAGTCCCACAAAAAAAGAAACTTATGATATCACTTATCGAGGGAATGTAAAAATCGCTCCCCATGCACTGAATCCCCAAACAGAACAGAGTCACGCTTTTAGAAAACACACTTATGCCTGCTTCAGGGGAAAGGTGAGGTGGGGTGACGCATAAAACTCGAGTTTGAAATGAGCACAGATACCCCTCCGAAAACCGAATATGGAATGGACACGACCTACTCCTTGCTCAATCAACTGGACTCACCAGACCCTGTTCATCGCACAAGTATCTATCCGACTAGTAAGCATCTTAAAAGCTAAGTCTTGATATCTCTGTGTAAGTGCATCAAGTGTGTGTAAAGCGGCCTAAAACCAGCAGGGAAAATCAGCTCAGACCCATTCTGAGGATACATTTCCAACATAAAGAAGAAACAAGCAGGGCAAAACAGAGAGAAATTCTTCCAAAATGCGTTCAGGGACTGGCATGCAACCAGGATTGACCACATCTACAGCCCCAGCGGCAGAAGACATAAGGCTGGACACTCTTGGGGCTGAGACGATTGGTGAGGTTGGGGAAGCAAATGCAGACCCTTGAAAGGAATCCTGCGTGCTCCCCATTCCATGGGTCGCAACTCTCCAGGTTCAACGCAATCTTCCGACAGCGAAAGCACTCATTGGAAACCCAGCGGATGCTACACCGTGGGATCGGGAAAGCTTTCTGAAACTCACCTCAGTTTTCATCTCCTGGTGCTCGTGTTCTCCATTCAGGCCCCCTTACTAACAATCTCCCCACTTGGAGACTCGGCGCCTTTCCATGCCTCTTTCGTACCGTCTGCAATTTGTCCGCAGGATGAACTGCAAGAGGGGGAACCAATGAGAGACTCGCTGGAGGTGTTTGGTCGGGCACATGTCACTCTCATTTCCCATCACGAAGAAGAATTCACCAGCGGTTCAGCCTGCCACCCCGGATCGACAATAGGGCGTGAAGCCATCCAGCCGTGTTGCGTCCCACTCACAAAAAAGCGACTTGGGAAATGGAGCTCAGGGGCACTGCACTTCCCAAACCTGCAGAGTTCTAAACGATAACTATCGCCCCAAAATATATTGAGGTCAGGCTACGAAGAGGCGCTGAACGCAAGGCAGAACTGCAGGAAACGGATGTCAACGGGTACATCGGAATGGCCCCGATAGCACATGAAAAGCGCCAGAACGTGGACAATGATGCGGTTGGCCAAAAAGGGCGTATGCGTTTTTTCCTGAATATATTCAGGAAAAAACGCATACGCCCTTTTTGGCCAACCAAGCAACCTGGGAGAGCAAATCAGCACTACAAAGAAATCTCTCGCCCCCTCCGGGGCAAAAGGGCCAGGCGAAAAAAGTCTAAAAACCAGAAAGGCAGGACAGGCCACGGAGTCAAGGGAGCCTTGTTAAGCTGATGGGCGGGATGTCAATGGCCAACAGCCAATCTTCACAAGTGTATCCTCTTTCCCAAGCCATGTAACACACAGAACCACAGAGCATAGGGCACTTCCACACATGGGCGTTGACCTTGGGAAAATCAAAAAATCAACCAGACACAGGGACCCCAAAGTTGAGGGCTGCTGTCTTGACAAGAACCTCCACTCCGGTACACGTTTCATATCCCAGGAAAGAGCCAAGTGGACAAAGACGAGTGGACAAGTGGACAAAGACAAGTGGACAAGTGGACAAGTGGTGCTACGTAGGTCCAATGGAGTGTCACTCAGCCATGAAATCCACGTCATGAGGCTGGTAGCAGCATCCTGAGTGGATTTAGGTACGATCATCCTCAGTGAAATAAGTCCCACAAAAAAAGAAACTTATGATATCACTTATCGAGGGAATGTAAAAATCGCTCCCCATGCACTGAATCCCCAAACAGAACAGAGTCACGCTTTTAGAAAACACACTTATGCCTGCTTCAGGGGAAAGGTGAGGTGGGGTGACGCATAAAACTCGAGTTTGAAATGAGCACAGATACCCTTCCGAAAACCGAATATGGAATGGACACGACCTACTCCTTGCTCAATCAACTGGACTCACCAGACCCTGTTCGTCGCACAAGTATCTATCCGACTAGTAAGCATCTTAAAAGCTAAGTCTTGATATCTCTGTGTAAGTGCATCAAGTGTGTGTAAAGCGGCCTAAAACCAGCAGGGAAAATCAGCTCAGACCCATTCTGAGGATACATTTCCAACATAAAGAAGAAACAAGCAGGGCAAAACAGAGAGAACTTCTTCCAAAATGCGTTCAGGGACTGGCATGCAACCAGGATTGACCACATCTACAGCCCCAGCGGCAGAAGACATAAGGCTGGACACTCTTGGGGCTGAGACGATTGGTGAGGTTGGGAAAGCAAATGCAGACCCTTGAAAGGAATCCTGCGTGCTCCCCATTCCATGGGTCCCAACTCTCCAGGTTCAACGCAATCTTCCGACAGCGAAAGCACTCATTGGAAACCCAGCGGATGCTACACCGTGGGATCGGGAAAGCTTTCTGAAACTCACCTCAGTTTTCATCTCCTGGTGCTCGTGTTCTCCATTCAGGCCCCCTTACTAACAATCTCCCCACTTGGAGACTCGGCGCCTTTCCATGCCTCTTTCGTACCGTCTGCAATTTGTCCGCAGGATGAACTGCAAGAGGGGGAACCAATGAGAGACTCGCTGGAGGTGTTTGGTCGGGCACATGTCACTCTCATTTCCCATCACGAAGAAGAATTCACCAGCGGTTCAGCCTGCCACCCCGGATCGACAATAGGGCGTGAAGCCATCCAGCCGTGTTGCGTCCCACTCACAAAAAAGCGACTTGGGAAATGGAGCTCAGGGGCACTGCACTTCCCAAACCTGCAGAGTTCTAAACGATAACTATCGCCCCAAAATATATTGAGGTCAGGCTACGAACAGGCGCTGAACGCAAGGCAGAACTGCAGGAAACGGATGTCAACGGGTACATCGGAATGGCCCCGATAGCACATGAAAAGCGCCAGAACGTGGACAATGATGCGGTTGGCCAAAAAGGGCGTATGCGTTTTTTCCTGAATATATTCAGGAAAAAACGCATACGCCCTTTTTGGCCAACCAAGCAACCTGGGAGAGCAAATCAGCACTACAAAGAAATCTCTCGCCCCCCCCGGGGCAAAAGGGCCAGGCGAAAAAAGTCTAAAAACCAGAAAGGCAGGACAGGCCACGGAGTCAAGGGAGCCTTGTTAAGCTGATGGGCGGGATGTCAATGGCCAACAGCCAATCTTCACAAGTGTATCCTCTTTCCCAAACCATGTAAAACACAGAACCACAGAGCATAGGGCACTTCCACACATGGGCGTTGACCTTGGGAAAATCAAAAAATCAACCAGACACAGGGACCCCAAAGTTGAGGGCTGCTGTCTTGACAAGAACCTCCACTCCGGTACACGATTCATATCCCAGGAAAGAGCCAAGTGGACAAAGACGAGTGGACAAGTGGACAAAGACAAGTGGACAAGTGGACAAGTGGTGCTACGTAGGTCCAATGGAGTGTCATTCAGCCATGAAATCCACGTCATGAGGCTGGTAGCAGCATCCTGAGTGGATTTAGGTACGATCATCCTCAGTGAAATAAGTCCCACAAAAAAAGAAACTTATGATATCACTTATCGAGGGAATGTAAAAATCGCTCCCCATGCACTGAATCCCCAAACAGAACAGAGTCACGCTTTTAGAAAACACACTTATGCCTGCTTCAGGGGAAAGGTGAGGTGGGGTGACGCATAAAACTCGAGTTTGAAATGAGCACAGATACCCTTCCGAAAACCGAATATGGAATGGACACGACCTACTCCTTGCTCAATCAACTGGACTCACCAGACCCTGTTCGTCGCACAAGTATCTATCCGACTAGTAAGCATCTTAAAAGCTAAGTCTTGATATCTCTGTGTAAGTGCATCAAGTGTGTGTAAAGCGGCCTAAAACCAGCAGGGAAAATCAGCTCAGACCCATTCTGAGGATACATTTCCAACATAAAGAAGAAACAAGCAGGGCAAAACAGAGAGAAATTCTTCCAAAATGCGTTCAGGGACTGGCATGCAACCAGGATTGACCACATCTACAGCCCCAGCGGCAGAAGACATAAGGCTGGACACTCTTGGGGCTGAGACGATTGGTGAGGTTGGGAAAGCAAATGCAGACCCTTGAAAGGAATCCTGCGTGCTCCCCATTCCATGGGTCCCAACTCTCCAGGTTCAACGCAATCTTCCGACAGCGAAAGCACTCATTGGAAACCCAGCGGATGCTACACCGTGGGATCGGGAAAGCTTTCTGAAACTCACCTCAGTTTTCATCTCCTGGTGCTCGTGTTCTCCATTCAGGCCCCCTTACTAACAATCTCCCCACTTGGAGACTCGGCGCCTTTCCATGCCTCTTTCGTACCGTCTGCAATTTGTCCGCAGGATGAACTGCAAGAGGGGGAACCAATGAGAGACTCGCTGGAGGTGTTTGGTCGGGCACATGTCACTCTCATTTCCCATCACGAAGAAGAATTCACCAGCGGTTCAGCCTGCCACCCCGGATCGACAATAGGGCGTGAAGCCATCCAGCCGTGTTGCGTCCCACTCACAAAAAAGCGACTTGGGAAATGGAGCTCAGGGGCACTGCACTTCCCAAACCTGCAGAGTTCTAAACGATAACTATCGCCCCAAAATATATTGAGGTCAGGCTACGAACAGGCGCTGAACGCAAGGCAGAACTGCAGGAAACGGATGTCAACGGGTACATCGGAATGGCCCCGATAGCACATGAAAAGCGCCAGAACGTGGACAATGATGCGGTTGGCCAAAAAGGGCGTATGCGTTTTTTCCTGAATATATTCAGGAAAAAACGCATACGCCCTTTTTGGCCAACCAAGCAACCTGGGAGAACAAATCAGCACTACAAAGAAATCTCTCGCCCCCCCCCGGGGCAAAAGGGCCAGGCGAAAAAAGTCTAAAAACCAGAAAGGCAGGACAGGCCACGGAGTCAAGGGAGCCTTGTTAAGCTGATGGGCGGGATGTCAATGGCCAACAGCCAATCTTCACAAGTGTATCCTCTTTCCCAAACCATGGAAAACACAGAACCACAGAGCATAGGGCACTTCCACACATGGGCGTTGACCTTGGGAAAATGAAAAAATCAACCAGACACAGGGACCCCAAAGTTGAGGGCTGCTGTCTTGACAAGAACCTCCACTCCGGTACACGTTTCATATCCCAGGAAAGAGCCAAATGGACAAAGACGAGTGGACAAGTGGACAAAGACAAGTGGACAAGTGGACAAGTGGTGCTACGTAGGTCCAATGGAGTGTCACTCAGCCATGAAATCCACGTCATGAGGCTGGTAGCAGCATCCTGAGTGGATTTAGGTACGATCATCCTCAGTGAAATAAGTCCCACAAAAAAAGAAACTTATGATATCACTTATCGAGGGAATGTAAAAATCGCTCCCCATGCACTGAATCCCCAAACAGAACAGAGTCACGCTTTTAGAAAACACACTTATGCCTGCTTCAGGGGAAAGGTGAGGTGGGGTGACGCATAAAACTCGAGTTTGAAATGAGCACAGATACCCTTCCGAAAACCGAATATGGAATGGACACGACCTACTCCTTGCTCAATCAACTGGACTCACCAGACCCTGTTCGTCGCACAAGTATCTATCCGACTAGTAAGCATCTTAAAATCTAAGTCTTGATATCTCTGTGTAAGTGCATCAAGTGTGTGTAAAGCGGCCTAAAACCAGCAGGGAAAATCAGCTCAGACCCATTCTGAGGATACATTTCCAACATAAAGAAGAAACAAGCAGGGCAAAACAGAGAGAACTTCTTCCAAAATGCGTTCAGGGACTGGCATGCAACCAGGATTGACCACATCTACAGCCCCAGCGGCAGAAGACATAAGGCTGGACACTCTTGGGGCTGAGACGATTGGTGAGGTTGGGAAAGCAAATGCAGACCCTTGAAAGGAATCCTGCGTGCTCCCCATTCCATGGGTCCCAACTCTCCAGGTTCAACGCAATCTTCCGACAGCGAAAGCACTCATTGGAAACCCAGCGGATGCTACACCGTGGGATCGGGAAAGCTTTCTGAAACTCACCTCAGTTTTCATCTCCTGGTGCTCGTGTTCTCCATTCAGGCCCCCTTACTAACAATCTCCCCACTTGGAGACTCGGCGCCTTTCCATGCCTCTTTCGTACCGTCTGCAATTTGTCCGCAGGATGAACTGCAAGAGGGGGAACCAATGAGAGACTCGCTGGAGGTGTTTGGTCGGGCACATGTCACTCTCATTTCCCATCACGAAGAAGAATTCACCAGCGGTTCAGCCTGCCACCCCGGATCGACAATAGGGCGTGAAGCCATCCAGCCGTGTTGCGTCCCACTCACAAAAAAGCGACTTGGGAAATGGAGCTCAGGGGCACTGCACTTCCCAAACCTGCAGAGTTCTAAACGATAACTATCGCCCCAAAATATATTGAGGTCAGGCTACGAAGAGGCGTTGAACGCAAGGCAGAACTGCAGGAAAGGGATGTCAACGGCTACATCGGAATGGCCCCGATAGCACATGAAAAGTGCCAGAACGTGGACAATGACGCGGTTGGCCAAAAAGGGCGTATGCGTTTTTTCCTGAATATATTCAGGAAAAAACGCATACGCCCTTTTTGGCCAACCAAGCAACCTGGGAGAACAAATCAGCACTACAAAGAAATCTCTCGCCCCCCCCCGGGGCAAAAGGGCCAGGCGAAAAAAGTCTAAAAACCAGAAAGGCAGGACAGCCCACGGAGTCAAGGGAGCCTTGTTAAGCTGATGGGCGGGATGTCAATGGCCAACAGCCAATCTTCACAAGTGTATCCTCTTTCCCAAACCATGGAAAACACAGAACCACAGAGCATAGGGCACTTCCACACATGGGCGTTGACCTTGGGAAAATGAAAAAATCAACCAGACACAGGGACCCCAAAGTTGAGGGCTGCTGTCTTGACAAGAACCTCCACTCCGGTACACGTTTCATATCCCAGGAAAGAGCCAAGTGGACAAAGACGAGTGGACAAGTGGACAAAGACAAGTGGACAAGTGGACAAGTGGTGCTACGTAGGTCCAATGGAGTGTCACTCAGCCATGAAATCCACGTCATGAGGCTGGTAGCAGCATCCTGAGTGGATTTAGGTACGATCATCCTCAGTGAAATAAGTCCCACAAAAAAAGAAACTTATGATATCACTTATCGAGGGAATGTAAAAATCGCTCCCCATGCACTGAATCCCCAAACAGAACAGAGTCACGCTTTTAGAAAACACACTTATGCCTGCTTCAGGGGAAAGGTGAGGTGGGGTGACGCATAAAACTCGAGTTTGAAATGAGCACAGATACCCTTCCGAAAACCGAATATGGAATGGACACGACCTACTCCTTGCTCAATCAACTGGACTCACCAGACCCTGTTCGTCGCACAAGTATCTATCCGACTAGTAAGCATCTTAAAATCTAAGTCTTGATATCTCTGTGTAAGTGCATCAAGTGTGTGTAAAGCGGCCTAAAACCAGCAGGGAAAATCAGCTCAGACCCATTCTGAGGATACATTTCCAACATAAAGAAGAAACAAGCAGGGCAAAACAGAGAGAACTTCTTCCAAAATGCGTTCAGGGACTGGCATGCAACCAGGATTGACCACATCTACAGCCCCAGCGGCAGAAGACATAAGGCTGGACACTCTTGGGGCTGAGACGATTGGTGAGGTTGGGAAAGCAAATGCAGACCCTTGAAAGGAATCCTGCGTGCTCCCCATTCCATGGGTCCCAACTCTCCAGGTTCAACGCAATCTTCCGACAGCGAAAGCACTCATTGGAAACCCAGCGGATGCTACACCGTGGGATCGGGAAAGCTTTCTGAAACTCACCTCAGTTTTCATCTCCTGGTGCTCGTGTTCTCCATTCAGGCCCCCTTACTAACAATCTCCCCACTTGGAGACTCGGCGCCTTTCCATGCCTCTTTCGTACCGTCTGCAATTTGTCCGCAGGATGAACTGCAAGAGGGGGAACCAATGAGAGACTCGCTGGAGGTGTTTGGTCGGGCACATGTCACTCTCATTTCCCATCACGAAGAAGAATTCACCAGCGGTTCAGCCTGCCACCCCGGATCGACAATAGGGCGTGAAGCCATCCAGCCGTGTTGCGTCCCACTCACAAAAAAGCGACTTGGGAAATGGAGCTCAGGGGCACTGCACTTCCCAAACCTGCAGAGTTCTAAACGATAACTATCGCCCCAAAATATATTGAGGTCAGGCTACGAAGAGGCGTTGAACGCAAGGCAGAACTGCAGGAAACGGATGTCAACGGGTACATCGGAATGGCCCCGATAGCACATGAAAAGCGCCAGAACGTGGACAATGATGCGGTTGGCCAAAAAGGGCGTATGCGTTTTTTCCTGAATATATTCAGGAAAAAACGCATACGCCCTTTTTGGCCAACCAAGCAACCTGGGAGAACAAATCAGCACTACAAAGAAATCTCTCGCCCCCCCCCGGGGCAAAAGGGCCAGGCGAAAAAAGTCTAAAAACCAGAAAGGCAGGACAGCCCACGGAGTCAAGGGAGCCTTGTTAAGCTGATGGGCGGGATGTCAATGGCCAACAGCCAATCTTCACAAGTGTATCCTCTTTCCCAAACCATGGAAAACACAGAACCACAGAGCATAGGGCACTTCCACACATGGGCGTTGACCTTGGGAAAATCAAAAAATCAACCAGACACAGGGACCCCAAAGTTGAGGGCTGCTGTCTTGACAAGAACCTCCACTCCGGTACACGTTTCATATCCCAGGAAAGAGCCAAGTGGACAAAGACGAGTGGACAAGTGGACAAAGACAAGTGGACAAGTGGACAAGTGGTGCTACGTAGGTCCAATGGAGTGTCACTCAGCCATGAAATCCACGTCATGAGGCTGGTAGCAGCATCCTGAGTGGATTTAGGTACGATCATCCTCAGTGAAATAAGTCCCACAAAAAAAGAAACTTATGATATCACTTATCGAGGGAATGTAAAAATCGCTCCCCATGCACGGAATCCCCAAACAGAACAGAGTCACGCTTTTAGAAAACACACTTATGCCTGCTTCAGGGGAAAGGTGAGGTGGGGTGACGCATAAAACTCGAGTTTGAAATGAGCACAGATACCCTTCCGAAAACCGAATATGGAATGGACACGACCTACTCCTTGCTCAATCAACTGGACTCACCAGACCCTGTTCGTCGCACAAGTATCTATCCGACTAGTAAGCATCTTAAAAGCTAAGTCTTGATATCTCTGTGTAAGTGCATCAAGTGTGTGTAAAGCGGCCTAAAACCAGCAGGGAAAATCAGCTCAGACCCATTCTGAGGATACATTTCCAACATAAAGAAGAAACAAGCAGGGCAAAACAGAGAGAACTTCTTCCAAAATGCGTTCAGGGACTGGCATGCAACCAGGATTGACCACATCTACAGCCCCAGCGGCAGAAGACATAAGGCTGGACACTCTTGGGGCTGAGACGATTGGTGAGGTTGGGAAAGCAAATGCAGACCCTTGAAAGGAATCCTGCGTGCTCCCCATTCCATGGGTCCCAACTCTCCAGGTTCAACGCAATCTTCCGACAGCGAAAGCACTCATTGGAAACCCAGCGGATGCTACACCGTGGGATCGGGAAAGCTTTCTGAAACTCACCTCAGTTTTCATCTCCTGGTGCTCGTGTTCTCCATTCAGGCCCCCTTACTAACAATCTCCCCACTTGGAGACTCGGCGCCTTTCCATGCCTCTTTCGTACCGTCTGCAATTTGTCCGCAGGATGAACTGCAAGAGGGGGAACCAATGAGAGACTCGCTGGAGGTGTTTGGTCGGGCACATGTCACTCTCATTTCCCATCACGAAGAAGAATTCACCAGCGGTTCAGCCTGCCACCCCGGATCGACAATAGGGCGTGAAGCCATCCAGCCGTGTTGCGTCCCACTCACAAAAAAGCGACTTGGGAAATGGAGCTCAGGGGCACTGCACTTCCCAAACCTGCAGAGTTCTAAACGATAACTATCGCCCCAAAATATATTGAGGTCAGGCTACGAACAGGCGCTGAACGCAAGGCAGAACTGCAGGAAACGGATGTCAACGGGTACATCGGAATGGCCCCGATAGCACATGAAAAGCGCCAGAACGTGGACAATGATGCGGTTGGCCAAAAAGGGCGTATGCGTTTTTTCCTGAATATATTCAGGAAAAAACGCATACGCCCTTTTTGGCCAACCAAGCAACCTGGGAGAGCAAATCAGCACTACAAAGAAATCTCTCGCCCCCCCCGGGGCAAAAGGGCCAGGCGAAAAAAGTCTAAAAACCAGAAAGGCAGGACAGGCCACGGAGTCAAGGGAGCCTTGTTAAGCTGATGGGCGGGATGTCAATGGCCAACAGCCAATCTTCACAAGTGTATCCTCTTTCCCAAACCATGTAAAACACAGAACCACAGAGCATAGGGCACTTCCACACATGGGCGTTGACCTTGGGAAAATCAAAAAATCAA
This sequence comes from Kogia breviceps, assembly GCF_026419965.1. NCBI lineage: Eukaryota > Metazoa > Chordata > Mammalia > Artiodactyla > Physeteridae > Kogia > Kogia breviceps. Next base: position 1,230,463 of record NC_081325.1, read on the forward strand.
CCAGACACAGGGACCCCAAAGTTGAGGGCTGCTGTCTTGACAAGAACCTCCACTCCGGTACACGATTCATATCCCAGGAAAGAGCCAAGTGGACAAAGACGAGTGGACAAGTGGACAAAGACAAGTGGACAAGTGGACAAGTGGTGCTACGTAGGTCCAATGGAGTGTCATTCAGCCATGAAATCCACGTCATGAGGCTGGTAGCAGCATCCTGAGTGGATTTAGGTACGATCATCCTCAGTGAAATAAGTCCCACAAAAAAAGAAACTTATGATATCACTTATCGAGGGAATGTAAAAATCGCTCCCCATGCACTGAATCCCCAAACAGAACAGAGTCACGCTTTTAGAAAACACACTTATGCCTGCTTCAGGGGAAAGGTGAGGTGGGGTGACGCATAAAACTCGAGTTTGAAATGAGCACAGATACCCTTCCGAAAACCGAATATGGAATGGACACGACCTACTCCTTGCTCAATCAACTGGACTCACCAGACCCTGTTCGTCGCACAAGTATCTATCCGACTAGTAAGCATCTTAAAAGCTAAGTCTTGATATCTCTGTGTAAGTGCATCAAGTGTGTGTAAAGCGGCCTAAAACCAGCAGGGAAAATCAGCTCAGACCCATTCTGAGGATACATTTCCAACATAAAGAAGAAACAAGCAGGGCAAAACAGAGAGAAATTCTTCCAAAATGCGTTCAGGGACTGGCATGCAACCAGGATTGACCACATCTACAGCCCCAGCGGCAGAAGACATAAGGCTGGACACTCTTGGGGCTGAGACGATTGGTGAGGTTGGGAAAGCAAATGCAGACCCTTGAAAGGAATCCTGCGTGCTCCCCATTCCATGGGTCCCAACTCTCCAGGTTCAACGCAATCTTCCGACAGCGAAAGCACTCATTGGAAACCCAGCGGATGCTACACCGTGGGATCGGGAAAGCTTTCTGAAACTCACCTCAGTTTTCATCTCCTGGTGCTCGTGTTCTCCATTCAGGCCCCCTTACTAACAATCTCCCCACTTGGAGACTCGGCGCCTTTCCATGCCTCTTTCGTACCGTCTGCAATTTGTCCGCAGGATGAACTGCAAGAGGGGGAACCAATGAGAGACTCGCTGGAGGTGTTTGGTCGGGCACATGTCACTCTCATTTCCCATCACGAAGAAGAATTCACCAGCGGTTCAGCCTGCCACCCCGGATCGACAATAGGGCGTGAAGCCATCCAGCCGTGTTGCGTCCCACTCACAAAAAAGCGACTTGGGAAATGGAGCTCAGGGGCACTGCACTTCCCAAACCTGCAGAGTTCTAAACGATAACTATCGCCCCAAAATATATTGAGGTCAGGCTACGAACAGGCGCTGAACGCAAGGCAGAACTGCAGGAAACGGATGTCAACGGGTACATCGGAATGGCCCCGATAGCACATGAAAAGCGCCAGAACGTGGACAATGATGCGGTTGGCCAAAAAGGGCGTATGCGTTTTTTCCTGAATATATTCAGGAAAAAACGCATACGCCCTTTTTGGCCAACCAAGCAACCTGGGAGAACAAATCAGCACTACAAAGAAATCTCTCGCCCCCCCCCGGGGCAAAAGGGCCAGGCGAAAAAAGTCTAAAAACCAGAAAGGCAGGACAGGCCACGGAGTCAAGGGAGCCTTGTTAAGCTGATGGGCGGGATGTCAATGGCCAACAGCCAATCTTCACAAGTGTATCCTCTTTCCCAAACCATGGAAAACACAGAACCACAGAGCATAGGGCACTTCCACACATGGGCGTTGACCTTGGGAAAATGAAAAAATCAACCAGACACAGGGACCCCAAAGTTGAGGGCTGCTGTCTTGACAAGAACCTCCACTCCGGTACACGTTTCATATCCCAGGAAAGAGCCAAATGGACAAAGACGAGTGGACAAGTGGACAAAGACAAGTGGACAAGTGGACAAGTGGTGCTACGTAGGTCCAATGGAGTGTCACTCAGCCATGAAATCCACGTCATGAGGCTGGTAGCAGCATCCTGAGTGGATTTAGGTACGATCATCCTCAGTGAAATAAGTCCCACAAAAAAAGAAACTTATGATATCACTTATCGAGGGAATGTAAAAATCGCTCCCCATGCACTGAATCCCCAAACAGAACAGAGTCACGCTTTTAGAAAACACACTTATGCCTGCTTCAGGGGAAAGGTGAGGTGGGGTGACGCATAAAACTCGAGTTTGAAATGAGCACAGATACCCTTCCGAAAACCGAATATGGAATGGACACGACCTACTCCTTGCTCAATCAACTGGACTCACCAGACCCTGTTCGTCGCACAAGTATCTATCCGACTAGTAAGCATCTTAAAATCTAAGTCTTGATATCTCTGTGTAAGTGCATCAAGTGTGTGTAAAGCGGCCTAAAACCAGCAGGGAAAATCAGCTCAGACCCATTCTGAGGATACATTTCCAACATAAAGAAGAAACAAGCAGGGCAAAACAGAGAGAACTTCTTCCAAAATGCGTTCAGGGACTGGCATGCAACCAGGATTGACCACATCTACAGCCCCAGCGGCAGAAGACATAAGGCTGGACACTCTTGGGGCTGAGACGATTGGTGAGGTTGGGAAAGCAAATGCAGACCCTTGAAAGGAATCCTGCGTGCTCCCCATTCCATGGGTCCCAACTCTCCAGGTTCAACGCAATCTTCCGACAGCGAAAGCACTCATTGGAAACCCAGCGGATGCTACACCGTGGGATCGGGAAAGCTTTCTGAAACTCACCTCAGTTTTCATCTCCTGGTGCTCGTGTTCTCCATTCAGGCCCCCTTACTAACAATCTCCCCACTTGGAGACTCGGCGCCTTTCCATGCCTCTTTCGTACCGTCTGCAATTTGTCCGCAGGATGAACTGCAAGAGGGGGAACCAATGAGAGACTCGCTGGAGGTGTTTGGTCGGGCACATGTCACTCTCATTTCCCATCACGAAGAAGAATTCACCAGCGGTTCAGCCTGCCACCCCGGATCGACAATAGGGCGTGAAGCCATCCAGCCGTGTTGCGTCCCACTCACAAAAAAGCGACTTGGGAAATGGAGCTCAGGGGCACTGCACTTCCCAAACCTGCAGAGTTCTAAACGATAACTATCGCCCCAAAATATATTGAGGTCAGGCTACGAACAGGCGCTGAACGCAAGGCAGAACTGCAGGAAACGGATGTCAACGGGTACATCGGAATGGCCCCGATAGCACATGAAAAGCGCCAGAACGTGGACAATGATGCGGTTGGCCAAAAAGGGCGTATGCGTTTTTTCCTGAATATATTCAGGAAAAAACGCATACGCCCTTTTTGGCCAACCAAGCAACCTGGGAGAGCAAATCAGCACTACAAAGAAATCTCTCGCCCCCCCCGGGGCAAAAGGGCCAGGCGAAAAAAGTCTAAAAACCAGAAAGGCAGGACAGGCCACGGAGTCAAGGGAGCCTTGTTAAGCTGATGGGCGGGATGTCAATGGCCAACAGCCAATCTTCACAAGTGTATCCTCTTTCCCAAACCATGTAAAACACAGAACCACAGAGCATAGGGCACTTCCACACATGGGCGTTGACCTTGGGAAAATCAAAAAATCAACCAGACACAGGGACCCCAAAGTTGAGGGCTGCTGTCTTGACAAGAACCTCCACTCCGGTACACGATTCATATCCCAGGAAAGAGCCAAGTGGACAAAGACGAGTGGACAAGTGGACAAAGACAAGTGGACAAGTGGACAAGTGGTGCTACGTAGGTCCAATGGAGTGTCATTCAGCCATGAAATCCACGTCATGAGGCTGGTAGCAGCATCCTGAGTGGATTTAGGTACGATCATCCTCAGTGAAATAAGTCCCACAAAAAAAGAAACTTATGATATCACTTATCGAGGGAATGTAAAAATCGCTCCCCATGCACTGAATCCCCAAACAGAACAGAGTCACGCTTTTAGAAAACACACTTATGCCTGCTTCAGGGGAAAGGTGAGGTGGGGTGACGCATAAAACTCGAGTTTGAAATGAGCACAGATACCCTTCCGAAAACCGAATATGGAATGGACACGACCTACTCCTTGCTCAATCAACTGGACTCACCAGACCCTGTTCGTCGCACAAGTATCTATCCGACTAGTAAGCATCTTAAAAGCTAAGTCTTGATATCTCTGTGTAAGTGCATCAAGTGTGTGTAAAGCGGCCTAAAACCAGCAGGGAAAATCAGCTCAGACCCATTCTGAGGATACATTTCCAACATAAAGAAGAAACAAGCAGGGCAAAACAGAGAGAAATTCTTCCAAAATGCGTTCAGGGACTGGCATGCAACCAGGATTGACCACATCTACAGCCCCAGCGGCAGAAGACATAAGGCTGGACACTCTTGGGGCTGAGACGATTGGTGAGGTTGGGAAAGCAAATGCAGACCCTTGAAAGGAATCCTGCGTGCTCCCCATTCCATGGGTCCCAACTCTCCAGGTTCAACGCAATCTTCCGACAGCGAAAGCACTCATTGGAAACCCAGCGGATGCTACACCGTGGGATCGGGAAAGCTTTCTGAAACTCACCTCAGTTTTCATCTCCTGGTGCTCGTGTTCTCCATTCAGGCCCCCTTACTAACAATCTCCCCACTTGGAGACTCGGCGCCTTTCCATGCCTCTTTCGTACCGTCTGCAATTTGTCCGCAGGATGAACTGCAAGAGGGGGAACCAATGAGAGACTCGCTGGAGGTGTTTGGTCGGGCACATGTCACTCTCATTTCCCATCACGAAGAAGAATTCACCAGCGGTTCAGCCTGCCACCCCGGATCGACAATAGGGCGTGAAGCCATCCAGCCGTGTTGCGTCCCACTCACAAAAAAGCGACTTGGGAAATGGAGCTCAGGGGCACTGCACTTCCCAAACCTGCAGAGTTCTAAACGATAACTATCGCCCCAAAATATATTGAGGTCAGGCTACGAAGAGGCGTTGAACGCAAGGCAGAACTGCAGGAAACGGATGTCAACGGCTACATCGGAATGGCCCCGATAGCACATGAAAAGCGCCAGAACGTGGACAATGACGCGGTTGGCCAAAAAGGGCGTATGCGTTTTTTCCTGAATATATTCAGGAAAAAACGCATACGCCCTTTTTGGCCAACCAAGCAACCTGGGAGAACAAATCAGCACTACAAAGAAATCTCTCGCCCCCCCCCCGGGGCAAAAGGGCCAGGCGAAAAAAGTCTAAAAACCAGAAAGGCAGGACAGCCCACGGAGTCAAGGGAGCCTTGTTAAGCTGATGGGCGGGATGTCAATGGCCAACAGCCAATCTTCACAAGTGTATCCTCTTTCCCAAACCATGGAAAACACAGAACCACAGAGCATAGGGCACTTCCACACATGGGCGTTGACCTTGGGAAAATGAAAAAATCAACCAGACACAGGGACCCCAAAGTTGAGGGCTGCTGTCTTGACAAGAACCTCCACTCCGGTACACGTTTCATATCCCAGGAAAGAGCCAAGTGGACAAAGACGAGTGGACAAGTGGACAAAGACAAGTGGACAAGTGGACAAGTGGTGCTACGTAGGTCCAATGGAGTGTCACTCAGCCATGAAATCCACGTCATGAGGCTGGTAGCAGCATCCTGAGTGGATTTAGGTACGATCATCCTCAGTGAAATAAGTCCCACAAAAAAAGAAACTTATGATATCACTTATCGAGGGAATGTAAAAATCGCTCCCCATGCACTGAATCCCCAAACAGAACAGAGTCACGCTTTTAGAAAACACACTTATGCCTGCTTCAGGGGAAAGGTGAGGTGGGGTGACGCATAAAACTCGAGTTTGAAATGAGCACAGATACCCTTCCGAAAACCGAATATGGAATGGACACGACCTACTCCTTGCTCAATCAACTGGACTCACCAGACCCTGTTCGTCGCACAAGTATCTATCCGACTAGTAAGCATCTTAAAAGCTAAGTCTTGATATCTCTGTGTAAGTGCATCAAGTGTGTGTAAAGCGGCCTAAAACCAGCAGGGAAAATCAGCTCAGACCCATTCTGAGGATACATTTCCAACATAAAGAAGAAACAAGCAGGGCAAAACAGAGAGAAATTCTTCCAAAATGCGTTCAGGGACTGGCATGCAACCAGGATTGACCACATCTACAGCCCCAGCGGCAGAAGACATAAGGCTGGACACTCTTGGGGCTGAGACGATTGGTGAGGTTGGGAAAGCAAATGCAGACCCTTAAAAGGAATCCTGCGTGCTCCCCATTCCATGGGTCCCAACTCTCCAGGTTCAACGCAATCTTCCGACAGCGAAAGCACTCATTGGAAACCCAGCGGATGCTACACCGTGGGATCGGGAAAGCTTTCTGAAACTCACCTCAGTTTTCATCTCCTGGTGCTCGTGTTCTCCATTCAGGCCCCCTTACTAACAATCTCCCCACTTGGAGACTCGGCGCCTTTCCATGCCTCTTTCGTACCGTCTGCAATTTGTCCGCAGGATGAACTGCAAGAGGGGGAACCAATGAGAGACTCGCTGGAGGTGTTTGGTCGGGCACATGTCACTCTCATTTCCCATCACGAAGAAGAATTCACCAGCGGTTCAGCCTGCCACCCCGGATCGACAATAGGGCGTGAAGCCATCCAGCCGTGTTGCGTCCCACTCACAAAAAAAGCGACTTGGGAAATGGAGCTCAGGGGCACTGCACTTCCCAAACCTGCAGAGTTCTAAACGATAACTATCGCCCCAAAATATATTGAGGTCAGGCTACGAAGAGGCGCTGAACGCAAGGCAGAACTGCAGGAAACGGATGTCAACGGGTACATCGGAATGGCCCCGATAGCACATGAAAAGCGCCAGAACGTGGACAATGATGCGGTTGGCCAAAAAGGGCGTATGCGTTTTTTCCTGAATATATTCAGGAAAAAACGCATACGCCCTTTTTGGCCAACCAAGCAACCTGGGAGAGCAAATCAGCACTACAAAGAAATCTCTCGCCCCCCCCGGGGCAAAAGGGCCAGGCGAAAAAAGTCTAAAAACCAGAAAGGCAGGACAGGCCACGGAGTCAAGGGAGCCTTGTTAAGCTGACGGGCGGGATGTCAATGGCCAACAGCCAATCTTCACAAGTGTATCCTCTTTCCCAAACCATGGAAAACACAGAACCACAGAGCATAGGGCACTTCCACACATGGGCGTTGACCTTGGGAAAATCAAAAAATCAACCAGACACAGGGACCCCAAAGTTGAGGGCTGCTGTCTTGACAAGAACCTCCACTCCGGTACACGTTTCATATCCCAGGAAAGAGCCAAGTGGACAGAGACGAGTGGACAAGTGGACAAAGACAAGTGGACAAGTGGACAAGTGGTGCTACGTAGGTCCAATGGAGTGTCACTCAGCCATGAAATCCACGTCATGAGGCTGGTAGCAGCATCCTGAGTGGATTTAGGTACGATCATCCTCAGTGAAATAAGTCCCACAAAAAAAGAAACTTATGATATCACTTATCGAGGGAATGTAAAAATCGCTCCCCATGCACTGAATCCCCAAACAGAACAGAGTCACGCTTTTAGAAAACACACTTATGCCTGCTTCAGGGGAAAGCTGAGGTGGGGTGACGCATAAAACTCGAGTTTGAAATGAGCACAGATACCCTTCCGAAAACCGAATATGGAATGGACACGACCTACTCCTTGCTCAATCAACTGGACTCACCAGACCCTGTTCATCGCACAAGTATCTATCCGACTAGTAAGCATCTTAAAAGCTAAGTCTTGATATCTCTGTGTAAGTGCATCAAGTGTGTGTAAAGCGGCCTAAAACCAGCAGGGAAAATCAGCTCAGACCCATTCTGAGGATACATTTCCAACATAAAGAAGAAACAAGCAGGGCAAAACAGAGAGAACTTCTTCCAAAATGCGTTCAGGGACTGGCATGCAACCAGGATTGACCACATCTACAGCCCCAGCGGCAGAAGACATAAGGCTGGACACTCTTGGGGCTGAGACGATTGGTGAGGTTGGGAAAGCAAATGCAGACCCTTGAAAGGAATCCTGCGTGCTCCCCATTCCATGGGTCCCAACTCTCCAGGTTCAACGCAATCTTCCGACAGCGAAAGCACTCATTGGAAACCCAGCGGATGCTACACCGTGGGATCGGGAAAGCTTTCTGAAACTCACCTCAGTTTTCATCTCCTGGTGCTCGTGTTCTCCATTCAGGCCCCCTTACTAACAATCTCCCCACTTGGAGACTCGGCGCCTTTCCATGCCTCTTTCGTACCGTCTGCAATTTGTCCGCAGGATGAACTGCAAGAGGGGGAACCAATGAGAGACTCGCTGGAGGTGTTTGGTCGGGCACATGTCACTCTCATTTCCCATCACGAAGAAGAATTCACCAGCGGTTCAGCCTGCCACCCCGGATCGACAATAGGGCGTGAAGCCATCCAGCCGTGTTGCGTCCCACTCACAAAAAAGCGACTTGGGAAATGGAGCTCAGGGGCACTGCACTTCCCAAACCTGCAGAGTTCTAAACGATAACTATCGCCCCAAAATATATTGAGGTCAGGCTACGAACAGGCGCTGAACGCAAGGCAGAACTGCAGGAAACGGATGTCAACGGGTACATCGGAATGGCCCCGATAGCACATGAAAAGCGCCAGAACGTGGACAATGATGCGGTTGGCCAAAAAGGGCGTATGCGTTTTTTCCTGAATATATTCAGGAAAAAACGCATACGCCCTTTTTGGCCAACCAAGCAACCTGGGAGAACAAATCAGCACTACAAAGAAATCTCTCGCCCCCCCCCGGGGCAAAAGGGCCAGGCGAAAAAAGTCTAAAAACCAGAAAGGCAGGACAGGCCACGGAGTCAAGGGAGCCTTGTTAAGCTGATGGGCGGGATGTCAATGGCCAACAGCCAATCTTCACAAGTGTATCCTCTTTCCCAAACCATGGAAAACACAGAACCACAGAGCATAGGGCACTTCCACACATGGGCGTTGACCTTGGGAAAATGAAAAAATCAACCAGACACAGGGACCCCAAAGTTGAGGGCTGCTGTCTTGACAAGAACCTCCACTCCGGTACACGTTTCATATCCCAGGAAAGAGCCAAATGGACAAAGACGAGTGGACAAGTGGACAAAGACAAGTGGACAAGTGGACAAGTGGTGCTACGTAGGTCCAATGGAGTGTCACTCAGCCATGAAATCCACGTCATGAGGCTGGTAGCAGCATCCTGAGTGGATTTAGGTACGATCATCCTCAGTGAAATAAGTCCCACAAAAAAAGAAACTTATGATATCACTTATCGAGGGAATGTAAAAATCGCTCCCCATGCACTGAATCCCCAAACAGAACAGAGTCACGCTTTTAGAAAACACACTTATGCCTGCTTCAGGGGAAAGGTGAGGTGGGGTGACGCATAAAACTCGAGTTTGAAATGAGCACAGATACCCTTCCGAAAACCGAATATGGAATGGACACGACCTACTCCTTGCTCAATCAACTGGACTCACCAGACCCTGTTCGTCGCACAAGTATCTATCCGACTAGTAAGCATCTTAAAAGCTAAGTCTTGATATCTCTGTGTAAGTGCATCAAGTGTGTGTAAAGCGGCCTAAAACCAGCAGGGAAAATCAGCTCAGACCCATTCTGAGGATACATTTCCAACATAAAGAAGAAACAAGCAGGGCAAAACAGAGAGAAATTCTTCCAAAATGCGTTCAGGGACTGGCATGCAACCAGGATTGACCACATCTACAGCCCCAGCGGCAGAAGACATAAGGCTGGACACTCTTGGGGCTGAGACGATTGGTGAGGTTGGGAAAGCAAATGCAGACCCTTGAAAGGAATCCTGCGTGCTCCCCATTCCATGGGTCCCAACTCTCCAGGTTCAACGCAATCTTCCGACAGCGAAAGCACTCATTGGAAACCCAGCGGATGCTACACCGTGGGATCGGGAAAGCTTTCTGAAACTCACCTCAGTTTTCATCTCCTGGTGCTCGTGTTCTCCATTCAGGCCCCCTTACTAACAATCTCCCCACTTGGAGACTCGGCGCCTTTCCATGCCTCTTTCGTACCGTCTGCAATTTGTCCGCAGGATGAACTGCAAGAGGGGGAACCAATGAGAGACTCGCTGGAGGTGTTTGGTCGGGCACATGTCACTCTCATTTCCCATCACGAAGAAGAATTCACCAGCGGTTCAGCCTGCCACCCCGGATCGACAATAGGGCGTGAAGCCATCCAGCCGTGTTGCGTCCCACTCACAAAAAAGCGACTTGGGAAATGGAGCTCAGGGGCACTGCACTTCCCAAACCTGCAGAGTTCTAAACGATAACTATCGCCCCAAAATATATTGAGGTCAGGCTACGAACAGGCGCTGAACGCAAGGCAGAACTGCAGGAAACGGATGTCAACGGGTACATCGGAATGGCCCCGATAGCACATGAAAAGCGCCAGAACGTGGACAATGATGCGGTTGGCCAAAAAGGGCGTATGCGTTTTTTCCTGAATATATTCAGGAAAAAACGCATACGCCCTTTTTGGCCAACCAAGCAACCTGGGAGAACAAATCAGCACTACAAAGAAATCTCTCGCCCCCCCCCGGGGCAAAAGGGCCAGGCGAAAAAAGTCTAAAAACCAGAAAGGCAGGACAGGCCACGGAGTCAAGGGAGCCTTGTTAAGCTGATGGGCGGGATGTCAATGGCCAACAGCCAATCTTCACAAGTGTATCCTCTTTCCCAAACCATGGAAAACACAGAACCACAGAGCATAGGGCACTTCCACACATGGGCGTTGACCTTGGGAAAATGAAAAAATCAACCAGACACAGGGACCCCAAAGTTGAGGGCTGCTGTCTTGACAAGAACCTCCACTCCGGTACACGTTTCATATCCCAGGAAAGAGCCAAATGGACAAAGACGAGTGGACAAGTGGACAAAGACAAGTGGACAAGTGGACAAGTGGTGCTACGTAGGTCCAATGGAGTGTCACTCAGCCATGAAATCCACGTCATGAGGCTGGTAGCAGCATCCTGAGTGGATTTAGGTACGATCATCCTCAGTGAAATAAGTCCCACAAAAAAAGAAACTTATGATATCACTTATCGAGGGAATGTAAAAATCGCTCCCCATGCACTGAATCCCCAAACAGAACAGAGTCACGCTTTTAGAAAACACACTTATGCCTGCTTCAGGGGAAAGGTGAGGTGGGGTGACGCATAAAACTCGAGTTTGAAATGAGCACAGATACCCTTCCGAAAACCGAATATGGAATGGACACGACCTACTCCTTGCTCAATCAACTGGACTCACCAGACCCTGTTCGTCGCACAAGTATCTATCCGACTAGTAAGCATCTTAAAAGCTAAGTCTTGATATCTCTGTGTAAGTGCATCAAGTGTGTGTAAAGCGGCCTAAAACCAGCAGGGAAAATCAGCTCAGACCCATTCTGAGGATACATTTCCAACATAAAGAAGAAACAAGCAGGGCAAAACAGAGAGAAATTCTTCCAAAATGCGTTCAGGGACTGGCATGCAACCAGGATTGACCACATCTACAGCCCCAGCGGCAGAAGACATAAGGCTGGACACTCTTGGGGCTGAGACGATTGGTGAGGTTGGGAAAGCAAATGCAGACCCTTGAAAGGAATCCTGCGTGCTCCCCATTCCATGGGTCCCAACTCTCCAGGTTCAACGCAATCTTCCGACAGCGAAAGCACTCATTGGAAACCCAGCGGATGCTACACCGTGGGATCGGGAAAGCTTTCTGAAACTCACCTCAGTTTTCATCTCCTGGTGCTCGTGTTCTCCATTCAGGCCCCCTTACTAACAATCTCCCCACTTGGAGACTCGGCGCCTTTCCATGCCTCTTTCGTACCGTCTGCAATTTGTCCGCAGGATGAACTGCAAGAGGGGGAACCAATGAGAGACTCGCTGGAGGTGTTTGGTCGGGCACATGTCACTCTCATTTCCCATCACGAAGAAGAATTCACCAGCGGTTCAGCCTGCCACCCCGGATCGACAATAGGGCGTGAAGCCATCCAGCCGTGTTGCGTCCCACTCACAAAAAAGCGACTTGGGAAATGGAGCTCAGGGGCACTGCACTTCCCAAACCTGCAGAGTTCTAAACGATAACTATCGCCCCAAAATATATTGAGGTCAGGCTACGAACAGGCGCTGAACGCAAGGCAGAACTGCAGGAAACGGATGTCAACGGGTACATCGGAATGGCCCCGATAGCACATGAAAAGCGCCAGAACGTGGACAATGATGCGGTTGGCCAAAAAGGGCGTATGCGTTTTTTCCTGAATATATTCAGGAAAAAACGCATACGCCCTTTTTGGCCAACCAAGCAACCTGGGAGAACAAATCAGCACTACAAAGAAATCTCTCGCCCCCCCCCGGGGCAAAAGGGCCAGGCGAAAAAAGTCTAAAAACCAGAAAGGCAGGACAGGCCACGGAGTCAAGGGAGCCTTGTTAAGCTGATGGGCGGGATGTCAATGGCCAACAGCCAATCTTCACAAGTGTATCCTCTTTCCCAAACCATGGAAAACACAGAACCACAGAGCATAGGGCACTTCCACACATGGGCGTTGACCTTGGGAAAATGAAAAAATCAACCAGACACAGGGACCCCAAAGTTGAGGGCTGCTGTCTTGACAAGAACCTCCACTCCGGTACACGTTTCATATCCCAGGAAAGAGCCAAATGGACAAAGACGAGTGGACAAGTGGACAAAGACAAGTGGACAAGTGGACAAGTGGTGCTACGTAGGTCCAATGGAGTGTCACTCAGCCATGAAATCCACGTCATGAGGCTGGTAGCAGCATCCTGAGTGGATTTAGGTACGATCATCCTCAGTGAAATAAGTCCCACAAAAAAAGAAACTTATGATATCACTTATCGAGGGAATGTAAAAATCGCTCCCCATGCACTGAATCCCCAAACAGAACAGAGTCACGCTTTTAGAAAACACACTTATGCCTGCTTCAGGGGAAAGGTGAGGTGGGGTGACGCATAAAACTCGAGTTTGAAATGAGCACAGATACCCTTCCGAAAACCGAATATGGAATGGACACGACCTACTCCTTGCTCAATCAACTGGACTCACCAGACCCTGTTCGTCGCACAAGTATCTATCCGACTAGTAAGCATCTTAAAAGCTAAGTCTTGATATCTCTGTGTAAGTGCATCAAGTGTGTGTAAAGCGGCCTAAAACCAGCAGGGAAAATCAGCTCAGACCCATTCTGAGGATACATTTCCAACATAAAGAAGAAACAAGCAGGGCAAAACAGAGAGAAATTCTTCCAAAATGCGTTCAGGGACTGGCATGCAACCAGGATTGACCACATCTACAGCCCCAGCGGCAGAAGACATAAGGCTGGACACTCTTGGGGCTGAGACGATTGGTGAGGTTGGGAAAGCAAATGCAGACCCTTGAAAGGAATCCTGCGTGCTCCCCATTCCATGGGTCCCAACTCTCCAGGTTCAACGCAATCTTCCGACAGCGAAAGCACTCATTGGAAACCCAGCGGATGCTACACCGTGGGATCGGGAAAGCTTTCTGAAACTCACCTCAGTTTTCATCTCCTGGTGCTCGTGTTCTCCATTCAGGCCCCCTTACTAACAATCTCCCCACTTGGAGACTCGGCGCCTTTCCATGCCTCTTTCGTACCGTCTGCAATTTGTCCGCAGGATGAACTGCAAGAGGGGGAACCAATGAGAGACTCGCTGGAGGTGTTTGGTCGGGCACATGTCACTCTCATTTCCCATCACGAAGAAGAATTCACCAGCGGTTCAGCCTGCCACCCCGGATCGACAATAGGGCGTGAAGCCATCCAGCCGTGTTGCGTCCCACTCACAAAAAAGCGACTTGGGAAATGGAGCTCAGGGGCACTGCACTTCCCAAACCTGCAGAGTTCTAAACGATAACTATCGCCCCAAAATATATTGAGGTCAGGCTACGAACAGGCGCTGAACGCAAGGCAGAACTGCAGGAAACGGATGTCAACGGGTACATCGGAATGGCCCCGATAGCACATGAAAAGCGCCAGAACGTGGACAATGATGCGGTTGGCCAAAAAGGGCGTATGCGTTTTTTCCTGAATATATTCAGGAAAAAACGCATACGCCCTTTTTGGCCAACCAAGCAACCTGGGAGAACAAATCAGCACTACAAAGAAATCTCTCGCCCCCCCCCGGGGCAAAAGGGCCAGGCGAAAAAAGTCTAAAAACCAGAAAGGCAGGACAGGCCACGGAGTCAAGGGAGCCTTGTTAAGCTGATGGGCGGGATGTCAATGGCCAACAGCCAATCTTCACAAGTGTATCCTCTTTCCCAAACCATGGAAAACACAGAACCACAGAGCATAGGGCACTTCCACACATGGGCGTTGACCTTGGGAAAATGAAAAAATCAACCAGACACAGGGACCCCAAAGTTGAGGGCTGCTGTCTTGACAAGAACCTCCACTCCGGTACACGTTTCATATCCCAGGAAAGAGCCAAATGGACAAAGACGAGTGGACAAGTGGACAAAGACAAGTGGACAAGTGGACAAGTGGTGCTACGTAGGTCCAATGGAGTGTCACTCAGCCATGAAATCCACGTCATGAGGCTGGTAGCAGCATCCTGAGTGGATTTAGGTACGATCATCCTCAGTGAAATAAGTCCCACAAAAAAAGAAACTTATGATATCACTTATCGAGGGAATGTAAAAATCGCTCCCCATGCACTGAATCCCCAAACAGAACAGAGTCACGCTTTTAGAAAACACACTTATGCCTGCTTCAGGGGAAAGGTGAGGTGGGGTGACGCATAAAACTCGAGTTTGAAATGAGCACAGATACCCTTCCGAAAACCGAATATGGAATGGACACGACCTACTCCTTGCTCAATCAACTGGACTCACCAGACCCTGTTCGTCGCACAAGTATCTATCCGACTAGTAAGCATCTTAAAAGCTAAGTCTTGATATCTCTGTGTAAGTGCATCAAGTGTGTGTAAAGCGGCCTAAAACCAGCAGGGAAAATCAGCTCAGACCCATTCTGAGGATACATTTCCAACATAAAGAAGAAACAAGCAGGGCAAAACAGAGAGAAATTCTTCCAAAATGCGTTCAGGGACTGGCATGCAACCAGGATTGACCACATCTACAGCCCCAGCGGCAGAAGACATAAGGCTGGACACTCTTGGGGCTGAGACGATTGGTGAGGTTGGGAAAGCAAATGCAGACCCTTGAAAGGAATCCTGCGTGCTCCCCATTCCATGGGTCCCAACTCTCCAGGTTCAACGCAATCTTCCGACAGCGAAAGCACTCATTGGAAACCCAGCGGATGCTACACCGTGGGATCGGGAAAGCTTTCTGAAACTCACCTCAGTTTTCATCTCCTGGTGCTCGTGTTCTCCATTCAGGCCCCCTTACTAACAATCTCCCCACTTGGAGACTCGGCGCCTTTCCATGCCTCTTTCGTACCGTCTGCAATTTGTCCGCAGGATGAACTGCAAGAGGGGGAACCAATGAGAGACTCGCTGGAGGTGTTTGGTCGGGCACATGTCACTCTCATTTCCCATCACGAAGAAGAATTCACCAGCGGTTCAGCCTGCCACCCCGGATCGACAATAGGGCGTGAAGCCATCCAGCCGTGTTGCGTCCCACTCACAAAAAAGCGACTTGGGAAATGGAGCTCAGGGGCACTGCACTTCCCAAACCTGCAGAGTTCTAAACGATAACTATCGCCCCAAAATATATTGAGGTCAGGCTACGAACAGGCGCTGAACGCAAGGCAGAACTGCAGGAAACGGATGTCAACGGGTACATCGGAATGGCCCCGATAGCACATGAAAAGCGCCAGAACGTGGACAATGATGCGGTTGGCCAAAAAGGGCGTATGCGTTTTTTCCTGAATATATTCAGGAAAAAACGCATACGCCCTTTTTGGCCAACCAAGCAACCTGGGAGAACAAATCAGCACTACAAAGAAATCTCTCGCCCCCCCCCGGGGCAAAAGGGCCAGGCGAAAAAAGTCTAAAAACCAGAAAGGCAGGACAGGCCACGGAGTCAAGGGAGCCTTGTTAAGCTGATGGGCGGGATGTCAATGGCCAACAGCCAATCTTCACAAGTGTATCCTCTTTCCCAAACCATGGAAAACACAGAACCACAGAGCATAGGGCACTTCCACACATGGGCGTTGACCTTGGGAAAATGAAAAAATCAACCAGACACAGGGACCCCAAAGTTGAGGGCTGCTGTCTTGACAAGAACCTCCACTCCGGTACACGTTTCATATCCCAGGAAAGAGCCAAATGGACAAAGACGAGTGGACAAGTGGACAAAGACAAGTGGACAAGTGGACAAGTGGTGCTACGTAGGTCCAATGGAGTGTCACTCAGCCATGAAATCCACGTCATGAGGCTGGTAGCAGCATCCTGAGTGGATTTAGGTACGATCATCCTCAGTGAAATAAGTCCCACAAAAAAAGAAACTTATGATATCACTTATCGAGGGAATGTAAAAATCGCTCCCCATGCACTGAATCCCCAAACAGAACAGAGTCACGCTTTTAGAAAACACACTTATGCCTGCTTCAGGGGAAAGGTGAGGTGGGGTGACGCATAAAACTCGAGTTTGAAATGAGCACAGATACCCTTCCGAAAACCGAATATGGAATGGACACGACCTACTCCTTGCTCAATCAACTGGACTCACCAGACCCTGTTCGTCGCACAAGTATCTATCCGACTAGTAAGCATCTTAAAATCTAAGTCTTGATATCTCTGTGTAAGTGCATCAAGTGTGTGTAAAGCGGCCTAAAACCAGCAGGGAAAATCAGCTCAGACCCATTCTGAGGATACATTTCCAACATAAAGAAGAAACAAGCAGGGCAAAACAGAGAGAACTTCTTCCAAAATGCGTTCAGGGACTGGCATGCAACCAGGATTGACCACATCTACAGCCCCAGCGGCAGAAGACATAAGGCTGGACACTCTTGGGGCTGAGACGATTGGTGAGGTTGGGAAAGCAAATGCAGACCCTTAAAAGGAATCCTGCGTGCTCCCCATTCCATGGGTCCCAACTCTCCAGGTTCAACGCAATCTTCCGACAGCGAAAGCACTCATTGGAAACCCAGCGGATGCTACACCGTGGGATCGGGAAAGCTTTCTGAAACTCACCTCAGTTTTCATCTCCTGGTGCTCGTGTTCTCCATTCAGGCCCCCTTACTAACAATCTCCCCACTTGGAGACTCGGCGCCTTTCCATGCCTCTTTCGTACCGTCTGCAATTTGTCCGCAGGATGAACTGCAAGAGGGGGAACCAATGAGAGACTCGCTGGAGGTGTTTGGTCGGGCACATGTCACTCTCATTTCCCATCACGAAGAAGAATTCACCAGCGGTTCAGCCTGCCACCCCGGATCGACAATAGGGCGTGAAGCCATCCAGCCGTGTTGCGTCCCACTCACAAAAAAAGCGACTTGGGAAATGGAGCTCAGGGGCACTGCACTTCCCAAACCTGCAGAGTTCTAAACGATAACTATCGCCCCAAAATATATTGAGGTCAGGCTACGAAGAGGCGCTGAACGCAAGGCAGAACTGCAGGAAACGGATGTCAACGGGTACATCGGAATGGCCCCGATAGCACATGAAAAGCGCCAGAACGTGGACAATGATGCGGTTGGCCAAAAAGGGCGTATGCGTTTTTTCCTGAATATATTCAGGAAAAAACGCATACCCCCTTTTTGGCCAACCAAGCAACCTGGGAGAGCAAATCAGCACTACAAAGAAATCTCTCGCCCCCCCCGGGGCAAAAGGGCCAGGCGAAAAAAGTCTAAAAACCAGAAAGGCAGGACAGGCCACGGAGTCAAGGGAGCCTTGTTAAGCTGACGGGCGGGATGTCAATGGCCAACAGCCAATCTTCACAAGTGTATCCTCTTTCCCAAACCATGGAAAACACAGAACCACAGAGCATAGGGCACTTCCACACATGGGCGTTGACCTTGGGAAAATCAAAAAATCAACCAGACACAGGGACCCCAAAGTTGAGGGCTGCTGTCTTGACAAGAACCTCCACTCCGGTACACGTTTCATATCCCAGGAAAGAGCCAAGTGGACAGAGACGAGTGGACAAGTGGACAAAGACAAGTGGACAAGTGGACAAGTGGTGCTACGTAGGTCCAATGGAGTGTCACTCAGCCATGAAATCCACGTCATGAGGCTGGTAGCAGCATCCTGAGTGGATTTAGGTACGATCATCCTCAGTGAAATAAGTCCCACAAAAAAAGAAACTTATGATATCACTTATCGAGGGAATGTAAAAATCGCTCCCCATGCACTGAATCCCCAAACAGAACAGAGTCACGCTTTTAGAAAACACACTTATGCCTGCTTCAGGGGAAAGCTGAGGTGGGGTGACGCATAAAACTCGAGTTTGAAATGAGCACAGATACCCTTCCGAAAACCGAATATGGAATGGACACGACCTACTCCTTGCTCAATCAACTGGACTCACCAGACCCTGTTCATCGCACAAGTATCTATCCGACTAGTAAGCATCTTAAAAGCTAAGTCTTGATATCTCTGTGTAAGTGCATCAAGTGTGTGTAAAGCGGCCTAAAACCAGCAGGGAAAATCAGCTCAGACCCATTCTGAGGATACATTTCCAACATAAAGAAGAAACAAGCAGGGCAAAACAGAGAGAACTTCTTCCAAAATGCGTTCAGGGACTGGCATGCAACCAGGATTGACCACATCTACAGCCCCAGCGGCAGAAGACATAAGGCTGGACACTCTTGGGGCTGAGACGATTGGTGAGGTTGGGGAAGCAAATGCAGACCCTTGAAAGGAATCCTGCGTGCTCCCCATTCCATGGGTCCCAACTCTCCAGGTTCAACGCAATCTTCCGACAGCGAAAGCACTCATTGGAAACCCAGCGGATGCTACACCGTGGGATCGGGAAAGCTTTCTGAAACTCACCTCAGTTTTCATCTCCTGGTGCTCGTGTTCTCCATTCAGGCCCCCTTACTAACAATCTCCCCACTTGGAGACTCGGCGCCTTTCCATGCCTCTTTCGTACCGTCTGCAATTTGTCCGCAGGATGAACTGCAAGAGGGGGAACCAATGAGAGACTCGCTGGAGGTGTTTGGTCGGGCACATGTCACTCTCATTTCCCATCACGAAGAAGAATTCACCAGCGGTTCAGCCTGCCACCCCGGATCGACAATAGGGCGTGAAGCCATCCAGCCGTGTTGCGTCCCACTCACAAAAAAGCGACTTGGGAAATGGAGCTCAGGGGCACTGCACTTCCCAAACCTGCAGAGTTCTAAACGATAACTATCGCCCCAAAATATATTGAGGTCAGGCTACGAAGAGGCGCTGAACGCAAGGCAGAACTGCAGGAAACGGATGTCAACGGCTACATCGGAATGGCCCCGATAGCACATGAAAAGCGCCAGAACGTGGACAATGATGCGGTTGGCCAAAAAGGGCGTATGCGTTTTTTCCTGAATATATTCAGGAAAAAACGCATACGCCCTTTTTGGCCAACCAAGCAACCTGGGAGAGCAAATCAGCACTACAAAGAAATCTCTCGCCCCCCCCCGGGGCAAAAGGGCCAGGCGAAAAAAGTCTAAAAACCAGAAAGGCAGGACAGGCCACGGAGTCAAGGGAGCCTTGTTAAGCTGATGGGCGGGATGTCAATGGCCAACAGCCAATCTTCACAAGTGTATCCTCTTTCCCAAACCATGTAAAACACAGAACCACAGAGCATAGGGCACTTCCACACATGGGCGTTGACCTTGGGAAAATCAAAAAATCAACCAGACACAGGGACCCCAAAGTTGAGGGCTGCTGTCTTGACAAGAACCTCCACTCCGGTACACGTTTCATATCCCAGGAAAGAGCCAAGTGGACAAAGACGAGTGGACAAGTGGACAAAGACAAGTGGACAAGTGGACAAGTGGTGCTACGTAGGTCCAATGGAGTGTCACTCAGCCATGAAATCCACGTCATGAGGCTGGTAGCAGCATCCTGAGTGGATTTAGGTACGATCATCCTCAGTGAAATAAGTCCCACAAAAAAAGAAACTTATGATATCACTTATCGAGGGAATGTAAAAATCGCTCCCCATGCACTGAATCCCCAAACAGAACAGAGTCACGCTTTTAGAAAACACACTTATGCCTGCTTCAGGGGAAAGGTGAGGTGGGGTGACGCATAAAACTCGAGTTTGAAATGAGCACAGATACCCTTCCGAAAACCGAATATGGAATGGACACGACCTACTCCTTGCTCAATCAACTGGACTCACCAGACCCTGTTCATCGCACAAGTATCTATCCGACTAGTAAGCATCTTAAAAGCTAAGTCTTGATATCTCTGTGTAAGTGCATCAAGTGTGTGTAAAGCGGCCTAAAACCAGCAGGGAAAATCAGCTCAGACCCATTCTGAGGATACATTTCCAACATAAAGAAGAAACAAGCAGGGCAAAACAGAGAGAACTTCTTCCAAAATGCGTTCAGGGACTGGCATGCAACCAGGATTGACCACATCTACAGCCCCAGCGGCAGAAGACATAAGGCTGGACACTCTTGGGGCTGAGACGATTGGTGAGGTTGGGAAAGCAAATGCAGACCCTTGAAAGGAATCCTGCGTGCTCCCCATTCCATGGGTCCCAACTCTCCAGGTTCAACGCAATCTTCCGACAGCGAAAGCACTCATTGGAAACCCAGCGGATGCTACACCGTGGGATCGGGAAAGCTTTCTGAAACTCACCTCAGTTTTCATCTCCTGGTGCTCGTGTTCTCCATTCAGGCCCCCTTACTAACAATCTCCCCACTTGGAGACTCGGCGCCTTTCCATGCCTCTTTCGTACCGTCTGCAATTTGTCCGCAGGATGAACTGCAAGAGGGGGAACCAATGAGAGACTCGCTGGAGGTGTTTGGTCGGGCACATGTCACTCTCATTTCCCATCACGAAGAAGAATTCACCAGCGGTTCAGCCTGCCACCCCGGATCGACAATAGGGCGTGAAGCCATCCAGCCGTGTTGCGTCCCACTCACAAAAAAGCGACTTGGGAAATGGAGCTCAGGGGCACTGCACTTCCCAAACCTGCAGAGTTCTAAACGATAACTATCGCCCCAAAATATATTGAGGTCAGGCTACGAAGAGGCGCTGAACGCAAGGCAGAACTGCAGGAAACGGATGTCAACGGCTACATCGGAATGGCCCCGATAGCACATGAAAAGCGCCAGAACGTGGACAATGATGCGGTTGGCCAAAAAGGGCGTATGCGTTTTTTCCTGAATATATTCAGGAAAAAACGCATACGCCCTTTTTGGCCAACCAAGCAACCTGGGAGAGCAAATCAGCACTACAAAGAAATCTCTCGCCCCCCCCCGGGGCAAAAGGGCCAGGCGAAAAAAGTCTAAAAACCAGAAAGGCAGGACAGGCCACGGAGTCAAGGGAGCCTTGTTAAGCTGATGGGCGGGATGTCAATGGCCAACAGCCAATCTTCACAAGTGTATCCTCTTTCCCAAACCATGGAAAACACAGAACCACAGAGCATAGGGCACTTCCACACATGGGCGTTGACCTTGGGAAAATCAAAAAATCAACCAGACACAGGGACCCCAAAGTTGAGGGCTGCTGTCTTGACAAGAACCTCCACTCCGGTACACGTTTCATATCCCAGGAAAGAGCCAAGTGGACAGAGACGAGTGGACAAGTGGACAAAGACAAGTGGACAAGTGGACAAGTGGTGCTACGTAGGTCCAATGGAGTGTCACTCAGCCATGAAATCCACGTCATGAGGCTGGTAGCAGCATCCTGAGTGGATTTAGGTACGATCATCCTCAGTGAAATAAGTCCCACAAAAAAACAAACTTATGATATCACTTATCGAGGGAATGTAAAAATCGCTCCCCATGCACTGAATCCCCAAACAGAACAGAGTCACGCTTTTAGAAAACACACTTATGCCTGCTTCAGGGGAAAGCTGAGGTGGGGTGACGCATAAAACTCGAGTTTGAAATGAGCACAGATACCCTTCCGAAAACCGAATATGGAATGGACACGACCTACTCCTTGCTCAATCAACTGGACTCACCAGACCCTGTTCATCGCACAAGTATCTATCCGACTAGTAAGCATCTTAAAAGCTAAGTCTTGATATCTCTGTGTAAGTGCATCAAGTGTGTGTAAAGCGGCCTAAAACCAGCAGGGAAAATCAGCTCAGACCCATTCTGAGGATACATTTCCAACATAAAGAAGAAACAAGCAGGGCAAAACAGAGAGAAATTCTTCCAAAATGCGTTCAGGGACTGGCATGCAACCAGGATTGACCACATCTACAGCCCCAGCGGCAGAAGACATAAGGCTGGACACTCTTGGGGCTGAGACGATTGGTGAGGTTGGGGAAGCAAATGCAGACCCTTGAAAGGAATCCTGCGTGCTCCCCATTCCATGGGTCCCAACTCTCCAGGTTCAACGCAATCTTCCGACAGCGAAAGCACTCATTGGAAACCCAGCGGATGCTACACCGTGGGATCGGGAAAGCTTTCTGAAACTCACCTCAGTTTTCATCTCCTGGTGCTCGTGTTCTCCATTCAGGCCCCCTTACTAACAATCTCCCCACTTGGAGACTCGGCGCCTTTCCACGCCTCTTTCGTACCGTCTGCAATTTGTCCGCAGGATGAACTGCAAGAGGGGGAACCAATGAGAGACTCGCTGGAGGTGTTTGGTCGGGCACATGTCACTCTCATTTCCCATCACGAAGAAGAATTCACCAGCGGTTCAGCCTGCCACCCCGGATCGACAATAGGGCGTGAAGCCATCCAGCCGTGTTGCGTCCCACTCACAAAAAAGCGACTTGGGAAATGGAGCTCAGGGGCACTGCACTTCCCAAACCTGCAGAGTTCTAAACGATAACTATCGCCCCAAAATATATTGAGGTCAGGCTACGAAGAGGCGCTGAACGCAAGGCAGAACTGCAGGAAACGGATGTCAACGGGTACATCGGAATGGCCCCGATAGCACATGAAAAGCGCCAGAACGTGGACAATGATGCGGTTGGCCAAAAAGGGCGTATGCGTTTTTTCCTGAATATATTCAGGAAAAAACGCATACGCCCTTTTTGGCCAACCAAGCAACCTGGGAGAGCAAATCAGCACTACAAAGAAATCTCTCGCCCCCCCCGGGGCAAAAGGGCCAGGCGAAAAAAGTCTAAAAACCAGAAAGGCAGGACAGGCCACGGAGTCAAGGGAGCCTTGTTAAGCTGATGGGCGGGATGTCAATGGCCAACAGCCAATCTTCACAAGTGTATCCTCTTTCCCAAACCATGGAAAACACAGAACCACAGAGCATAGGGCACTTCCACACATGGGCGTTGACCTTGGGAAAATCAAAAAATCAACCAGACACAGGGACCCCAAAGTTGAGGGCTGCTGTCTTGACAAGAACCTCCACTCCGGTACACGTTTCATATCCCAGGAAAGAGCCAAGTGGACAGAGACGAGTGGACAAGTGGACAAAGACAAGTGGACAAGTGGACAAGTGGTGCTACGTAGGTCCAATGGAGTGTCACTCAGCCATGAAATCCACGTCATGAGGCTGGTAGCAGCATCCTGAGTGGATTTAGGTACGATCATCCTCAGTGAAATAAGTCCCACAAAAAAACAAACTTATGATATCACTTATCGAGGGAATGTAAAAATCGCTCCCCATGCACTGAATCCCCAAACAGAACAGAGTCACGCTTTTAGAAAACACACTTATGCCTGCTTCAGGGGAAAGCTGAGGTGGGGTGACGCATAAAACTCGAGTTTGAAATGAGCACAGATACCCTTCCGAAAACCGAATATGGAATGGACACGACCTACTCCTTGCTCAATCAACTGGACTCACCAGACCCTGTTCATCGCACAAGTATCTATCCGACTAGTAAGCATCTTAAAAGCTAAGTCTTGATATCTCTGTGTAAGTGCATCAAGTGTGTGTAAAGCGGCCTAAAACCAGCAGGGAAAATCAGCTCAGACCCATTCTGAGGATACATTTCCAACATAAAGAAGAAACAAGCAGGGCAAAACAGAGAGAACTTCTTCCAAAATGCGTTCAGGGACTGGCATGCAACCAGGATTGACCACATCTACAGCCCCAGCGGCAGAAGACATAAGGCTGGACACTCTTGGGGCTGAGACGATTGGTGAGGTTGGGAAAGCAAATGCAGACCCTTGAAAGGAATCCTGCGTGCTCCCCATTCCATGGGTCCCAACTCTCCAGGTTCAACGCAATCTTCCGACAGCGAAAGCACTCATTGGAAACCCAGCGGATGCTACACCGTGGGATCGGGAAAGCTTTCTGAAACTCACCTCAGTTTTCATCTCCTGGTGCTCGTGTTCTCCATTCAGGCCCCCTTACTAACAATCTCCCCACTTGGAGACTCGGCGCCTTTCCACGCCTCTTTCGTACCGTCTGCAATTTGTCCGCAGGATGAACTGCAAGAGGGGGAACCAATGAGAGACTCGCTGGAGGTGTTTGGTCGGGCACATGTCACTCTCATTTCCCATCACGAAGAAGAATTCACCAGCGGTTCAGCCTGCCACCCCGGATCGACAATAGGGCGTGAAGCCATCCAGCCGTGTTGCGTCCCACTCACAAAAAAGCGACTTGGGAAATGGAGCTCAGGGGCACTGCACTTCCCAAACCTGCAGAGTTCTAAACGATAACTATCGCCCCAAAATATATTGAGGTCAGGCTACGAAGAGGCGCTGAACGCAAGGCAGAACTGCAGGAAACGGATGTCAACGGGTACATCGGAATGGCCCCGATAGCACATGAAAAGCGCCAGAACGTGGACAATGATGCGGTTGGCCAAAAAGGGCGTATGCGTTTTTTCCTGAATATATTCAGGAAAAAACGCATACGCCCTTTTTGGCCAACCAAGCAACCTGGGAGAGCAAATCAGCACTACAAAGAAATCTCTCGCCCCCCCCGGGGCAAAAGGGCCAGGCGAAAAAAGTCTAAAAACCAGAAAGGCAGGACAGGCCACGGAGTCAAGGGAGCCTTGTTAAGCTGATGGGCGGGATGTCAATGGCCAACAGCCAATCTTCACAAGTGTATCCTCTTTCCCAAACCATGTAAAACACAGAACCACAGAGCATAGGGCACTTCCACACATGGGCGTTGACCTTGGGAAAATCAAAAAATCAACCAGACACAGGGACCCCAAAGTTGAGGGCTGCTGTCTTGACAAGAACCTCCACTCCGGTACACGTTTCATATCCCAGGAAAGAGCCAAGTGGACAAAGACGAGTGGACAAGTGGACAAAGACAAGTGGACAAGTGGACAAGTGGTGCTACGTAGGTCCAATGGAGTGTCACTCAGCCATGAAATCCACGTCATGAGGCTGGTAGCAGCATCCTGAGTGGATTTAGGTACGATCATCCTCAGTGAAATAAGTCCCACAAAAAAAGAAACTTATGATATCACTTATCGAGGGAATGTAAAAATCGCTCCCCATGCACTGAATCCCCAAACAGAACAGAGTCACGCTTTTAGAAAACACACTTATGCCTGCTTCAGGGGAAAGCTGAGGTGGGGTGACGCATAAAACTCGAGTTTGAAATGAGCACAGATACCCTTCCGAAAACCGAATATGGAATGGACACGACCTACTCCTTGCTCAATCAACTGGACTCACCAGACCCTGTTCATCACACAAGTATCTATCCGACTAGTAAGCATCTTAAAAGCTAAGTCTTGATATCTCTGTGTAAGTGCATCAAGTGTGTGTAAAGCGGCCTAAAACCAGCAGGGAAAATCAGCTCAGACCCATTCTGAGGATACATTTCCAACATAAAGAAGAAACAAGCAGGGCAAAACAGAGAGAAATTCTTCCAAAATGCGTTCAGGGACTGGCATGCAACCAGGATTGACCACATCTACAGCCCCAGCGGCAGAAGACATAAGGCTGGACACTCTTGGGGCTGAGACGATTGGTGAGGTTGGGGAAGCAAATGCAGACCCTTGAAAGGAATCCTGCGTGCTCCCCATTCCATGGGTCCCAACTCTCCAGGTTCAACGCAATCTTCCGACAGCGAAAGCACTCATTGGAAACCCAGCGGATGCTACACCGTGGGATCGGGAAAGCTTTCTGAAACTCACCTCAGTTTTCATCTCCTGGTGCTCGTGTTCTCCATTCAGGCCCCCTTACTAACAATCTCCCCACTTGGAGACTCGGCGCCTTTCCATGCCTCTTTCGTACCGTCTGCAATTTGTCCGCAGGATGAACTGCAAGAGGGGGAACCAATGAGAGACTCGCTGGAGGTGTTTGGTCGGGCACATGTCACTCTCATTTCCCATCACGAAGAAGAATTCACCAGCGGTTCAGCCTGCCACCCCGGATCGACAATAGGGCGTGAAGCCATCCAGCCGTGTTGCGTCCCACTCACAAAAAAGCGACTTGGGAAATGGAGCTCAGGGGCACTGCACTTCCCAAACCTGCAGAGTTCTAAACGATAACTATCGCCCCAAAATATATTGAGGTCAGGCTACGAAGAGGCGCTGAACGCAAGGCAGAACTGCAGGAAACGGATGTCAACGGCTACATCGGAATGGCCCCGATAGCACATGAAAAGCGCCAGAACGTGGACAATGATGCGGTTGGCCAAAAAGGGCGTATGCGTTTTTTCCTGAATATATTCAGGAAAAAACGCATACGCCCTTTTTGGCCAACCAAGCAACCTGGGAGAGCAAATCAGCACTACAAAGAAATCTCTCGCCCCCCCCCCCCGGGGCAAAAGGGCCAGGCGAAAAAAGTCTAAAAACCAGAAAGGCAGGACAGGCCACGGAGTCAAGGGAGCCTTGTTAAGCTGATGGGCGGGATGTCAATGGCCAACAGCCAATCTTCACAAGTGTATCCTCTTTCCCAAACCATGTAAAACACAGAACCACAGAGCATAGGGCACTTCCACACATGGGCGTTGACCTTGGGAAAATCAAAAAATCAACCAGACACAGGGACCCCAAAGTTGAGGGCTGCTGTCTTGACAAGAACCTCCACTCCGGTACACGTTTCATATCCCAGGAAAGAGCCAAGTGGACAAAGACGAGTGGACAAAGACAAGTGGACAAGTGGACAAGTGGTGCTACGTAGGTCCAATGGAGTGTCACTCAGCCATGAAATCCACGTCATGAGGCTGGTAGCAGCATCCTGAGTGGATTTAGGTACGATCATCCTCAGTGAAATAAGTCCCACAAAAAAAGAAACTTATGATATCACTTATCGAGGGAATGTAAAAATCGCTCCCCATGCACTGAATCCCCAAACAGAACAGAGTCACGCTTTTAGAAAACACACTTATGCCTGCTTCAGGGGAAAGCTGAGGTGGGGTGACGCATAAAACTCGAGTTTGAAATGAGCACAGATACCCTTCCGAAAACCGAATATGGAATGGACACGACCTACTCCTTGCTCAATCAACTGGACTCACCAGACCCTGTTCATCGCACAAGTATCTATCCGACTAGTAAGCATCTTAAAAGCTAAGTCTTGATATCTCTGTGTAAGTGCATCAAGTGTGTGTAAAGTGGCCTAAAACCAGCAGGGAAAATCAGCTCAGACCCATTCTGAGGATACATTTCCAACATAAAGAAGAAACAAGCAGGGCAAAACAGAGAGAACTTCTTCCAAAATGCGTTCAGGGACTGGCATGCAACCAGGATTGACCACATCTACAGCCCCAGCGGCAGAAGACATAAGGCTGGACACTCTTGGGGCTGAGACGATTGGTGAGGTTGGGGAAGCAAATGCAGACCCTTGAAAGGAATCCTGCGTGCTCCCCATTCCATGGGTCCCAACTCTCCAGGTTCAACGCAATCTTCCGACAGCGAAAGCACTCATTGGAAACCCAGCGGATGCTACACCGTGGGATCGGGAAAGCTTTCTGAAACTCACCTCAGTTTTCATCTCCTGGTGCTCGTGTTCTCCATTCAGGCCCCCTTACTAACAATCTCCCCACTTGGAGACTCGGCGCCTTTCCATGCCTCTTTCGTACCGTCTGCAATTTGTCCGCAGGATGAACTGCAAGAGGGGGAACCAATGAGAGACTCGCTGGAGGTGTTTGGTCGGGCACATGTCACTCTCATTTCCCATCACGAAGAAGAATTCACCAGCGGTTCAGCCTGCCACCCCGGATCGACAATAGGGCGTGAAGCCATCCAGCCGTGTTGCGTCCCACTCACAAAAAAGCGACTTGGGAAATGGAGCTCAGGGGCACTGCACTTCCCAAACCTGCAGAGTTCTAAACGATAACTATCGCCCCAAAATATATTGAGGTCAGGCTACGAAGAGGCGCTGAACGCAAGGCAGAACTGCAGGAAACGGATGTCAACGGGTACATCGGAATGGCCCCGATAGCACATGAAAAGCGCCAGAACGTGGACAATGATGCGGTTGGCCAAAAAGGGCGTATGCGTTTTTTCCTGAATATATTCAGGAAAAAACGCATACGCCCTTTTTGGCCAACCAAGCAACCTGGGAGAGCAAATCAGCACTACAAAGAAATCTCTCGCCCCCCCCGGGGCAAAAGGGCCAGGCGAAAAAAGTCTAAAAACCAGAAAGGCAGGACAGGCCACGGAGTCAAGGGAGCCTTGTTAAGCTGATGGGCGGGATGTCAATGGCCAACAGCCAATCTTCACAAGTGTATCCTCTTTCCCAAACCATGGAAAACACAGAACCACAGAGCATAGGGCACTTCCACACATGGGCGTTGACCTTGGGAAAATGAAAAAATCAACCAGACACAGGGACCCCAAAGTTGAGGGCTGCTGTCTTGACAAGAACCTCCACTCCGGTACACGTTTCATATCCCAGGAAAGAGCCAAGTGGACAAAGACGAGTGGACAAGTGGACAAAGACAAGTGGACAAGTGGACAAGTGGTGCTACGTAGGTCCAATGGAGTGTCACTCAGCCATGAAATCCACGTCATGAGGCTGGTAGCAGCATCCTGAGTGGATTTAGGTACGATCATCCTCAGTGAAATAAGTCCCACAAAAAAAGAAACTTATGATATCACTTATCGAGGGAATGTAAAAATCGCTCCCCATGCACTGAATCCCCAAACAGAACAGAGTCACGCTTTTAGAAAACACACTTATGCCTGCTTCAGGGGAAAGGTGAGGTGGGGTGACGCATAAAACTCGAGTTTGAAATGAGCACAGATACCCTTCCAAAAACCGAATATGGAATGGACACGACCTACTCCTTGCTCAATCAACTGGACTCACCAGACCCTGTTCATCGCACAAGTATCTATCCGACTAGTAAGCATCTTAAAAGCTAAGTCTTGATATCTCTGTGTAAGTGCATCAAGTGTGTGTAAAGCGGCCTAAAACCAGCAGGGAAAATCAGCTCAGACCCATTCTGAGGATACATTTCCAACATAAAGAAGAAACAAGCAGGGCAAAACAGAGAGAACTTCTTCCAAAATGCGTTCAGGGACTGGCATGCAACCAGGATTGACCACATCTACAGCCCCAGCGGCAGAAGACATAAGGCTGGACACTCTTGGGGCTGAGACGATTGGTGAGGTTGGGAAAGCAAATGCAGACCCTTGAAAGGAATCCTGCGTGCTCCCCATTCCATGGGTCCCAACTCTCCAGGTTCAACGCAATCTTCCGACAGCGAAAGCACTCATTGGAAACCCAGCGGATGCTACACCGTGGGATCGGGAAAGCTTTCTGAAACTCACCTCAGTTTTCATCTCCTGGTGCTCGTGTTCTCCATTCAGGCCCCCTTACTAACAATCTCCCCACTTGGAGACTCGGCGCCTTTCCATGCCTCTTTCGTACCGTCTGCAATTTGTCCGCAGGATGAACTGCAAGAGGGGGAACCAATGAGAGACTCGCTGGAGGTGTTTGGTCGGGCACATGTCACTCTCATTTCCCATCACGAAGAAGAATTCACCAGCGGTTCAGCCTGCCACCCCGGATCGACAATAGGGCGTGAAGCCATCCAGCCGTGTTGCGTCCCACTCACAAAAAAGCGACTTGGGAAATGGAGCTCAGGGGCACTGCACTTCCCAAACCTGCAGAGTTCTAAACGATAACTATCGCCCCAAAATATATTGAGGTCAGGCTACGAAGAGGCGCTGAACGCAAGGCAGAACTGCAGGAAACGGATGTCAACGGGTACATCGGAATGGCCCCGATAGCACATGAAAAGCGCCAGAACGTGGACAATGATGCGGTTGGCCAAAAAGGGCGTATGCGTTTTTTCCTGAATATATTCAGGAAAAAACGCATACGCCCTTTTTGGCCAACCAAGCAACCTGGGAGAGCAAATCAGCACTACAAAGAAATCTCTCGCCCCCCCCGGGGCAAAAGGGCCAGGCGAAAAAAGTCTAAAAACCAGAAAGGCAGGACAGGCCACGGAGTCAAGGGAGCCTTGTTAAGCTGATGGGCGGGATGTCAATGGCCAACAGCCAATCTTCACAAGTGTATCCTCTTTCCCAAACCATGGAAAACACAGAACCACAGAGCATAGGGCACTTCCACACATGGGCGTTGACCTTGGGAAAATCAAAAAATCAACCAGACACAGGGACCCCAAAGTTGAGGGCTGCTGTCTTGACAAGAACCTCCACTCCGGTACACGTTTCATATCCCAGGAAAGAGCCAAGTGGACAAAGACGAGTGGACAAGTGGACAAAGACAAGTGGACAAGTGGACAAGTGGTGCTACGTAGGTCCAATGGAGTGTCACTCAGCCATGAAATCCACGTCATGAGGCTGGTAGCAGCATCCTGAGTGGATTTAGGTACGATCATCCTCAGTGAAATAAGTCCCACAAAAAAAGAAACTTATGATATCACTTATCGAGGGAATGTAAAAATCGCTCCCCATGCACTGAATCCCCAAACAGAACAGAGTCACGCTTTTAGAAAACACACTTATGCCTGCTTCAGGGGAAAGCTGAGGTGGGGTGACGCATAAAACTCGAGTTTGAAATGAGCACAGATACCCTTCCGAAAACCGAATATGGAATGGACACGACCTACTCCTTGCTCAATCAACTGGACTCACCAGACCCTGTTCATCGCACAAGTATCTATCCGACTAGTAAGCATCTTAAAAGCTAAGTCTTGATATCTCTGTGTAAGTGCATCAAGTGTGTGTAAAGCGGCCTAAAACCAGCAGGGAAAATCAGCTCAGACCCATTCTGAGGATACATTTCCAACATAAAGAAGAAACAAGCAGGGCAAAACAGAGAGAACTTCTTCCAAAATGCGTTCAGGGACTGGCATGCAACCAGGATTGACCACATCTACAGCCCCAGCGGCAGAAGACATAAGGCTGGACACTCTTGGGGCTGAGACGATTGGTGAGGTTGGGAAAGCAAATGCAGACCCTTGAAAGGAATCCTGCGTGCTCCCCATTCCATGGGTCCCAACTCTCCAGGTTCAACGCAATCTTCCGACAGCGAAAGCACTCATTGGAAACCCAGCGGATGCTACACCGTGGGATCGGGAAAGCTTTCTGAAACTCACCTCAGTTTTCATCTCCTGGTGCTCGTGTTCTCCATTCAGGCCCCCTTACTAACAATCTCCCCACTTGGAGACTCGGCGCCTTTCCATGCCTCTTTCGTACCGTCTGCAATTTGTCCGCAGGATGAACTGCAAGAGGGGGAACCAATGAGAGACTCGCTGGAGGTGTTTGGTCGGGCACATGTCACTCTCATTTCCCATCACGAAGAAGAATTCACCAGCGGTTCAGCCTGCCACCCCGGATCGACAATAGGGCGTGAAGCCATCCAGCCGTGTTGCGTCCCACTCACAAAAAAGCGACTTGGGAAATGGAGCTCAGGGGCACTGCACTTCCCAAACCTGCAGAGTTCTAAACGATAACTATCGCCCCAAAATATATTGAGGTCAGGCTACGAAGAGGCGCTGAACGCAAGGCAGAACTGCAGGAAACGGATGTCAACGGGTACATCGGAATGGCCCCGATAGCACATGAAAAGCGCCAGAACGTGGACAATGATGCGGTTGGCCAAAAAGGGCGTATGCGTTTTTTCCTGAATATATTCAGGAAAAAACGCATACGCCCTTTTTGGCCAACCAAGCAACCTGGGAGAGCAAATCAGCACTACAAAGAAATCTCTCGCCCCCCCCGGGGCAAAAGGGCCAGGCGAAAAAAGTCTAAAAACCAGAAAGGCAGGACAGGCCACGGAGTCAAGGGAGCCTTGTTAAGCTGATGGGCGGGATGTCAATGGCCAACAGCCAATCTTCACAAGTGTATCCTCTTTCCCAAACCATGGAAAACACAGAACCACAGAGCATAGGGCACTTCCACACATGGGCGTTGACCTTGGGAAAATGAAAAAATCAACCAGACACAGGGACCCCAAAGTTGAGGGCTGCTGTCTTGACAAGAACCTCCACTCCGGTACACGTTTCATATCCCAGGAAAGAGCCAAGTGGACAAAGACGAGTGGACAAGTGGACAAAGACAAGTGGACAAGTGGACAAGTGGTGCTACGTAGGTCCAATGGAGTGTCACTCAGCCATGAAATCCACGTCATGAGGCTGGTAGCAGCATCCTGAGTGGATTTAGGTACGATCATCCTCAGTGAAATAAGTCCCACAAAAAAAGAAACTTATGATATCACTTATCGAGGGAATGTAAAAATCGCTCCCCATGCACTGAATCCCCAAACAGAACAGAGTCACGCTTTTAGAAAACACACTTATGCCTGCTTCAGGGGAAAGGTGAGGTGGGGTGACGCATAAAACTCGAGTTTGAAATGAGCACAGATACCCTTCCGAAAACCGAATATGGAATGGACACGACCTACTCCTTGCTCAATCAACTGGACTCACCAGACCCTGTTCATCGCACAAGTATCTATCCGACTAGTAAGCATCTTAAAAGCTAAGTCTTGATATCTCTGTGTAAGTGCATCAAGTGTGTGTAAAGCGGCCTAAAACCAGCAGGGAAAATCAGCTCAGACCCATTCTGAGGATACATTTCCAACATAAAGAAGAAACAAGCAGGGCAAAACAGAGAGAACTTCTTCCAAAATGCGTTCAGGGACTGGCATGCAACCAGGATTGACCACATCTACAGCCCCAGCGGCAGAAGACATAAGGCTGGACACTCTTGGGGCTGAGACGATTGGTGAGGTTGGGGAAGCAAATGCAGACCCTTGAAAGGAATCCTGCGTGCTCCCCATTCCATGGGTCCCAACTCTCCAGGTTCAACGCAATCTTCCGACAGCGAAAGCACTCATTGGAAACCCAGCGGATGCTACACCGTGGGATCGGGAAAGCTTTCTGAAACTCACCTCAGTTTTCATCTCCTGGTGCTCGTGTTCTCCATTCAGGCCCCCTTACTAACAATCTCCCCACTTGGAGACTCGGCGCCTTTCCATGCCTCTTTCGTACCGTCTGCAATTTGTCCGCAGGATGAACTGCAAGAGGGGGAACCAATGAGAGACTCGCTGGAGGTGTTTGGTCGGGCACATGTCACTCTCATTTCCCATCACGAAGAAGAATTCACCAGCGGTTCAGCCTGCCACCCCGGATCGACAATAGGGCGTGAAGCCATCCAGCCGTGTTGCGTCCCACTCACAAAAAAGCGACTTGGGAAATGGAGCTCAGGGGCACTGCACTTCCCAAACCTGCAGAGTTCTAAACGATAACTATCGCCCCAAAATATATTGAGGTCAGGCTACGAAGAGGCGCTGAACGCAAGGCAGAACTGCAGGAAACGGATGTCAACGGGTACATCGGAATGGCCCCGATAGCACATGAAAAGCGCCAGAACGTGGACAATGATGCGGTTGGCCAAAAAGGGCGTATGCGTTTTTTCCTGAATATATTCAGGAAAAAACGCATACGCCCTTTTTGGCCAACCAAGCAACCTGGGAGAGCAAATCAGCACTACAAAGAAATCTCTCGCCCCCCCCGGGGCAAAAGGGCCAGGCGAAAAAAGTCTAAAAACCAGAAAGGCAGGACAGGCCACGGAGTCAAGGGAGCCTTG
The DNA here is from genome assembly GCF_026419965.1 of Kogia breviceps. Lineage (NCBI taxonomy): Eukaryota > Metazoa > Chordata > Mammalia > Artiodactyla > Physeteridae > Kogia > Kogia breviceps. The sequence goes on from NC_081325.1 coordinate 1,264,452, forward strand.
TTAAGCTGATGGGCGGGATGTCAATGGCCAACAGCCAATCTTCACAAGTGTATCCTCTTTCCCAAACCATGTAAAACACAGAACCACAGAGCATAGGGCACTTCCACACATGGGCGTTGACCTTGGGAAAATCAAAAAATCAACCAGACACAGGGACCCCAAAGTTGAGGGCTGCTGTCTTGACAAGAACCTCCACTCCGGTACACGTTTCATATCCCAGGAAAGAGCCAAGTGGACAAAGACGAGTGGACAAGTGGACAAAGACAAGTGGACAAGTGGACAAGTGGTGCTACGTAGGTCCAATGGAGTGTCACTCAGCCATGAAATCCACGTCATGAGGCTGGTAGCAGCATCCTGAGTGGATTTAGGTACGATCATCCTCAGTGAAATAAGTCCCACAAAAAAACAAACTTATGATATCACTTATCGAGGGAATGTAAAAATCGCTCCCCATGCACTGAATCCCCAAACAGAACAGAGTCACGCTTTTAGAAAACACACTTATGCCTGCTTCAGGGGAAAGCTGAGGTGGGGTGACGCATAAAACTCGAGTTTGAAATGAGCACAGATACCCTTCCGAAAACCGAATATGGAATGGACACGACCTACTCCTTGCTCAATCAACTGGACTCACCAGACCCTGTTCATCGCACAAGTATCTATCCGACTAGTAAGCATCTTAAAAGCTAAGTCTTGATATCTCTGTGTAAGTGCATCAAGTGTGTGTAAAGCGGCCTAAAACCAGCAGGGAAAATCAGCTCAGACCCATTCTGAGGATACATTTCCAACATAAAGAAGAAACAAGCAGGGCAAAACAGAGAGAACTTCTTCCAAAATGCGTTCAGGGACTGGCATGCAACCAGGATTGACCACATCTACAGCCCCAGCGGCAGAAGACATAAGGCTGGACACTCTTGGGGCTGAGACGATTGGTGAGGTTGGGAAAGCAAATGCAGACCCTTGAAAGGAATCCTGCGTGCTCCCCATTCCATGGGTCCCAACTCTCCAGGTTCAACGCAATCTTCCGACAGCGAAAGCACTCATTGGAAACCCAGCGGATGCTACACCGTGGGATCGGGAAAGCTTTCTGAAACTCACCTCAGTTTTCATCTCCTGGTGCTCGTGTTCTCCATTCAGGCCCCCTTACTAACAATCTCCCCACTTGGAGACTCGGCGCCTTTCCATGCCTCTTTCGTACCGTCTGCAATTTGTCCGCAGGATGAACTGCAAGAGGGGGAACCAATGAGAGACTCGCTGGAGGTGTTTGGTCGGGCACATGTCACTCTCATTTCCCATCACGAAGAAGAATTCACCAGCGGTTCAGCCTGCCACCCCGGATCGACAATAGGGCGTGAAGCCATCCAGCCGTGTTGCGTCCCACTCACAAAAAAGCGACTTGGGAAATGGAGCTCAGGGGCACTGCACTTCCCAAACCTGCAGAGTTCTAAACGATAACTATCGCCCCAAAATATATTGAGGTCAGGCTACGAAGAGGCGCTGAACGCAAGGCAGAACTGCAGGAAACGGATGTCAACGGGTACATCGGAATGGCCCCGATAGCACATGAAAAGCGCCAGAACGTGGACAATGATGCGGTTGGCCAAAAAGGGCGTATGCGTTTTTTCCTGAATATATTCAGGAAAAAACGCATACGCCCTTTTTGGCCAACCAAGCAACCTGGGAGAGCAAATCAGCACTACAAAGAAATCTCTCGCCCCCCCCGGGGCAAAAGGGCCAGGCGAAAAAAGTCTAAAAACCAGAAAGGCAGGACAGGCCACGGAGTCAAGGGAGCCTTGTTAAGCTGATGGGCGGGATGTCAATGGCCAACAGCCAATCTTCACAAGTGTATCCTCTTTCCCAAACCATGTAAAACACAGAACCACAGAGCATAGGGCACTTCCACACATGGGCGTTGACCTTGGGAAAATGAAAAAATCAACCAGACACAGGGACCCCAAAGTTGAGGGCTGCTGTCTTGACAAGAACCTCCACTCCGGTACACGTTTCATATCCCAGGAAAGAGCCAAGTGGACAAAGACGAGTGGACAAGTGGACAAAGACAAGTGGACAAGTGGACAAGTGGTGCTACGTAGGTCCAATGGAGTGTCACTCAGCCATGAAATCCACGTCATGAGGCTGGTAGCAGCATCCTGAGTGGATTTAGGTACGATCATCCTCAGTGAAATAAGTCCCACAAAAAAAGAAACTTATGATATCACTTATCGAGGGAATGTAAAAATCGCTCCCCATGCACTGAATCCCCAAACAGAACAGAGTCACGCTTTTAGAAAACACACTTATGCCTGCTTCAGGGGAAAGCTGAGGTGGGGTGACGCATAAAACTCGAGTTTGAAATGAGCACAGATACCCTTCCGAAAACCGAATATGGAATGGACACGACCTACTCCTTGCTCAATCAACTGGACTCACCAGACCCTGTTCATCGCACAAGTATCTATCCGACTAGTAAGCATCTTAAAAGCTAAGTCTTGATATCTCTGTGTAAGTGCATCAAGTGTGTGTAAAGCGGCCTAAAACCAGCAGGGAAAATCAGCTCAGACCCATTCTGAGGATACATTTCCAACATAAAGAAGAAACAAGCAGGGCAAAACAGAGAGAAATTCTTCCAAAATGCGTTCAGGGACTGGCATGCAACCAGGATTGACCACATCTACAGCCCCAGCGGCAGAAGACATAAGGCTGGACACTCTTGGGGCTGAGACGATTGGTGAGGTTGGGGAAGCAAATGCAGACCCTTGAAAGGAATCCTGCGTGCTCCCCATTCCATGGGTCCCAACTCTCCAGGTTCAACGCAATCTTCCGACAGCGAAAGCACTCATTGGAAACCCAGCGGATGCTACACCGTGGGATCGGGAAAGCTTTCTGAAACTCACCTCAGTTTTCATCTCCTGGTGCTCGTGTTCTCCATTCAGGCCCCCTTACTAACAATCTCCCCACTTGGAGACTCGGCGCCTTTCCATGCCTCTTTCGTACCGTCTGCAATTTGTCCGCAGGATGAACTGCAAGAGGGGGAACCAATGAGAGACTCGCTGGAGGTGTTTGGTCGGGCACATGTCACTCTCATTTCCCATCACGAAGAAGAATTCACCAGCGGTTCAGCCTGCCACCCCGGATCGACAATAGGGCGTGAAGCCATCCAGCCGTGTTGCGTCCCACTCACAAAAAAGCGACTTGGGAAATGGAGCTCAGGGGCACTGCACTTCCCAAACCTGCAGAGTTCTAAACGATAACTATCGCCCCAAAATATATTGAGGTCAGGCTACGAAGAGGCGCTGAACGCAAGGCAGAACTGCAGGAAACGGATGTCAACGGGTACATCGGAATGGCCCCGATAGCACATGAAAAGCGCCAGAACGTGGACAATGATGCGGTTGGCCAAAAAGGGCGTATGCGTTTTTTCCTGAATATATTCAGGAAAAAACGCATACGCCCTTTTTGGCCAACCAAGCAACCTGGGAGCGCAAATCAGCACTACAAAGAAATCTCTCGCCCCCCCCCCGGGGCAAAAGGGCCAGGCGAAAAAAGTCTAAAAACCAGAAAGGCAGGACAGGCCACGGAGTCAAGGGAGCCTTGTTAAGCTGATGGGCGGGATGTCAATGGCCAACAGCCAATCTTCACAAGTGTATCCTCTTTCCCAAACCATGTAAAACACAGAACCACAGAGCATAGGGCACTTCCACACATGGGCGTTGACCTTGGGAAAATCAAAAAATCAACCAGACACAGGGACCCCAAAGTTGAGGGCTGCTGTCTTGACAAGAACCTCCACTCCGGTACACGTTTCATATCCCAGGAAAGAGCCAAGTGGACAAAGACGAGTGGACAAGTGGACAAAGACAAGTGGACAAGTGGACAAGTGGTGCTACGTAGGTCCAATGGAGTGTCACTCAGCCATGAAATCCACGTCATGAGGCTGGTAGCAGCATCCTGAGTGGATTTAGGTACGATCATCCTCAGTGAAATAAGTCCCACAAAAAAAGAAACTTATGATATCACTTATCGAGGGAATGTAAAAATCGCTCCCCATGCACTGAATCCCCAAACAGAACAGAGTCACGCTTTTAGAAAACACACTTATGCCTGCTTCAGGGGAAAGGTGAGGTGGGGTGACGCATAAAACTCGAGTTTGAAATGAGCACAGATACCCTTCCGAAAACCGAATATGGAATGGACACGACCTACTCCTTGCTCAATCAACTGGACTCACCAGACCCTGTTCATCGCACAAGTATCTATCCGACTAGTAAGCATCTTCAAAGCTAAGTCTTGATATCTCTGTGTAAGTGCATCAAGTGTGTGTAAAGCGGCCTAAAACCAGCAGGGAAAATCAGCTCAGACCCATTCTGAGGATACATTTCCAACATAAAGAAGAAACAAGCAGGGCAAAACAGAGAGAACTTCTTCCAAAATGCGTTCAGGGACTGGCATGCAACCAGGATTGACCACATCTACAGCCCCAGCGGCAGAAGACATAAGGCTGGACACTCTTGGGGCTGAGACGATTGGTGAGGTTGGGAAAGCAAATGCAGACCCTTGAAAGGAATCCTGCGTGCTCCCCATTCCATGGGTCCCAACTCTCCAGGTTCAACGCAATCTTCCGACAGCGAAAGCACTCATTGGAAACCCAGCGGATGCTACACCGTGGGATCGGGAAAGCTTTCTGAAACTCACCTCAGTTTTCATCTCCTGGTGCTCGTGTTCTCCATTCAGGCCCCCTTACTAACAATCTCCCCACTTGGAGACTCGGCGCCTTTCCATGCCTCTTTCGTACCGTCTGCAATTTGTCCGCAGGATGAACTGCAAGAGGGGGAACCAATGAGAGACTCGCTGGAGGTGTTTGGTCGGGCACATGTCACTCTCATTTCCCATCACGAAGAAGAATTCACCAGCGGTTCAGCCTGCCACCCCGGATCGACAATAGGGCGTGAAGCCATCCAGCCGTGTTGCGTCCCACTCACAAAAAAGCGACTTGGGAAATGGAGCTCAGGGGCACTGCACTTCCCAAACCTGCAGAGTTCTAAACGATAACTATCGCCCCAAAATATATTGAGGTCAGGCTACGAAGAGGCGCTGAACGCAAGGCAGAACTGCAGGAAACGGATGTCAACGGGTACATCGGAATGGCCCCGATAGCACATGAAAAGCGCCAGAACGTGGACAATGATGCGGTTGGCCAAAAAGGGCGTATGCGTTTTTTCCTGAATATATTCAGGAAAAAACGCATACGCCCTTTTTGGCCAACCAAGCAACCTGGGAGAGCAAATCAGCACTACAAAGAAATCTCTCGCCCCCCCCCGGGGCAAAAGGGCCAGGCGAAAAAAGTCTAAAAACCAGAAAGGCAGGACAGGCCACGGAGTCAAGGGAGCCTTGTTAAGCTGATGGGCGGGATGTCAATGGCCAACAGCCAATCTTCACAAGTGTATCCTCTTTCCCAAACCATGGAAAACACAGAACCACAGAGCATAGGGCACTTCCACACATGGGCGTTGACCTTGGGAAAATCAAAAAATCAACCAGACACAGGGACCCCAAAGTTGAGGGCTGCTGTCTTGACAAGAACCTCCACTCCGGTACACGTTTCATATCCCAGGAAAGAGCCAAGTGGACAAAGACGAGTGGACAAGTGGACAAAGACAAGTGGACAAGTGGTGCTACGTAGGTCCAATGGAGTGTCACTCAGCCATGAAATCCACGTCATGAGGCTGGTAGCAGCATCCTGAGTGGATTTAGGTACGATCATCCTCAGTGAAATAAGTCCCACAAAAAAAGAAACTTATGATATCACTTATCGAGGGAATGTAAAAATCGCTCCCCATGCACTGAATCCCCAAACAGAACAGAGTCACGCTTTTAGAAAACACACTTATGCCTGCTTCAGGGGAAAGGTGAGGTGGGGTGACGCATAAAACTCGAGTTTGAAATGAGCACAGATACCCTTCCGAAAACCGAATATGGAATGGACACGACCTACTCCTTGCTCAATCAACTGGACTCACCAGACCCTGTTCATCGCACAAGTATCTATCCGACTAGTAAGCATCTTAAAAGCTAAGTCTTGATATCTCTGTGTAAGTGCATCAAGTGTGTGTAAAGCGGCCTAAAACCAGCAGGGAAAATCAGCTCAGACCCATTCTGAGGATACATTTCCAACATAAAGAAGAAACAAGCAGGGCAAAACAGAGAGAACTTCTTCCAAAATGCGTTCAGGGACTGGCATGCAACCAGGATTGACCACATCTACAGCCCCAGCGGCAGAAGACATAAGGCTGGACACTCTTGGGGCTGAGACGATTGGTGAGGTTGGGAAAGCAAATGCAGACCCTTAAAAGGAATCCTGCGTGCTCCCCATTCCATGGGTCCCAACTCTCCAGGTTCAACGCAATCTTCCGACAGCGAAAGCACTCATTGGAAACCCAGCGGATGCTACACCGTGGGATCGGGAAAGCTTTCTGAAACTCACCTCAGTTTTCATCTCCTGGTGCTCGTGTTCTCCATTCAGGCCCCCTTACTAACAATCTCCCCACTTGGAGACTCGGCGCCTTTCCATGCCTCTTTCGTACCGTCTGCAATTTGTCCGCAGGATGAACTGCAAGAGGGGGAACCAATGAGAGACTCGCTGGAGGTGTTTGGTCGGGCACATGTCACTCTCATTTCCCATCACGAAGAAGAATTCACCAGCGGTTCAGCCTGCCACCCCGGATCGACAATAGGGCGTGAAGCCATCCAGCCGTGTTGCGTCCCACTCACAAAAAAGCGACTTGGGAAATGGAGCTCAGGGGCACTGCACTTCCCAAACCTGCAGAGTTCTAAACGATAACTATCGCCCCAAAATATATTGAGGTCAGGCTACGAAGAGGCGCTGAACGCAAGGCAGAACTGCAGGAAACGGATGTCAACGGGTACATCGGAATGGCCCCGATAGCACATGAAAAGCGCCAGAACGTGGACAATGATGCGGTTGGCCAAAAAGGGCGTATGCGTTTTTTCCTGAATATATTCAGGAAAAAACGCATACGCCCTTTTTGGCCAACCAAGCAACCTGGGAGAGCAAATCAGCACTACAAAGAAATCTCTCGCCCCCCCCCCCGGGGCAAAAGGGCCAGGCGAAAAAAGTCTAAAAACCAGAAAGGCAGGACAGGCCACGGAGTCAAGGGAGCCTTGTTAAGCTGATGGGCGGGATGTCAATGGCCAACAGCCAATCTTCACAAGTGTATCCTCTTTCCCAAACCATGTAAAACACAGAACCACAGAGCATAGGGCACTTCCACACATGGGCGTTGACCTTGGGAAAATCAAAAAATCAACCAGACACAGGGACCCCAAAGTTGAGGGCTGCTGTCTTGACAAGAACCTCCACTCCGGTACACGTTTCATATCCCAGGAAAGAGCCAAGTGGACAAAGACGAGTGGACAAGTGGACAAAGACAAGTGGACAAGTGGACAAGTGGTGCTACGTAGGTCCAATGGAGTGTCACTCAGCCATGAAATCCACGTCATGAGGCTGGTAGCAGCATCCTGAGTGGATTTAGGTACGATCATCCTCAGTGAAATAAGTCCCACAAAAAAAGAAACTTATGATATCACTTATCGAGGGAATGTAAAAATCGCTCCCCATGCACTGAATCCCCAAACAGAACAGAGTCACGCTTTTAGAAAACACACTTATGCCTGCTTCAGGGGAAAGCTGAGGTGGGGTGACGCATAAAACTCGAGTTTGAAATGAGCACAGATACCCTTCCGAAAACCGAATATGGAATGGACACGACCTACTCCTTGCTCAATCAACTGGACTCACCAGACCCTGTTCATCGCACAAGTATCTATCCGACTAGTAAGCATCTTAAAAGCTAAGTCTTGATATCTCTGTGTAAGTGCATCAAGTGTGTGTAAAGCGGCCTAAAACCAGCAGGGAAAATCAGCTCAGACCCATTCTGAGGATACATTTCCAACATAAAGAAGAAACAAGCAGGGCAAAACAGAGAGAAATTCTTCCAAAATGCGTTCAGGGACTGGCATGCAACCAGGATTGACCACATCTACAGCCCCAGCGGCAGAAGACATAAGGCTGGACACTCTTGGGGCTGAGACGATTGGTGAGGTTGGGGAAGCAAATGCAGACCCTTGAAAGGAATCCTGCGTGCTCCCCATTCCATGGGTCCCAACTCTCCAGGTTCAACGCAATCTTCCGACAGCGAAAGCACTCATTGGAAACCCAGCGGATGCTACACCGTGGGATCGGGAAAGCTTTCTGAAACTCACCTCAGTTTTCATCTCCTGGTGCTCGTGTTCTCCATTCAGGCCCCCTTACTAACAATCTCCCCACTTGGAGACTCGGCGCCTTTCCATGCCTCTTTCGTACCGTCTGCAATTTGTCCGCAGGATGAACTGCAAGAGGGGGAACCAATGAGAGACTCGCTGGAGGTGTTTGGTCGGGCACATGTCACTCTCATTTCCCATCACGAAGAAGAATTCACCAGCGGTTCAGCCTGCCACCCCGGATCGACAATAGGGCGTGAAGCCATCCAGCCGTGTTGCGTCCCACTCACAAAAAAGCGACTTGGGAAATGGAGCTCAGGGGCACTGCACTTCCCAAACCTGCAGAGTTCTAAACGATAACTATCGCCCCAAAATATATTGAGGTCAGGCTACGAAGAGGCGCTGAACGCAAGGCAGAACTGCAGGAAACGGATGTCAACGGGTACATCGGAATGGCCCCGATAGCACATGAAAAGCGCCAGAACGTGGACAATGATGCGGTTGGCCAAAAAGGGCGTATGCGTTTTTTCCTGAATATATTCAGGAAAAAACGCATACGCCCTTTTTGGCCAACCAAGCAACCTGGGAGAGCAAATCAGCACTACAAAGAAATCTCTCGCCCCCCCCCGGGGCAAAAGGGCCAGGCGAAAAAAGTCTAAAAACCAGAAAGGCAGGACAGGCCACGGAGTCAAGGGAGCCTTGTTAAGCTGATGGGCGGGATGTCAATGGCCAACAGCCAATCTTCACAAGTGTATCCTCTTTCCCAAACCATGGAAAACACAGAACCACAGAGCATAGGGCACTTCCACACATGGGCGTTGACCTTGGGAAAATCAAAAAATCAACCAGACACAGGGACCCCAAAGTTGAGGGCTGCTGTCTTGACAAGAACCTCCACTCCGGTACACGTTTCATATCCCAGGAAAGAGCCAAGTGGACAAAGACGAGTGGACAAGTGGACAAAGACAAGTGGACAAGTGGTGCTACGTAGGTCCAATGGAGTGTCACTCAGCCATGAAATCCACGTCATGAGGCTGGTAGCAGCATCCTGAGTGGATTTAGGTACGATCATCCTCAGTGAAATAAGTCCCACAAAAAAAGAAACTTATGATATCACTTATCGAGGGAATGTAAAAATCGCTCCCCATGCACTGAATCCCCAAACAGAACAGAGTCACGCTTTTAGAAAACACACTTATGCCTGCTTCAGGGGAAAGGTGAGGTGGGGTGACGCATAAAACTCGAGTTTGAAATGAGCACAGATACCCTTCCGAAAACCGAATATGGAATGGACACGACCTACTCCTTGCTCAATCAACTGGACTCACCAGACCCTGTTCATCGCACAAGTATCTATCCGACTAGTAAGCATCTTAAAAGCTAAGTCTTGATATCTCTGTGTAAGTGCATCAAGTGTGTGTAAAGCGGCCTAAAACCAGCAGGGAAAATCAGCTCAGACCCATTCTGAGGATACATTTCCAACATAAAGAAGAAACAAGCAGGGCAAAACAGAGAGAACTTCTTCCAAAATGCGTTCAGGGACTGGCATGCAACCAGGATTGACCACATCTACAGCCCCAGCGGCAGAAGACATAAGGCTGGACACTCTTGGGGCTGAGACGATTGGTGAGGTTGGGGAAGCAAATGCAGACCCTTGAAAGGAATCCTGCGTGCTCCCCATTCCATGGGTCCCAACTCTCCAGGTTCAACGCAATCTTCCGACAGCGAAAGCACTCATTGGAAACCCAGCGGATGCTACACCGTGGGATCGGGAAAGCTTTCTGAAACTCACCTCAGTTTTCATCTCCTGGTGCTCGTGTTCTCCATTCAGGCCCCCTTACTAACAATCTCCCTCCCCACTTGGAGACTCGGCGCCTTTCCATGCCTCTTTCGTACCGTCTGCAATTTGTCCGCAGGATGAACTGCAAGAGGGGGAACCAATGAGAGACTCGCTGGAGGTGTTTGGTCGGGCACATGTCACTCTCATTTCCCATCACGAAGAAGAATTCACCAGCGGTTCAGCCTGCCACCCCGGATCGACAATAGGGCGTGAAGCCATCCAGCCGTGTTGCGTCCCACTCACAAAAAAGCGACTTGGGAAATGGAGCTCAGGGGCACTGCACTTCCCAAACCTGCAGAGTTCTAAACGATAACTATCGCCCCAAAATATATTGAGGTCAGGCTACGAAGAGGCGCTGAACGCAAGGCAGAACTGCAGGAAACGGATGTCAACGGGTACATCGGAATGGCCCCGATAGCACATGAAAAGCGCCAGAACGTGGACAATGATGCGGTTGGCCAAAAAGGGCGTATGCGTTTTTTCCTGAATATATTCAGGAAAAAACGCATACGCCCTTTTTGGCCAACCAAGCAACCTGGGAGAGCAAATCAGCACTACAAAGAAATCTCTCGCCCCCCCCGGGGCAAAAGGGCCAGGCGAAAAAAGTCTAAAAACCAGAAAGGCAGGACAGGCCACGGAGTCAAGGGAGCCTTGTTAAGCTGATGGGCGGGATGTCAATGGCCAACAGCCAATCTTCACAAGTGTATCCTCTTTCCCAAACCATGGAAAACACAGAACCACAGAGCATAGGGCACTTCCACACATGGGCGTTGACCTTGGGAAAATCAAAAAATCAACCAGACACAGGGACCCCAAAGTTGAGGGCTGCTGTCTTGACAAGAACCTCCACTCCGGTACACGTTTCATATCCCAGGAAAGAGCCAAGTGGACAAAGACGAGTGGACAAGTGGACAAAGACAAGTGGACAAGTGGACAAGTGGTGCTACGTAGGTCCAATGGAGTGTCACTCAGCCATGAAATCCACGTCATGAGGCTGGTAGCAGCATCCTGAGTGGATTTAGGTACGATCATCCTCAGTGAAATAAGTCCCACAAAAAAACAAACTTATGATATCACTTATCGAGGGAATGTAAAAATCGCTCCCCATGCACTGAATCCCCAAACAGAACAGAGTCACGCTTTTAGAAAACACACTTATGCCTGCTTCAGGGGAAAGCTGAGGTGGGGTGACGCATAAAACTCGAGTTTGAAATGAGCACAGATACCCTTCCGAAAACCGAATATGGAATGGACACGACCTACTCCTTGCTCAATCAACTGGACTCACCAGACCCTGTTCATCGCACAAGTATCTATCCGACTAGTAAGCATCTTAAAAGCTAAGTCTTGATATCTCTGTGTAAGTGCATCAAGTGTGTGTAAAGCGGCCTAAAACCAGCAGGGAAAATCAGCTCAGACCCATTCTGAGGATACATTTCCAACATAAAGAAGAAACAAGCAGGGCAAAACAGAGAGAACTTCTTCCAAAATGCGTTCAGGGACTGGCATGCAACCAGGATTGACCACATCTACAGCCCCAGCGGCAGAAGACATAAGGCTGGACACTCTTGGGGCTGAGACGATTGGTGAGGTTGGGGAAGCAAATGCAGACCCTTGAAAGGAATCCTGCGTGCTCCCCATTCCATGGGTCCCAACTCTCCAGGTTCAACGCAATCTTCCGACAGCGAAAGCACTCATTGGAAACCCAGCGGATGCTACACCGTGGGATCGGGAAAGCTTTCTGAAACTCACCTCAGTTTTCATCTCCTGGTGCTCGTGTTCTCCATTCAGGCCCCCTTACTAACAATCTCCCCACTTGGAGACTCGGCGCCTTTCCATGCCTCTTTCGTACCGTCTGCAATTTGTCCGCAGGATGAACTGCAAGAGGGGGAACCAATGAGAGACTCGCTGGAGGTGTTTGGTCGGGCACATGTCACTCTCATTTCCCATCACGAAGAAGAATTCACCAGCGGTTCAGCCTGCCACCCCGGATCGACAATAGGGCGTGAAGCCATCCAGCCGTGTTGCGTCCCACTCACAAAAAAGCGACTTGGGAAATGGAGCTCAGGGGCACTGCACTTCCCAAACCTGCAGAGTTCTAAACGATAACTATCGCCCCAAAATATATTGAGGTCAGGCTACGAAGAGGCGCTGAACGCAAGGCAGAACTGCAGGAAACGGATGTCAACGGGTACATCGGAATGGCCCCGATAGCACATGAAAAGCGCCAGAACGTGGACAATGATGCGGTTGGCCAAAAAGGGCGTATGCGTTTTTTCCTGAATATATTCAGGAAAAAACGCATACGCCCTTTTTGGCCAACCAAGCAACCTGGGAGAGCAAATCAGCACTACAAAGAAATCTCTCGCCCCCCCCGGGGCAAAAGGGCCAGGCGAAAAAAGTCTAAAAACCAGAAAGGCAGGACAGGCCACGGAGTCAAGGGAGCCTTGTTAAGCTGATGGGCGGGATGTCAATGGCCAACAGCCAATCTTCACAAGTGTATCCTCTTTCCCAAACCATGGAAAACACAGAACCACAGAGCATAGGGCACTTCCACACATGGGCGTTGACCTTGGGAAAATCAAAAAATCAACCAGACACAGGGACCCCAAAGTTGAGGGCTGCTGTCTTGACAAGAACCTCCACTCCGGTACACGTTTCATATCCCAGGAAAGAGCCAAGTGGACAAAGACGAGTGGACAAGTGGACAAAGACAAGTGGACAAGTGGACAAGTGGTGCTACGTAGGTCCAATGGAGTGTCACTCAGCCATGAAATCCACGTCATGAGGCTGGTAGCAGCATCCTGAGTGGATTTAGGTACGATCATCCTCAGTGAAATAAGTCCCACAAAAAAAGAAACTTATGATATCACTTATCGAGGGAATGTAAAAATCGCTCCCCATGCACTGAATCCCCAAACAGAACAGAGTCACGCTTTTAGAAAACACACTTATGCCTGCTTCAGGGGAAAGGTGAGGTGGGGTGACGCATAAAACTCGAGTTTGAAATGAGCACAGATACCCTTCCGAAAACCGAATATGGAATGGACACGACCTACTCCTTGCTCAATCAACTGGACTCACCAGACCCTGTTCATCGCACAAGTATCTATCCGACTAGTAAGCATCTTCAAAGCTAAGTCTTGATATCTCTGTGTAAGTGCATCAAGTGTGTGTAAAGCGGCCTAAAACCAGCAGGGAAAATCAGCTCAGACCCATTCTGAGGATACATTTCCAACATAAAGAAGAAACAAGCAGGGCAAAACAGAGAGAACTTCTTCCAAAATGCGTTCAGGGACTGGCATGCAACCAGGATTGACCACATCTACAGCCCCAGCGGCAGAAGACATAAGGCTGGACACTCTTGGGGCTGAGACGATTGGTGAGGTTGGGAAAGCAAATGCAGACCCTTGAAAGGAATCCTGCGTGCTCCCCATTCCATGGGTCCCAACTCTCCAGGTTCAACGCAATCTTCCGACAGCGAAAGCACTCATTGGAAACCCAGCGGATGCTACACCGTGGGATCGGGAAAGCTTTCTGAAACTCACCTCAGTTTTCATCTCCTGGTGCTCGTGTTCTCCATTCAGGCCCCCTTACTAACAATCTCCCTCCCCACTTGGAGACTCGGCGCCTTTCCATGCCTCTTTCGTACCGTCTGCAATTTGTCCGCAGGATGAACTGCAAGAGGGGGAACCAATGAGAGACTCGCTGGAGGTGTTTGGTCGGGCACATGTCACTCTCATTTCCCATCACGAAGAAGAATTCACCAGCGGTTCAGCCTGCCACCCCGGATCGACAATAGGGCGTGAAGCCATCCAGCCGTGTTGCGTCCCACTCACAAAAAAGCGACTTGGGAAATGGAGCTCAGGGGCACTGCACTTCCCAAACCTGCAGAGTTCTAAACGATAACTATCGCCCCAAAATATATTGAGGTCAGGCTACGAAGAGGCGCTGAACGCAAGGCAGAACTGCAGGAAACGGATGTCAACGGGTACATCGGAATGGCCCCGATAGCACATGAAAAGCGCCAGAACGTGGACAATGATGCGGTTGGCCAAAAAGGGCGTATGCGTTTTTTCCTGAATATATTCAGGAAAAAACGCATACGCCCTTTTTGGCCAACCAAGCAACCTGGGAGAGCAAATCAGCACTACAAAGAAATCTCTCGCCCCCCCCGGGGCAAAAGGGCCAGGCGAAAAAAGTCTAAAAACCAGAAAGGCAGGACAGGCCACGGAGTCAAGGGAGCCTTGTTAAGCTGATGGGCGGGATGTCAATGGCCAACAGCCAATCTTCACAAGTGTATCCTCTTTCCCAAACCATGGAAAACACAGAACCACAGAGCATAGGGCACTTCCACACATGGGCGTTGACCTTGGGAAAATCAAAAAATCAACCAGACACAGGGACCCCAAAGTTGAGGGCTGCTGTCTTGACAAGAACCTCCACTCCGGTACACGTTTCATATCCCAGGAAAGAGCCAAGTGGACAAAGACGAGTGGACAAGTGGACAAAGACAAGTGGACAAGTGGACAAGTGGTGCTACGTAGGTCCAATGGAGTGTCACTCAGCCATGAAATCCACGTCATGAGGCTGGTAGCAGCATCCTGAGTGGATTTAGGTACGATCATCCTCAGTGAAATAAGTCCCACAAAAAAAGAAACTTATGATATCACTTATCGAGGGAATGTAAAAATCGCTCCCCATGCACTGAATCCCCAAACAGAACAGAGTCACGCTTTTAGAAAACACACTTATGCCTGCTTCAGGGGAAAGGTGAGGTGGGGTGACGCATAAAACTCGAGTTTGAAATGAGCACAGATACCCTTCCGAAAACCGAATATGGAATGGACACGACCTACTCCTTGCTCAATCAACTGGACTCACCAGACCCTGTTCATCGCACAAGTATCTATCCGACTAGTAAGCATCTTAAAAGCTAAGTCTTGATATCTCTGTGTAAGTGCATCAAGTGTGTGTAAAGCGGCCTAAAACCAGCAGGGAAAATCAGCTCAGACCCATTCTGAGGATACATTTCCAACATAAAGAAGAAACAAGCAGGGCAAAACAGAGAGAACTTCTTCCAAAATGCGTTCAGGGACTGGCATGCAACCAGGATTGACCACATCTACAGCCCCAGCGGCAGAAGACATAAGGCTGGACACTCTTGGGGCTGAGACGATTGGTGAGGTTGGGAAAGCAAATGCAGACCCTTGAAAGGAATCCTGCGTGCTCCCCATTCCATGGGTCCCAACTCTCCAGGTTCAACGCAATCTTCCGACAGCGAAAGCACTCATTGGAAACCCAGCGGATGCTACACCGTGGGATCGGGAAAGCTTTCTGAAACTCACCTCAGTTTTCATCTCCTGGTGCTCGTGTTCTCCATTCAGGCCCCCTTACTAACAATCTCCCCACTTGGAGACTCGGCGCCTTTCCATGCCTCTTTCGTACCGTCTGCAATTTGTCCGCAGGATGAACTGCAAGAGGGGGAACCAATGAGAGACTCGCTGGAGGTGTTTGGTCGGGCACATGTCACTCTCATTTCCCATCACGAAGAAGAATTCACCAGCGGTTCAGCCTGCCACCCCGGATCGACAATAGGGCGTGAAGCCATCCAGCCGTGTTGCGTCCCACTCACAAAAAAGCGACTTGGGAAATGGAGCTCAGGGGCACTGCACTTCCCAAACCTGCAGAGTTCTAAACGATAACTATCGCCCCAAAATATATTGAGGTCAGGCTACGAAGAGGCGCTGAACGCAAGGCAGAACTGCAGGAAACGGATGTCAACGGCTACATCGGAATGGCCCCGATAGCACATGAAAAGCGCCAGAACGTGGACAATGATGCGGTTGGCCAAAAAGGGCGTATGCGTTTTTTCCTGAATATATTCAGGAAAAAACGCATACGCCCTTTTTGGCCAACCAAGCAACCTGGGAGAGCAAATCAGCACTACAAAGAAATCTCTCGCCCCCCCCGGGGCAAAAGGGCCAGGCGAAAAAAGTCTAAAAACCAGAAAGGCAGGACAGGCCACGGAGTCAAGGGAGCCTTGTTAAGCTGATGGGCGGGATGTCAATGGCCAACAGCCAATCTTCACAAGTGTATCCTCTTTCCCAAACCATGTAAAACACAGAACCACAGAGCATAGGGCACTTCCACACATGGGCGTTGACCTTGGGAAAATCAAAAAATCAACCAGACACAGGGACCCCAAAGTTGAGGGCTGCTGTCTTGACAAGAACCTCCACTCCGGTACACGTTTCATATCCCAGGAAAGAGCCAAGTGGACAAAGACGAGTGGACAAGTGGACAAAGACAAGTGGACAAGTGGACAAGTGGTGCTACGTAGGTCCAATGGAGTGTCACTCAGCCATGAAATCCACGTCATGAGGCTGGTAGCAGCATCCTGAGTGGATTTAGGTACGATCATCCTCAGTGAAATAAGTCCCACAAAAAAAGAAACTTATGATATCACTTATCGAGGGAATGTAAAAATCGCTCCCCATGCACTGAATCCCCAAACAGAACAGAGTCACGCTTTTAGAAAACACACTTATGCCTGCTTCAGGGGAAAGCTGAGGTGGGGTGACGCATAAAACTCGAGTTTGAAATGAGCACAGATACCCTTCCGAAAACCGAATATGGAATGGACACGACCTACTCCTTGCTCAATCAACTGGACTCACCAGACCCTGTTCATCGCACAAGTATCTATCCGACTAGTAAGCATCTTAAAAGCTAAGTCTTGATATCTCTGTGTAAGTGCATCAAGTGTGTGTAAAGCGGCCTGAAACCAGCAGGGAAAATCAGCTCAGACCCATTCTGAGGATACATTTCCAACATAAAGAAGAAACAAGCAGGGCAAAACAGAGAGAAATTCTTCCAAAATGCGTTCAGGGACTGGCATGCAACCAGGATTGACCACATCTACAGCCCCAGCGGCAGAAGACATAAGGCTGGACACTCTTGGGGCTGAGACGATTGGTGAGGTTGGGGAAGCAAATGCAGACCCTTGAAAGGAATCCTGCGTGCTCCCCATTCCATGGGTCCCAACTCTCCAGGTTCAACGCAATCTTCCGACAGCGAAAGCACTCATTGGAAACCCAGCGGATGCTACACCGTGGGATCGGGAAAGCTTTCTGAAACTCACCTCAGTTTTCATCTCCTGGTGCTCGTGTTCTCCATTCAGGCCCCCTTACTAACAATCTCCCCACTTGGAGACTCGGCGCCTTTCCATGCCTCTTTCGTACCGTCTGCAATTTGTCCGCAGGATGAACTGCAAGAGGGGGAACCAATGAGAGACTCGCTGGAGGTGTTTGGTCGGGCACATGTCACTCTCATTTCCCATCACGAAGAAGAATTCACCAGCGGTTCAGCCTGCCACCCCGGATCGACAATAGGGCGTGAAGCCATCCAGCCGTGTTGCGTCCCACTCACAAAAAAGCGACTTGGGAAATGGAGCTCAGGGGCACTGCACTTCCCAAACCTGCAGAGTTCTAAACGATAACTATCGCCCCAAAATATATTGAGGTCAGGCTACGAAGAGGCGCTGAACGCAAGGCAGAACTGCAGGAAACGGATGTCAACGGGTACATCG
This sequence comes from Kogia breviceps, assembly GCF_026419965.1. Taxonomy (NCBI): domain Eukaryota; kingdom Metazoa; phylum Chordata; class Mammalia; order Artiodactyla; family Physeteridae; genus Kogia; species Kogia breviceps. The sequence continues at coordinate 1,282,160 of NC_081325.1, forward strand.
GAATGGCCCCGATAGCACATGAAAAGCGCCAGAACGTGGACAATGATGCGGTTGGCCAAAAAGGGCGTATGCGTTTTTTCCTGAATATATTCAGGAAAAAACGCATACGCCCTTTTTGGCCAACCAAGCAACCTGGGAGAGCAAATCAGCACTACAAAGAAATCTCTCGCCCCCCCCGGGGCAAAAGGGCCAGGCGAAAAAAGTCTAAAAACCAGAAAGGCAGGACAGGCCACGGAGTCAAGGGAGCCTTGTTAAGCTGATGGGCGGGATGTCAATGGCCAACAGCCAATCTTCACAAGTGTATCCTCTTTCCCAAACCATGGAAAACACAGAACCACAGAGCATAGGGCACTTCCACACATGGGCGTTGACCTTGGGAAAATCAAAAAATCAACCAGACACAGGGACCCCAAAGTTGAGGGCTGCTGTCTTGACAAGAACCTCCACTCCGGTACACGTTTCATGTCCCAGGAAAGAGCCAAGTGGACAAAGACGAGTGGACAAGTGGACAAAGACAAGTGGACAAGTGGACAAGTGGTGCTACGTAGGTCCAATGGAGTGTCACTCAGCCATGAAATCCACGTCATGAGGCTGGTAGCAGCATCCTGAGTGGATTTAGGTACGATCATCCTCAGTGAAATAAGTCCCACAAAAAAACAAACTTATGATATCACTTATCGAGGGAATGTAAAAATCGCTCCCCATGCACTGAATCCCCAAACAGAACAGAGTCACGCTTTTAGAAAACACACTTATGCCTGCTTCAGGGGAAAGCTGAGGTGGGGTGACGCATAAAACTCGAGTTTGAAATGAGCACAGATACCCTTCCGAAAACCGAATATGGAATGGACACGACCTACTCCTTGCTCAATCAACTGGACTCACCAGACCCTGTTCATCGCACAAGTATCTATCCGACTAGTAAGCATCTTCAAAGCTAAGTCTTGATATCTCTGTGTAAGTGCATCAAGTGTGTGTAAAGCGGCCTAAAACCAGCAGGGAAAATCAGCTCAGACCCATTCTGAGGATACATTTCCAACATAAAGAAGAAACAAGCAGGGCAAAACAGACAGAACTTCTTCCAAAATGCGTTCAGGGACTGGCATGCAACCAGGATTGACCACATCTACAGCCCCAGCGGCAGAAGACATAAGGCTGGACACTCTTGGGGCTGAGACGATTGGTGAGGTTGGGAAAGCAAATGCAGACCCTTGAAAGGAATCCTGCGTGCTCCCCATTCCATGGGTCCCAACTCTCCAGGTTCAACGCAATCTTCCGACAGCGAAAGCACTCATTGGAAACCCAGCGGATGCTACACCGTGGGATCGGGAAAGCTTTCTGAAACTCACCTCAGTTTTCATCTCCTGGTGCTCGTGTTCTCCATTCAGGCCCCCTTACTAACAATCTCCCCACTTGGAGACTCGGCGCCTTTCCATGCCTCTTTCGTACCGTCTGCAATTTGTCCGCAGGATGAACTGCAAGAGGGGGAACCAATGAGAGACTCGCTGGAGGTGTTTGGTCGGGCACATGTCACTCTCATTTCCCATCACGAAGAAGAATTCACCAGCGGTTCAGCCTGCCACCCCGGATCGACAATAGGGCGTGAAGCCATCCAGCCGTGTTGCGTCCCACTCACAAAAAAGCGACTTGGGAAATGGAGCTCAGGGGCACTGCACTTCCCAAACCTGCAGAGTTCTAAACGATAACTATCGCCCCAAAATATATTGAGGTCAGGCTACGAAGAGGCGCTGAACGCAAGGCAGAACTGCAGGAAACGGATGTCAACGGCTACATCGGAATGGCCCCGATAGCACATGAAAAGCGCCAGAACGTGGACAATGATGCGGTTGGCCAAAAAGGGCGTATGCGTTTTTTCCTGAATATATTCAGGAAAAAACGCATACGCCCTTTTTGGCCAACCAAGCAACCTGGGAGAGCAAATCAGCACTACAAAGAAATCTCTCGCCCCCCCCGGGGCAAAAGGGCCAGGCGAAAAAAGTCTAAAAACCAGAAAGGCAGGACAGGCCACGGAGTCAAGGGAGCCTTGTTAAGCTGATGGGCGGGATGTCAATGGCCAACAGCCAATCTTCACAAGTGTATCCTCTTTCCCAAACCATGTAAAACACAGAACCACAGAGCATAGGGCACTTCTACACATGGGCGTTGACCTTGGGAAAATCAAAAAATCAACCAGACACAGGGACCCCAAAGTTGAGGGCTGCTGTCTTGACAAGAACCTCCACTCCGGTACACGTTTCATATCCCAGGAAAGAGCCAAGTGGACAAAGACGAGTGGACAAGTGGACAAAGACAAGTGGACAAGTGGACAAGTGGTGCTACGTAGGTCCAATGGAGTGTCACTCAGCCATGAAATCCACGTCATGAGGCTGGTAGCAGCATCCTGAGTGGATTTAGGTACGATCATCCTCAGTGAAATAAGTCCCACAAAAAAAGAAACTTATGATATCACTTATCGAGGGAATGTAAAAATCGCTCCCCATGCACTGAATCCCCAAACAGAACAGAGTCACGCTTTTAGAAAACACACTTATGCCTGCTTCAGGGGAAAGGTGAGGTGGGGTGACGCATAAAACTCGAGTTTGAAATGAGCACAGATACCCCTCCGAAAACCGAATATGGAATGGACACGACCTACTCCTTGCTCAATCAACTGGACTCACCAGACCCTGTTCATCGCACAAGTATCTATCCGACTAGTAAGCATCTTAAAAGCTAAGTCTTGATATCTCTGTGTAAGTGCATCAAGTGTGTGTAAAGCGGCCTAAAACCAGCAGGGAAAATCAGCTCAGACCCATTCTGAGGATACATTTCCAACATAAAGAAGAAACAAGCAGGGCAAAACAGAGAGAAATTCTTCCAAAATGCGTTCAGGGACTGGCATGCAACCAGGATTGACCACATCTACAGCCCCAGCGGCAGAAGACATAAGGCTGGACACTCTTGGGGCTGAGACGATTGGTGAGGTTGGGAAAGCAAATGCAGACCCTTGAAAGGAATCCTGCGTGCTCCCCATTCCATGGGTCCCAACTCTCCAGGTTCAACGCAATCTTCCGACAGCGAAAGCACTCATTGGAAACCCAGCGGATGCTACACCGTGGGATCGGGAAAGCTTTCTGAAACTCACCTCAGTTTTCATCTCCTGGTGCTCGTGTTCTCCATTCAGGCCCCCTTACTAACAATCTCCCCACTTGGAGACTCGGCGCCTTTCCATGCCTCTTTCGTACCGTCTGCAATTTGTCCGCAGGATGAACTGCAAGAGGGGGAACCAATGAGAGACTCGCTGGAGGTGTTTGGTCGGGCACATGTCACTCTCATTTCCCATCACGAAGAAGAATTCACCAGCGGTTCAGCCTGCCACCCCGGATCGACAATAGGGCGTGAAGCCATCCAGCCGTGTTGCGTCCCACTCACAAAAAAGCGACTTGGGAAATGGAGCTCAGGGGCACTGCACTTCCCAAACCTGCAGAGTTCTAAACGATAACTATCGCCCCAAAATATATTGAGGTCAGGCTACGAAGAGGCGCTGAACGCAAGGCAGAACTGCAGGAAACGGATGTCAACGGCTACATCGGAATGGCCCCGATAGCACATGAAAAGCGCCAGAACGTGGACAATGATGCGGTTGGCCAAAAAGGGCGTATGCGTTTTTTCCTGAATATATTCAGGAAAAAACGCATACGCCCTTTTTGGCCAACCAAGCAACCTGGGAGAGCAAATCAGCACTACAAAGAAATCTCTCGCCCCCCCCGGGGCAAAAGGGCCAGGCGAAAAAAGTCTAAAAACCAGAAAGGCAGGACAGGCCACGGAGTCAAGGGAGCCTTGTTAAGCTGATGGGCGGGATGTCAATGGCCAACAGCCAATCTTCACAAGTGTATCCTCTTTCCCAAACCATGGAAAACACAGAACCACAGAGCATAGGGCACTTCCACACATGGGCGTTGACCTTGGGAAAATCAAAAAATCAACCAGACACAGGGACCCCAAAGTTGAGGGCTGCTGTCTTGACAAGAACCTCCACTCCGGTACACGTTTCATGTCCCAGGAAAGAGCCACGTGGACAAAGACGAGTGGACAAGTGGACAAAGACAAGTGGACAAGTGGACAAGTGGTGCTACGTAGGTCCAATGGAGTGTCACTCAGCCATGAAATCCACGTCATGAGGCTGGTAGCAGCATCCTGAGTGGATTTAGGTACGATCATCCTCAGTGAAATAAGTCCCACAAAAAAAGAAACTTATGATATCACTTATCGAGGGAATGTAAAAATCGCTCCCCATGCACTGAATCCCCAAACAGAACAGAGTCACGCTTTTAGAAAACACACTTATGCCTGCTTCAGGGGAAAGGTGAGGTGGGGTGACGCATAAAACTCGAGTTTGAAATGAGCACAGATACCCTTCCGAAAACCGAATATGGAATGGACACGACCTACTCCTTGCTCAATCAACTGGACTCACCAGACCCTGTTCATCGCACAAGTATCTATCCGACTAGTAAGCATCTTCAAAGCTAAGTCTTGATATCTCTGTGTAAGTGCATCAAGTGTGTGTAAAGCGGCCTAAAACCAGCAGGGAAAATCAGCTCAGACCCATTCTGAGGATACATTTCCAACATAAAGAAGAAACAAGCAGGGCAAAACAGACAGAACTTCTTCCAAAATGCGTTCAGGGACTGGCATGCAACCAGGATTGACCACATCTACAGCCCCAGCGGCAGAAGACATAAGGCTGGACACTCTTGGGGCTGAGACGATTGGTGAGGTTGGGAAAGCAAATGCAGACCCTTGAAAGGAATCCTGCGTGCTCCCCATTCCATGGGTCCCAACTCTCCAGGTTCAACGCAATCTTCCGACAGCGAAAGCACTCATTGGAAACCCAGCGGATGCTACACCGTGGGATCGGGAAAGCTTTCTGAAACTCACCTCAGTTTTCATCTCCTGGTGCTCGTGTTCTCCATTCAGGCCCCCTTACTAACAATCTCCCCACTTGGAGACTCGGCGCCTTTCCATGCCTCTTTCGTACCGTCTGCAATTTGTCCGCAGGATGAACTGCAAGAGGGGGAACCAATGAGAGACTCGCTGGAGGTGTTTGGTCGGGCACATGTCACTCTCATTTCCCATCACGAAGAAGAATTCACCAGCGGTTCAGCCTGCCACCCCGGATCGACAATAGGGCGTGAAGCCATCCAGCCGTGTTGCGTCCCACTCACAAAAAAGCGACTTGGGAAATGGAGCTCAGGGGCACTGCACTTCCCAAACCTGCAGAGTTCTAAACGATAACTATCGCCCCAAAATATATTGAGGTCAGGCTACGAAGAGGCGCTGAACGCAAGGCAGAACTGCAGGAAACGGATGTCAACGGCTACATCGGAATGGCCCCGATAGCACATGAAAAGCGCCAGAACGTGGACAATGATGCGGTTGGCCAAAAAGGGCGTATGCGTTTTTTCCTGAATATATTCAGGAAAAAACGCATACGCCCTTTTTGGCCAACCAAGCAACCTGGGAGAGCAAATCAGCACTACAAAGAAATCTCTCGCCCCCCCCGGGGCAAAAGGGCCAGGCGAAAAAAGTCTAAAAACCAGAAAGGCAGGACAGGCCACGGAGTCAAGGGAGCCTTGTTAAGCTGATGGGCGGGATGTCAATGGCCAACAGCCAATCTTCACAAGTGTATCCTCTTTCCCAAACCATGTAAAACACAGAACCACAGAGCATAGGGCACTTCTACACATGGGCGTTGACCTTGGGAAAATCAAAAAATCAACCAGACACAGGGACCCCAAAGTTGAGGGCTGCTGTCTTGACAAGAACCTCCACTCCGGTACACGTTTCATATCCCAGGAAAGAGCCAAGTGGACAAAGACGAGTGGACAAGTGGACAAAGACAAGTGGACAAGTGGACAAGTGGTGCTACGTAGGTCCAATGGAGTGTCACTCAGCCATGAAATCCACGTCATGAGGCTGGTAGCAGCATCCTGAGTGGATTTAGGTACGATCATCCTCAGTGAAATAAGTCCCACAAAAAAAGAAACTTATGATATCACTTATCGAGGGAATGTAAAAATCGCTCCCCATGCACTGAATCCCCAAACAGAACAGAGTCACGCTTTTAGAAAACACACTTATGCCTGCTTCAGGGGAAAGGTGAGGTGGGGTGACGCATAAAACTCGAGTTTGAAATGAGCACAGATACCCCTCCGAAAACCGAATATGGAATGGACACGACCTACTCCTTGCTCAATCAACTGGACTCACCAGACCCTGTTCATCGCACAAGTATCTATCCGACTAGTAAGCATCTTAAAAGCTAAGTCTTGATATCTCTGTGTAAGTGCATCAAGTGTGTGTAAAGCGGCCTAAAACCAGCAGGGAAAATCAGCTCAGACCCATTCTGAGGATACATTTCCAACATAAAGAAGAAACAAGCAGGGCAAAACAGAGAGAAATTCTTCCAAAATGCGTTCAGGGACTGGCATGCAACCAGGATTGACCACATCTACAGCCCCAGCGGCAGAAGACATAAGGCTGGACACTCTTGGGGCTGAGACGATTGGTGAGGTTGGGAAAGCAAATGCAGACCCTTGAAAGGAATCCTGCGTGCTCCCCATTCCATGGGTCCCAACTCTCCAGGTTCAACGCAATCTTCCGACAGCGAAAGCACTCATTGGAAACCCAGCGGATGCTACACCGTGGGATCGGGAAAGCTTTCTGAAACTCACCTCAGTTTTCATCTCCTGGTGCTCGTGTTCTCCATTCAGGCCCCCTTACTAACAATCTCCCCACTTGGAGACTCGGCGCCTTTCCATGCCTCTTTCGTACCGTCTGCAATTTGTCCGCAGGATGAACTGCAAGAGGGGGAACCAATGAGAGACTCGCTGGAGGTGTTTGGTCGGGCACATGTCACTCTCATTTCCCATCACGAAGAAGAATTCACCAGCGGTTCAGCCTGCCACCCCGGATCGACAATAGGGCGTGAAGCCATCCAGCCGTGTTGCGTCCCACTCACAAAAAAGCGACTTGGGAAATGGAGCTCAGGGGCACTGCACTTCCCAAACCTGCAGAGTTCTAAACGATAACTATCGCCCCAAAATATATTGAGGTCAGGCTACGAAGAGGCGCTGAACGCAAGGCAGAACTGCAGGAAACGGATGTCAACGGCTACATCGGAATGGCCCCGATAGCACATGAAAAGCGCCAGAACGTGGACAATGATGCGGTTGGCCAAAAAGGGCGTATGCGTTTTTTCCTGAATATATTCAGGAAAAAACGCATACGCCCTTTTTGGCCAACCAAGCAACCTGGGAGAGCAAATCAGCACTACAAAGAAATCTCTCGCCCCCCCCGGGGCAAAAGGGCCAGGCGAAAAAAGTCTAAAAACCAGAAAGGCAGGACAGGCCACGGAGTCAAGGGAGCCTTGTTAAGCTGATGGGCGGGATGTCAATGGCCAACAGCCAATCTTCACAAGTGTATCCTCTTTCCCAAACCATGGAAAACACAGAACCACAGAGCATAGGGCACTTCCACACATGGGCGTTGACCTTGGGAAAATCAAAAAATCAACCAGACACAGGGACCCCAAAGTTGAGGGCTGCTGTCTTGACAAGAACCTCCACTCCGGTACACGTTTCATGTCCCAGGAAAGAGCCACGTGGACAAAGACGAGTGGACAAGTGGACAAAGACAAGTGGACAAGTGGACAAGTGGTGCTACGTAGGTCCAATGGAGTGTCACTCAGCCATGAAATCCACGTCATGAGGCTGGTAGCAGCATCCTGAGTGGATTTAGGTACGATCATCCTCAGTGAAATAAGTCCCACAAAAAAAGAAACTTATGATATCACTTATCGAGGGAATGTAAAAATCGCTCCCCATGCACTGAATCCCCAAACAGAACAGAGTCACGCTTTTAGAAAACACACTTATGCCTGCTTCAGGGGAAAGGTGAGGTGGGGTGACGCATAAAACTCGAGTTTGAAATGAGCACAGATACCCTTCCGAAAACCGAATATGGAATGGACACGACCTACTCCTTGCTCAATCAACTGGACTCACCAGACCCTGTTCATCGCACAAGTATCTATCCGACTAGTAAGCATCTTCAAAGCTAAGTCTTGATATCTCTGTGTAAGTGCATCAAGTGTGTGTAAAGCGGCCTAAAACCAGCAGGGAAAATCAGCTCAGACCCATTCTGAGGATACATTTCCAACATAAAGAAGAAACAAGCAGGGCAAAACAGAGAGAACTTCTTCCAAAATGCGTTCAGGGACTGGCATGCAACCAGGATTGACCACATCTACAGCCCCAGCGGCAGAAGACATAAGGCTGGACACTCTTGGGGCTGAGACGATTCGTGAGGTTGGGAAAGCAAATGCAGACCCTTGAAAGGAATCCTGCGTGCTCCCCATTCCATGGGTCCCAACTCTCCAGGTTCAACGCAATCTTCCGACAGCGAAAGCACTCATTGGAAACCCAGCGGATGCTACACCGTGGGATCGGGAAAGCTTTCTGAAACTCACCTCAGTTTTCATCTCCTGGTGCTCGTGTTCTCCATTCAGGCCCCCTTACTAACAATCTCCCCACTTGGAGACTCGGCGCCTTTCCATGCCTCTTTCGTACCGTCTGCAATTTGTCCGCAGGATGAACTGCAAGAGGGGGAACCAATGAGAGACTCGCTGGAGGTGTTTGGTCGGGCACATGTCACTCTCATTTCCCATCACGAAGAAGAATTCACCAGCGGTTCAGCCTGCCACCCCGGATCGACAATAGGGCGTGAAGCCATCCAGCCGTGTTGCGTCCCACTCACAAAAAAGCGACTTGGGAAATGGAGCTCAGGGGCACTGCACTTCCCAAACCTGCAGAGTTCTAAACGATAACTATCGCCCCAAAATATATTGAGGTCAGGCTACGAAGAGGCGCTGAACGCAAGGCAGAACTGCAGGAAACGGATGTCAACGGCTACATCGGAATGGACCCGATAGCACATGAAAAGCGCCAGAACGTGGACAATGATGCGGTTGGCCAAAAAGGGCGTATGCGTTTTTTCCTGAATATATTCAGGAAAAAACGCATACGCCCTTTTTGGCCAACCAAGCAACCTGGGAGAGCAAATCAGCACTACAAAGAAATCTCTCGCCCCCCCCGGGGCAAAAGGGCCAGGCGAAAAAAGTCTAAAAACCAGAAAGGCAGGACAGGCCACGGAGTCAAGGGAGCCTTGTTAAGCTGATGGGCGGGATGTCAATGGCCAACAGCCAATCTTCACAAGTGTATCCTCTTTCCCAAACCATGGAAAACACAGAACCACAGAGCATAGGGCACTTCCACACATGGGCGTTGACCTTGGGAAAATCAAAAAATCAACCAGACACAGGGACCCCAAAGTTGAGGGCTGCTGTCTTGACAAGAACCTCCACTCCGGTACACGTTTCATATCCCAGGAAAGAGCCAAGTGGACAAAGACGAGTGGACAAGTGGACAAAGACAAGTGGACAAGTGGACAAGTGGTGCTACGTAGGTCCAATGGAGTGTCACTCAGCCATGAAATCCACGTCATGAGGCTGGTAGCAGCATCCTGAGTGGATTTAGGTACGATCATCCTCAGTGAAATAAGTCCCACAAAAAAAGAAACTTATGATATCACTTATCGAGGGAATGTAAAAATCGCTCCCCATGCACTGAATCCCCAAACAGAACAGAGTCACGCTTTTAGAAAACACACTTATGCCTGCTTCAGGGGAAAGGTGAGGTGGGGTGACGCATAAAACTCGAGTTTGAAATGAGCACAGATACCCTTCCGAAAACCGAATATGGAATGGACACGACCTACTCCTTGCTCAATCAACTGGACTCACCAGACCCTGTTCATCGCACAAGTATCTATCCGACTAGTAAGCATCTTAAAAGCTAAGTCTTGATATCTCTGTGTAAGTGCATCAAGTGTGTGTAAAGCGGCCTAAAACCAGCAGGGAAAATCAGCTCAGACCCATTCTGAGGATACATTTCCAACATAAAGAAGAAACAAGCAGGGCAAAACAGAGAGAACTTCTTCCAAAATGCGTTCAGGGACTGGCATGCAACCAGGATTGACCACATCTACAGCCCCAGCGGCAGAAGACATAAGGCTGGACACTCTTGGGGCTGAGACGATTCGTGAGGTTGGGGAAGCAAATGCAGACCCTTGAAAGGAATCCTGCGTGCTCCCCATTCCATGGGTCCCAACTCTCCAGGTTCAACGCAATCTTCCGACAGCGAAAGCACTCATTGGAAACCCAGCGGATGCTACACCGTGGGATCGGGAAAGCTTTCTGAAACTCACCTCAGTTTTCATCTCCTGGTGCTCGTGTTCTCCATTCAGGCCCCCTTACTAACAATCTCCCCACTTGGAGACTCGGCGCCTTTCCATGCCTCTTTCGTACCGTCTGCAATTTGTCCGCAGGATGAACTGCAAGAGGGGGAACCAATGAGAGACTCGCTGGAGGTGTTTGGTCGGGCACATGTCACTCTCATTTCCCATCACGAAGAAGAATTCACCAGCGGTTCAGCCTGCCACCCCGGATCGACAATAGGGCGTGAAGCCATCCAGCCGTGTTGCGTCCCACTCACAAAAAAGCGACTTGGGAAATGGAGCTCAGGGGCACTGCACTTCCCAAACCTGCAGAGTTCTAAACGATAACTATCGCCCCAAAATATATTGAGGTCAGGCTACGAAGAGGCGCTGAACGCAAGGCAGAACTGCAGGAAACGGATGTCAACGGCTACATCGGAATGGCCCCGATAGCACATGAAAAGCGCCAGAACGTGGACAATGATGCGGTTGGCCAAAAAGGGCGTATGCGTTTTTTCCTGAATATATTCAGGAAAAAACGCATACGCCCTTTTTGGCCAACCAAGCAACCTGGGAGAGCAAATCAGCACTACAAAGAAATCTCTCGCCCCCCCCGGGGCAAAAGGGCCAGGCGAAAAAAGTCTAAAAACCAGAAAGGCAGGACAGGCCACGGAGTCAAGGGAGCCTTGTTAAGCTGATGGGCGGGATGTCAATGGCCAACAGCCAATCTTCACAAGTGTATCCTCTTTCCCAAACCATGTAAAACACAGAACCACAGAGCATAGGGCACTTCCACACATGGGCGTTGACCTTGGGAAAATCAAAAAATCAACCAGACACAGGGACCCCAAAGTTGAGGGCTGCTGTCTTGACAAGAACCTCCACTCCGGTACACGTTTCATATCCCAGGAAAGAGCCAAGTGGACAAAGACGAGTGGACAAGTGGACAAAGACAAGTGGACAAGTGGACAAGTGGTGCTACGTAGGTCCAATGGAGTGTCACTCAGCCATGAAATCCACGTCATGAGGCTGGTAGCAGCATCCTGAGTGGATTTAGGTACGATCATCCTCAGTGAAATAAGTCCCACAAAAAAAGAAACTTATGATATCACTTATCGAGGGAATGTAAAAATCGCTCCCCATGCACTGAATCCCCAAACAGAACAGAGTCACGCTTTTAGAAAACACACTTATGCCTGCTTCAGGGGAAAGCTGAGGTGGGGTGACGCATAAAACTCGAGTTTGAAATGAGCACAGATACCCTTCCGAAAACCGAATATGGAATGGACACGACCTACTCCTTGCTCAATCAACTGGACTCACCAGACCCTGTTCATCGCACAAGTATCTATCCGACTAGTAAGCATCTTAAAAGCTAAGTCTTGATATCTCTGTGTAAGTGCATCAAGTGTGTGTAAAGCGGCCTAAAACCAGCAGGGAAAATCAGCTCAGACCCATTCTGAGGATACATTTCCAACATAAAGAAGAAACAAGCAGGGCAAAACAGAGAGAAATTCTTCCAAAATGCGTTCAGGGACTGGCATGCAACCAGGATTGACCACATCTACAGCCCCAGCGGCAGAAGACATAAGGCTGGACACTCTTGGGGCTGAGACGATTGGTGAGGTTGGGAAAGCAAATGCAGACCCTTGAAAGGAATCCTGCGTGCTCCCCATTCCATGGGTCCCAACTCTCCAGGTTCAACGCAATCTTCCGACAGCGAAAGCACTCATTGGAAACCCAGCGGATGCTACACCGTGGGATCGGGAAAGCTTTCTGAAACTCACCTCAGTTTTCATCTCCTGGTGCTCGTGTTCTCCATTCAGGCCCCCTTACTAACAATCTCCCCACTTGGAGACTCGGCGCCTTTCCATGCCTCTTTCGTACCGTCTGCAATTTGTCCGCAGGATGAACTGCAAGAGGGGGAACCAATGAGAGACTCGCTGGAGGTGTTTGGTCGGGCACATGTCACTCTCATTTCCCATCACGAAGAAGAATTCACCAGCGGTTCAGCCTGCCACCCCGGATCGACAATAGGGCGTGAAGCCATCCAGCCGTGTTGCGTCCCACTCACAAAAAAGCGACTTGGGAAATGGAGCTCAGGGGCACTGCACTTCCCAAACCTGCAGAGTTCTAAACGATAACTATCGCCCCAAAATATATTGAGGTCAGGCTACGAAGAGGCGCTGAACGCAAGGCAGAACTGCAGGAAACGGATGTCAACGGCTACATCGGAATGGCCCCGATAGCACATGAAAAGCGCCAGAACGTGGACAATGATGCGGTTGGCCAAAAAGGGCGTATGCGTTTTTTCCTGAATATATTCAGGAAAAAACGCATACGCCCTTTTTGGCCAACCAAGCAACCTGGGAGAGCAAATCAGCACTACAAAGAAATCTCTCGCCCCCCCCGGGGCAAAAGGGCCAGGCGAAAAAAGTCTAAAAACCAGAAAGGCAGGACAGGCCACGGAGTCAAGGGAGCCTTGTTAAGCTGATGGGCGGGATGTCAATGGCCAACAGCCAATCTTCACAAGTGTATCCTCTTTCCCAAACCATGGAAAACACAGAACCACAGAGCATAGGGCACTTCCACACATGGGCGTTGACCTTGGGAAAATCAAAAAATCAACCAGACACAGGGACCCCAAAGTTGAGGGCTGCTGTCTTGACAAGAACCTCCACTCCGGTACACGTTTCATATCCCAGGAAAGAGCCAAGTGGACAGAGACGAGTGGACAAGTGGACAAAGACAAGTGGACAAGTGGACAAGTGGTGCTACGTAGGTCCAATGGAGTGTCACTCAGCCATGAAATCCACGTCATGAGGCTGGTAGCAGCATCCTGAGTGGATTTAGGTACGATCATCCTCAGTGAAATAAGTCCCACAAAAAAAGAAACTTATGATATCACTTATCGAGGGAATGTAAAAATCGCTCCCCATGCACTGAATCCCCAAACAGAACAGAGTCACGCTTTTAGAAAACACACTTATGCCTGCTTCAGGGGAAAGCTGAGGTGGGGTGACGCATAAAACTCGAGTTTGAAATGAGCACAGATACCCTTCCGAAAACCGAATATGGAATGGACACGACCTACTCCTTGCTCAATCAACTGGACTCACCAGACCCTGTTCATCGCACAAGTATCTATCCGACTAGTAAGCATCTTAAAAGCTAAGTCTTGATATCTCTGTGTAAGTGCATCAAGTGTGTGTAAAGCGGCCTAAAACCAGCAGGGAAAATCAGCTCAGACCCATTCTGAGGATACATTTCCAACATAAAGAAGAAACAAGCAGGGCAAAACAGAGAGAAATTCTTCCAAAATGCGTTCAGGGACTGGCATGCAACCAGGATTGACCACATCTACAGCCCCAGCGGCAGAAGACATAAGGCTGGACACTCTTGGGGCTGAGACGATTGGTGAGGTTGGGAAAGCAAATGCAGACCCTTGAAAGGAATCCTGCGTGCTCCCCATTCCATGGGTCCCAACTCTCCAGGTTCAACGCAATCTTCCGACAGCGAAAGCACTCATTGGAAACCCAGCGGATGCTACACCGTGGGATCGGGAAAGCTTTCTGAAACTCACCTCAGTTTTCATCTCCTGGTGCTCGTGTTCTCCATTCAGGCCCCCTTACTAACAATCTCCCCACTTGGAGACTCGGCGCCTTTCCATGCCTCTTTCGTACCGTCTGCAATTTGTCCGCAGGATGAACTGCAAGAGGGGGAACCAATGAGAGACTCGCTGGAGGTGTTTGGTCGGGCACATGTCACTCTCATTTCCCATCACGAAGAAGAATTCACCAGCGGTTCAGCCTGCCACCCCGGATCGACAATAGGGCGTGAAGCCATCCAGCCGTGTTGCGTCCCACTCACAAAAAAGCGACTTGGGAAATGGAGCTCAGGGGCACTGCACTTCCCAAACCTGCAGAGTTCTAAACGATAACTATCGCCCCAAAATATATTGAGGTCAGGCTACGAAGAGGCGCTGAACGCAAGGCAGAACTGCAGGAAACGGATGTCAACGGCTACATCGGAATGGCCCCGATAGCACATGAAAAGCGCCAGAACGTGGACAATGATGCGGTTGGCCAAAAAGGGCGTATGCGTTTTTTCCTGAATATATTCAGGAAAAAACGCATACGCCCTTTTTGGCCAACCAAGCAACCTGGGAGAGCAAATCAGCACTACAAAGAAATCTCTCGCCCCCCCCGGGGCAAAAGGGCCAGGCGAAAAAAGTCTAAAAACCAGAAAGGCAGGACAGGCCACGGAGTCAAGGGAGCCTTGTTAAGCTGATGGGCGGGATGTCAATGGCCAACAGCCAATCTTCACAAGTTTATCCTCTTTCCCAAACCATGTAAAACACAGAACCACAGAGCATAGGGCACTTCCACACATGGGCGTTGACCTTGGGAAAATCAAAAAATCAACCAGACACAGGGACCCCAAAGTTGAGGGCTGCTGTCTTGACAAGAACCTCCACTCCGGTACACGTTTCATATCCCAGGAAAGAGCCAAGTGGACAAAGACGAGTGGACAAGTGGACAAAGACAAGTGGACAAGTGGACAAGTGGTGCTACGTAGGTCCAATGGAGTGTCACTCAGCCATGAAATCCACGTCATGAGGCTGGTAGCAGCATCCTGAGTGGATTTAGGTACGATCATCCTCAGTGAAATAAGTCCCACAAAAAAAGAAACTTATGATATCACTTATCGAGGGAATGTAAAAATCGCTCCCCATGCACTGAATCCCCAAACAGAACAGAGTCACGCTTTTAGAAAACACACTTATGCCTGCTTCAGGGGAAAGGTGAGGTGGGGTGACGCATAAAACTCGAGTTTGAAATGAGCACAGATACCCTTCCGAAAACCGAATATGGAATGGACACGACCTACTCCTTGCTCAATCAACTGGACTCACCAGACCCTGTTCATCGCACAAGTATCTATCCGACTAGTAAGCATCTTAAAAGCTAAGTCTTGATATCTCTGTGTAAGTGCATCAAGTGTGTGTAAAGCGGCCTAAAACCAGCAGGGAAAATCAGCTCAGACCCATTCTGAGGATACATTTCCAACATAAAGAAGAAACAAGCAGGGCAAAACAGAGAGAAATTCTTCCAAAATGCGTTCAGGGACTGGCATGCAACCAGGATTGACCACATCTACAGCCCCAGCGGCAGAAGACATAAGGCTGGACACTCTTGGGGCTGAGACGATTGGTGAGGTTGGGGAAGCAAATGCAGACCCTTGAAAGGAATCCTGCGTGCTCCCCATTCCATGGGTCCCAACTCTCCAGGTTCAACGCAATCTTCCGACAGCGAAAGCACTCATTGGAAACCCAGCGGATGCTACACCGTGGGATCGGGAAAGCTTTCTGAAACTCACCTCAGTTTTCATCTCCTGGTGCTCGTGTTCTCCATTCAGGCCCCCTTACTAACAATCTCCCCACTTGGAGACTCGGCGCCTTTCCATGCCTCTTTCGTACCGTCTGCAATTTGTCCGCAGGATGAACTGCAAGAGGGGGAACCAATGAGAGACTCGCTGGAGGTGTTTGGTCGGGCACATGTCACTCTCATTTCCCATCACGAAGAAGAATTCACCAGCGGTTCAGCCTGCCACCCCGGATCGACAATAGGGCGTGAAGCCATCCAGCCGTGTTGCGTCCCACTCACAAAAAAGCGACTTGGGAAATGGAGCTCAGGGGCACTGCACTTCCCAAACCTGCAGAGTTCTAAACGATAACTATCGCCCCAAAATATATTGAGGTCAGGCTACGAAGAGGCGCTGAACGCAAGGCAGAACTGCAGGAAACGGATGTCAACGGCTACATCGGAATGGACCCGATAGCACATGAAAAGCGCCAGAACGTGGACAATGATGCGGTTGGCCAAAAAGGGCGTATGCGTTTTTTCCTGAATATATTCAGGAAAAAACGCATACGCCCTTTTTGGCCAACCAAGCAACCTGGGAGAGCAAATCAGCACTACAAAGAAATCTCTCGCCCCCCCCCGGGGCAAAAGGGTCAGGCGAAAAAAGTCTAAAAACCAGAAAGGCAGGACAGCCCACGGAGTCAAGGGAGCCTTGTTAAGCTGATGGGCGGGATGTCAATGGCCAACAGCCAATCTTCACAAGTGTATCCTCTTTCCCAAACCATGTAAAACACAGAACCACAGAGCATAGGGCACTTCCACACATGGGCGTTGACCTTGGGAAAATCAAAAAATCAACCAGACACAGGGACCCCAAAGTTGAGGGCTGCTGTCTTGACAAGAACCTCCACTCCGGTACACGTTTCATATCCCAGGAAAGAGCCAAGTGGACAAAGACGAGTGGACAAGTGGACAAAGACAAGTGGACAAGTGGACAAGTGGTGCTACGTAGGTCCAATGGAGTGTCACTCAGCCATGAAATCCACGTCATGAGGCTGGTAGCAGCATCCTGAGTGGATTTAGGTACGATCATCCTCAGTGAAATAAGTCCCACAAAAAAAGAAACTTATGATATCACTTATCGAGGGAATGTAAAAATCGCTCCCCATGCACTGAATCCCCAAACAGAACAGAGTCACGCTTTTAGAAAACACACTTATGCCTGCTTCAGGGGAAAGCTGAGGTGGGGTGACGCATAAAACTCGAGTTTGAAATGAGCACAGATACCCTTCCGAAAACCGAATATGGAATGGACACGACCTACTCCTTGCTCAATCAACTGGACTCACCAGACCCTGTTCATCGCACAAGTATCTATCCGACTAGTAAGCATCTTAAAAGCTAAGTCTTGATATCTCTGTGTAAGTGCATCAAGTGTGTGTAAAGCGGCCTAAAACCAGCAGGGAAAATCAGCTCAGACCCATTCTGAGGATACATTTCCAACATAAAGAAGAAACAAGCAGGGCAAAACAGAGAGAAATTCTTCCAAAATGCGTTCAGGGACTGGCATGCAACCAGGATTGACCACATCTACAGCCCCAGCGGCAGAAGACATAAGGCTGGACACTCTTGGGGCTGAGACGATTGGTGAGGTTGGGGAAGCAAATGCAGACCCTTGAAAGGAATCCTGCGTGCTCCCCATTCCATGGGTCCCAACTCTCCAGGTTCAACGCAATCTTCCGACAGCGAAAGCACTCATTGGAAACCCAGCGGATGCTACACCGTGGGATCGGGAAAGCTTTCTGAAACTCACCTCAGTTTTCATCTCCTGGTGCTCGTGTTCTCCATTCAGGCCCCCTTACTAACAATCTCCCCACTTGGAGACTCGGCGCCTTTCCATGCCTCTTTCGTACCGTCTGCAATTTGTCCGCAGGATGAACTGCAAGAGGGGGAACCAATGAGAGACTCGCTGGAGGTGTTTGGTCGGGCACATGTCACTCTCATTTCCCATCACGAAGAAGAATTCACCAGCGGTTCAGCCTGCCACCCCGGATCGACAATAGGGCGTGAAGCCATCCAGCCGTGTTGCGTCCCACTCACAAAAAAGCGACTTGGGAAATGGAGCTCAGGGGCACTGCACTTCCCAAACCTGCAGAGTTCTAAACGATAACTATCGCCCCAAAATATATTGAGGTCAGGCTACGAAGAGGCGCTGAACGCAAGGCAGAACTGCAGGAAACGGATGTCAACGGGTACATCGGAATGGCCCCGATAGCACATGAAAAGCGCCAGAACGTGGACAATGATGCGGTTGGCCAAAAAGGGCGTATGCGTTTTTTCCTGAATATATTCAGGAAAAAACGCATACGCCCTTTTTGGCCAACCAAGCAACCTGGGAGAGCAAATCAGCACTACAAAGAAATCTCTCGCCCCCCCCCCGGGGCAAAAGGGCCAGGCGAAAAAAGTCTAAAAACCAGAAAGGCAGGACAGCCCACGGAGTCAAGGGAGCCTTGTTAAGCTGATGGGCGGGATGTCAATGGCCAACAGCCAATCTTCACAAGTGTATCCTCTTTCCCAAACCATGTAAAACACAGAACCACAGAGCATAGGGCACTTCCACACATGGGCGTTGACCTTGGGAAAATCAAAAAATCAACCAGACACAGGGACCCCAAAGTTGAGGGCTGCTGTCTTGACAAGAACCTCCACTCCGGTACACGTTTCATATCCCAGGAAAGAGCCAAGTGGACAAAGACGAGTGGACAAGTGGACAAAGACAAGTGGACAAGTGGACAAGTGGTGCTACGTAGGTCCAATGGAGTGTCACTCAGCCATGAAATCCACGTCATGAGGCTGGTAGCAGCATCCTGAGTGGATTTAGGTACGATCATCCTCAGTGAAATAAGTCCCACAAAAAAAGAAACTTATGATATCACTTATCGAGGGAATGTAAAAATCGCTCCCCATGCACTGAATCCCCAAACAGAACAGAGTCACGCTTTTAGAAAACACACTTATGCCTGCTTCAGGGGAAAGGTGAGGTGGGGTGACGCATAAAACTCGAGTTTGAAATGAGCACAGATACCCTTCCGAAAACCGAATATGGAATGGACACGACCTACTCCTTGCTCAATCAACTGGACTCACCAGACCCTGTTCATCGCACAAGTATCTATCCGACTAGTAAGCATCTTAAAAGCTAAGTCTTGATATCTCTGTGTAAGTGCATCAAGTGTGTGTAAAGCGGCCTAAAACCAGCAGGGAAAATCAGCTCAGACCCATTCTGAGGATACATTTCCAACATAAAGAAGAAACAAGCAGGGCAAAACAGAGAGAAATTCTTCCAAAATGCGTTCAGGGACTGGCATGCAACCAGGATTGACCACATCTACAGCCCCAGCGGCAGAAGACATAAGGCTGGACACTCTTGGGGCTGAGACGATTGGTGAGGTTGGGGAAGCAAATGCAGACCCTTGAAAGGAATCCTGCGTGCTCCCCATTCCATGGGTCCCAACTCTCCAGGTTCAACGCAATCTTCCGACAGCGAAAGCACTCATTGGAAACCCAGCGGATGCTACACCGTGGGATCGGGAAAGCTTTCTGAAACTCACCTCAGTTTTCATCTCCTGGTGCTCGTGTTCTCCATTCAGGCCCCCTTACTAACAATCTCCCCACTTGGAGACTCGGCGCCTTTCCATGCCTCTTTCGTACCGTCTGCAATTTGTCCGCAGGATGAACTGCAAGAGGGGGAACCAATGAGAGACTCGCTGGAGGTGTTTGGTCGGGCACATGTCACTCTCATTTCCCATCACGAAGAAGAATTCACCAGCGGTTCAGCCTGCCACCCCGGATCGACAATAGGGCGTGAAGCCATCCAGCCGTGTTGCGTCCCACTCACAAAAAAGCGACTTGGGAAATGGAGCTCAGGGGCACTGCACTTCCCAAACCTGCAGAGTTCTAAACGATAACTATCGCCCCAAAATATATTGAGGTCAGGCTACGAAGAGGCGCTGAACGCAAGGCAGAACTGCAGGAAACGGATGTCAACGGGTACATCGGAATGGCCCCGATAGCACATGAAAAGCGCCAGAACGTGGACAATGATGCGGTTGGCCAAAAAGGGCGTATGCGTTTTTTCCTGAATATATTCAGGAAAAAACGCATACGCCCTTTTTGGCCAACCAAGCAACCTGGGAGAGCAAATCAGCACTACAAAGAAATCTCTCGCCCCCCCCCCCGGGGCAAAAGGGCCAGGCGAAAAAAGTCTAAAAACCAGAAAGGCAGGACAGGCCACGGAGTCAAGGGAGCCTTGTTAAGCTGATGGGCGGGATGTCAATGGCCAACAGCCAATCTTCACAAGTGTATCCTCTTTCCCAAACCATGTAAAACACAGAACCACAGAGCATAGGGCACTTCCACACATGGGCGTTGACCTTGGGAAAATCAAAAAATCAACCAGACACAGGGACCCCAAAGTTGAGGGCTGCTGTCTTGACAAGAACCTCCACTCCGGTACACGTTTCATATCCCAGGAAAGAGCCAAGTGGACAAAGACGAGTGGACAAGTGGACAAAGACAAGTGGACAAGTGGACAAGTGGTGCTACGTAGGTCCAATGGAGTGTCACTCAGCCATGAAATCCACGTCATGAGGCTGGTAGCAGCATCCTGAGTGGATTTAGGTACGATCATCCTCAGTGAAATAAGTCCCACAAAAAAAGAAACTTATGATATCACTTATCGAGGGAATGTAAAAATCGCTCCCCATGCACTGAATCCCCAAACAGAACAGAGTCACGCTTTTAGAAAACACACTTATGCCTGCTTCAGGGGAAAGGTGAGGTGGGGTGACGCATAAAACTCGAGTTTGAAATGAGCACAGATACCCTTCCGAAAACCGAATATGGAATGGACACGACCTACTCCTTGCTCAATCAACTGGACTCACCAGACCCTGTTCATCGCACAAGTATCTATCCGACTAGTAAGCATCTTAAAAGCTAAGTCTTGATATCTCTGTGTAAGTGCATCAAGTGTGTGTAAAGCGGCCTAAAACCAGCAGGGAAAATCAGCTCAGACCCATTCTGAGGATACATTTCCAACATAAAGAAGAAACAAGCAGGGCAAAACAGAGAGAACTTCTTCCAAAATGCGTTCAGGGACTGGCATGCAACCAGGATTGACCACATCTACAGCCCCAGCGGCAGAAGACATAAGGCTGGACACTCTTGGGGCTGAGACGATTCGTGAGGTTGGGGAAGCAAATGCAGACCCTTGAAAGGAATCCTGCGTGCTCCCCATTCCATGGGTCCCAACTCTCCAGGTTCAACGCAATCTTCCGACAGCGAAAGCACTCATTGGAAACCCAGCGGATGCTACACCGTGGGATCGGGAAAGCTTTCTGAAACTCACCTCAGTTTTCATCTCCTGGTGCTCGTGTTCTCCATTCAGGCCCCCTTACTAACAATCTCCCCACTTGGAGACTCGGCGCCTTTCCATGCCTCTTTCGTACCGTCTGCAATTTGTCCGCAGGATGAACTGCAAGAGGGGGAACCAATGAGAGACTCGCTGGAGGTGTTTGGTCGGGCACATGTCACTCTCATTTCCCATCACGAAGAAGAATTCACCAGCGGTTCAGCCTGCCACCCCGGATCGACAATAGGGCGTGAAGCCATCCAGCCGTGTTGCGTCCCACTCACAAAAAAGCGACTTGGGAAATGGAGCTCAGGGGCACTGCACTTCCCAAACCTGCAGAGTTCTAAACGATAACTATCGCCCCAAAATATATTGAGGTCAGGCTACGAAGAGGCGCTGAACGCAAGGCAGAACTGCAGGAAACGGATGTCAACGGGTACATCGGAATGGCCCCGATAGCACATGAAAAGCGCCAGAACGTGGACAATGATGCGGTTGGCCAAAAAGGGCGTATGCGTTTTTTCCTGAATATATTCAGGAAAAAACGCATACGCCCTTTTTGGCCAACCAAGCAACCTGGGAGAGCAAATCAGCACTACAAAGAAATCTCTCGCCCCCCCCGGGGCAAAAGGGCCAGGCGAAAAAAGTCTAAAAACCAGAAAGGCAGGACAGGCCACGGAGTCAAGGGAGCCTTGTTAAGCTGATGGGCGGGATGTCAATGGCCAACAGCCAATCTTCACAAGTGTATCCTCTTTCCCAAACCATGGAAAACACAGAACCACAGAGCATAGGGCACTTCCACACATGGGCGTTGACCTTGGGAAAATCAAAAAATCAACCAGACACAGGGACCCCAAAGTTGAGGGCTGCTGTCTTGACAAGAACCTCCACTCCGGTACACGTTTCATATCCCAGGAAAGAGCCAAGTGGACAAAGACGAGTGGACAAGTGGACAAAGACAAGTGGACAAGTGGACAAGTGGTGCTACGTAGGTCCAATGGAGTGTCACTCAGCCATGAAATCCACGTCATGAGGCTGGTAGCAGCATCCTGAGTGGATTTAGGTACGATCATCCTCAGTGAAATAAGTCCCACAAAAAAACAAACTTATGATATCACTTATCGAGGGAATGTAAAAATCGCTCCCCATGCACTGAATCCCCAAACAGAACAGAGTCACGCTTTTAGAAAACACACTTATGCCTGCTTCAGGGGAAAGCTGAGGTGGGGTGACGCATAAAACTCGAGTTTGAAATGAGCACAGATACCCTTCCGAAAACCGAATATGGAATGGACACGACCTACTCCTTGCTCAATCAACTGGACTCACCAGACCCTGTTCATCGCACAAGTATCTATCCGACTAGTAAGCATCTTAAAAGCTAAGTCTTGATATCTCTGTGTAAGTGCATCAAGTGTGTGTAAAGCGGCCTAAAACCAGCAGGGAAAATCAGCTCAGACCCATTCTGAGGATACATTTCCAACATAAAGAAGAAACAAGCAGGGCAAAACAGAGAGAACTTCTTCCAAAATGCGTTCAGGGACTGGCATGCAACCAGGATTGACCACATCTACAGCCCCAGCGGCAGAAGACATAAGGCTGGACACTCTTGGGGCTGAGACGATTGGTGAGGTTGGGGAAGCAAATGCAGACCCTTGAAAGGAATCCTGCGTGCTCCCCATTCCATGGGTCCCAACTCTCCAGGTTCAACGCAATCTTCCGACAGCGAAAGCACTCATTGGAAACCCAGCGGATGCTACACCGTGGGATCGGGAAAGCTTTCTGAAACTCACCTCAGTTTTCATCTCCTGGTGCTCGTGTTCTCCATTCAGGCCCCCTTACTAACAATCTCCCCACTTGGAGACTCGGCGCCTTTCCATGCCTCTTTCGTACCGTCTGCAATTTGTCCGCAGGATGAACTGCAAGAGGGGGAACCAATGAGAGACTCGCTGGAGGTGTTTGGTCGGGCACATGTCACTCTCATTTCCCATCACGAAGAAGAATTCACCAGCGGTTCAGCCTGCCACCCCGGATCGACAATAGGGCGTGAAGCCATCCAGCCGTGTTGCGTCCCACTCACAAAAAAGCGACTTGGGAAATGGAGCTCAGGGGCACTGCACTTCCCAAACCTGCAGAGTTCTAAACGATAACTATCGCCCCAAAATATATTGAGGTCAGGCTACGAAGAGGCGCTGAACGCAAGGCAGAACTGCAGGAAACGGATGTCAACGGGTACATCGGAATGGCCCCGATAGCACATGAAAAGCGCCAGAACGTGGACAATGATGCGGTTGGCCAAAAAGGGCGTATGCGTTTTTTCCTGAATATATTCAGGAAAAAACGCATACGCCCTTTTTGGCCAACCAAGCAACCTGGGAGAGCAAATCAGCACTACAAAGAAATCTCTCGCCCCCCCCCCGGGGCAAAAGGGCCAGGCGAAAAAAGTCTAAAAACCAGAAAGGCAGGACAGCCCACGGAGTCAAGGGAGCCTTGTTAAGCTGATGGGCGGGATGTCAATGGCCAACAGCCAATCTTCACAAGTGTATCCTCTTTCCCAAACCATGTAAAACACAGAACCACAGAGCATAGGGCACTTCCACACATGGGCGTTGACCTTGGGAAAATCAAAAAATCAACCAGACACAGGGACCCCAAAGTTGAGGGCTGCTGTCTTGACAAGAACCTCCACTCCGGTACACGTTTCATATCCCAGGAAAGAGCCAAGTGGACAAAGACGAGTGGACAAGTGGACAAAGACAAGTGGACAAGTGGACAAGTGGTGCTACGTAGGTCCAATGGAGTGTCACTCAGCCATGAAATCCACGTCATGAGGCTGGTAGCAGCATCCTGAGTGGATTTAGGTACGATCATCCTCAGTGAAATAAGTCCCACAAAAAAAGAAACTTATGATATCACTTATCGAGGGAATGTAAAAATCGCTCCCCATGCACTGAATCCCCAAACAGAACAGAGTCACGCTTTTAGAAAACACACTTATGCCTGCTTCAGGGGAAAGGTGAGGTGGGGTGACGCATAAAACTCGAGTTTGAAATGAGCACAGATACCCTTCCGAAAACCGAATATGGAATGGACACGACCTACTCCTTGCTCAATCAACTGGACTCACCAGACCCTGTTCATCGCACAAGTATCTATCCGACTAGTAAGCATCTTAAAAGCTAAGTCTTGATATCTCTGTGTAAGTGCATCAAGTGTGTGTAAAGCGGCCTAAAACCAGCAGGGAAAATCAGCTCAGACCCATTCTGAGGATACATTTCCAACATAAAGAAGAAACAAGCAGGGCAAAACAGAGAGAAATTCTTCCAAAATGCGTTCAGGGACTGGCATGCAACCAGGATTGACCACATCTACAGCCCCAGCGGCAGAAGACATAAGGCTGGACACTCTTGGGGCTGAGACGATTGGTGAGGTTGGGGAAGCAAATGCAGACCCTTGAAAGGAATCCTGCGTGCTCCCCATTCCATGGGTCCCAACTCTCCAGGTTCAACGCAATCTTCCGACAGCGAAAGCACTCATTGGAAACCCAGCGGATGCTACACCGTGGGATCGGGAAAGCTTTCTGAAACTCACCTCAGTTTTCATCTCCTGGTGCTCGTGTTCTCCATTCAGGCCCCCTTACTAACAATCTCCCCACTTGGAGACTCGGCGCCTTTCCATGCCTCTTTCGTACCGTCTGCAATTTGTCCGCAGGATGAACTGCAAGAGGGGGAACCAATGAGAGACTCGCTGGAGGTGTTTGGTCGGGCACATGTCACTCTCATTTCCCATCACGAAGAAGAATTCACCAGCGGTTCAGCCTGCCACCCCGGATCGACAATAGGGCGTGAAGCCATCCAGCCGTGTTGCGTCCCACTCACAAAAAAGCGACTTGGGAAATGGAGCTCAGGGGCACTGCACTTCCCAAACCTGCAGAGTTCTAAACGATAACTATCGCCCCAAAATATATTGAGGTCAGGCTACGAAGAGGCGCTGAACGCAAGGCAGAACTGCAGGAAACGGATGTCAACGGCTACATCGGAATGGCCCCGATAGCACATGAAAAGCGCCAGAACGTGGACAATGATGCGGTTGGCCAAAAAGGGCGTATGCGTTTTTTCCTGAATATATTCAGGAAAAAACGCATACGCCCTTTTTGGCCAACCAAGCAACCTGGGAGAGCAAATCAGCACTACAAAGAAATCTCTCGCCCCCCCCGGGGCAAAAGGGCCAGGCGAAAAAAGTCTAAAAACCAGAAAGGCAGGACAGGCCACGGAGTCAAGGGAGCCTTGTTAAGCTGATGGGCGGGATGTCAATGGCCAACAGCCAATCTTCACAAGTGTATCCTCTTTCCCAAACCATGTAAAACACAGAACCACAGAGCATAGGGCACTTCCACACATGGGCGTTGACCTTGGGAAAATCAAAAAATCAACCAGACACAGGGACCCCAAAGTTGAGGGCTGCTGTCTTGACAAGAACCTCCACTCCGGTACACGTTTCATATCCCAGGAAAGAGCCAAGTGGACAAAGACGAGTGGACAAGTGGACAAAGACAAGTGGACAAGTGGTGCTACGTAGGTCCAATGGAGTGTCACTCAGCCATGAAATCCACGTCATGAGGCTGGTAGCAGCATCCTGAGTGGATTTAGGTACGATCATCCTCAGTGAAATAAGTCCCACAAAAAAAGAAACTTATGATATCACTTATCGAGGGAATGTAAAAATCGCTCCCCATGCACTGAATCCCCAAACAGAACAGAGTCACGCTTTTAGAAAACACACTTATGCCTGCTTCAGGGGAAAGGTGAGGTGGGGTGACGCATAAAACTCGAGTTTGAAATGAGCACAGATACCCTTCCGAAAACCGAATATGGAATGGACACGACCTACTCCTTGCTCAATCAACTGGACTCACCAGACCCTGTTCATCGCACAAGTATCTATCCGACTAGTAAGCATCTTAAAAGCTAAGTCTTGATATCTCTGTGTAAGTGCATCAAGTGTGTGTAAAGCGGCCTAAAACCAGCAGGGAAAATCAGCTCAGACCCATTCTGAGGATACATTTCCAACATAAAGAAGAAACAAGCAGGGCAAAACAGAGAGAAATTCTTCCAAAATGCGTTCAGGGACTGGCATGCAACCAGGATTGACCACATCTACAGCCCCAGCGGCAGAAGACATAAGGCTGGACACTCTTGGGGCTGAGACGATTGGTGAGGTTGGGAAAGCAAATGCAGACCCTTGAAAGGAATCCTGCGTGCTCCCCATTCCATGGGTCCCAACTCTCCAGGTTCAACGCAATCTTCCGACAGCGAAAGCACTCATTGGAAACCCAGCGGATGCTACACCGTGGGATCGGGAAAGCTTTCTGAAACTCACCTCAGTTTTCATCTCCTGGTGCTCGTGTTCTCCATTCAGGCCCCCTTACTAACAATCTCCCCACTTGGAGACTCGGCGCCTTTCCATGCCTCTTTCGTACCGTCTGCAATTTGTCCGCAGGATGAACTGCAAGAGGGGGAACCAATGAGAGACTCGCTGGAGGTGTTTGGTCGGGCACATGTCACTCTCATTTCCCATCACGAAGAAGAATTCACCAGCGGTTCAGCCTGCCACCCCGGATCGACAATAGGGCGTGAAGCCATCCAGCCGTGTTGCGTCCCACTCACAAAAAAGCGACTTGGGAAATGGAGCTCAGGGGCACTGCACTTCCCAAACCTGCAGAGTTCTAAACGATAACTATCGCCCCAAAATATATTGAGGTCAGGCTACGAAGAGGCGCTGAACGCAAGGCAGAACTGCAGGAAACGGATGTCAACGGGTACATCGGAATGGCCCCGATAGCACATGAAAAGCGCCAGAACGTGGACAATGATGCGGTTGGCCAAAAAGGGCGTATGCGTTTTTTCCTGAATATATTCAGGAAAAAACGCATACGCCCTTTTTGGCCAACCAAGCAACCTGGGAGAGCAAATCAGCACTACAAAGAAATCTCTCGCCCCCCCCCGGGGCAAAAGGGCCAGGCGAAAAAAGTCTAAAAACCAGAAAGGCAGGACAGGCCACGGAGTCAAGGGAGCCTTGTTAAGCTGATGGGCGGGATGTCAATGGCCAACAGCCAATCTTCACAAGTGTATCCTCTTTCCCAAACCATGGAAAACACAGAACCACAGAGCATAGGGCACTTCCACACATGGGCGTTGACCTTGGGAAAATCAAAAAATCAACCAGACACAGGGACCCCAAAGTTGAGGGCTGCTGTCTTGACAAGAACCTCCACTCCGGTACACGTTTCATATCCCAGGAAAGAGCCAAGTGGACAAAGACGAGTGGACAAGTGGACAAAGACAAGTGGACAAGTGGTGCTACGTAGGTCCAATGGAGTGTCACTCAGCCATGAAATCCACGTCATGAGGCTGGTAGCAGCATCCTGAGTGGATTTAGGTACGATCATCCTCAGTGAAATAAGTCCCACAAAAAAAGAAACTTATGATATCACTTATCGAGGGAATGTAAAAATCGCTCCCCATGCACTGAATCCCCAAACAGAACAGAGTCACGCTTTTAGAAAACACACTTATGCCTGCTTCAGGGGAAAGGTGAGGTGGGGTGACGCATAAAACTCGAGTTTGAAATGAGCACAGATACCCTTCCGAAAACCGAATATGGAATGGACACGACCTACTCCTTGCTCAATCAACTGGACTCACCAGACCCTGTTCATCGCACAAGTATCTATCCGACTAGTAAGCATCTTAAAAGCTAAGTCTTGATATCTCTGTGTAAGTGCATCAAGTGTGTGTAAAGCGGCCTAAAACCAGCAGGGAAAATCAGCTCAGACCCATTCTGAGGATACATTTCCAACATAAAGAAGAAACAAGCAGGGCAAAACAGAGAGAACTTCTTCCAAAATGCGTTCAGGGACTGGCATGCAACCAGGATTGACCACATCTACAGCCCCAGCGGCAGAAGACATAAGGCTGGACACTCTTGGGGCTGAGACGATTGGTGAGGTTGGGAAAGCAAATGCAGACCCTTAAAAGGAATCCTGCGTGCTCCCCATTCCATGGGTCCCAACTCTCCAGGTTCAACGCAATCTTCCGACAGCGAAAGCACTCATTGGAAACCCAGCGGATGCTACACCGTGGGATCGGGAAAGCTTTCTGAAACTCACCTCAGTTTTCATCTCCTGGTGCTCGTGTTCTCCATTCAGGCCCCCTTACTAACAATCTCCCCACTTGGAGACTCGGCGCCTTTCCATGCCTCTTTCGTACCGTCTGCAATTTGTCCGCAGGATGAACTGCAAGAGGGGGAACCAATGAGAGACTCGCTGGAGGTGTTTGGTCGGGCACATGTCACTCTCATTTCCCATCACGAAGAAGAATTCACCAGCGGTTCAGCCTGCCACCCCGGATCGACAATAGGGCGTGAAGCCATCCAGCCGTGTTGCGTCCCACTCACAAAAAAGCGACTTGGGAAATGGAGCTCAGGGGCACTGCACTTCCCAAACCTGCAGAGTTCTAAACGATAACTATCGCCCCAAAATATATTGAGGTCAGGCTACGAAGAGGCGCTGAACGCAAGGCAGAACTGCAGGAAACGGATGTCAACGGGTACATCGGAATGGCCCCGATAGCACATGAAAAGCGCCAGAACGTGGACAATGATGCGGTTGGCCAAAAAGGGCGTATGCGTTTTTTCCTGAATATATTCAGGAAAAAACGCATACGCCCTTTTTGGCCAACCAAGCAACCTGGGAGAGCAAATCAGCACTACAAAGAAATCTCTCGCCCCCCCCCCGGGGCAAAAGGGCCAGGCGAAAAAAGTCTAAAAACCAGAAAGGCAGGACAGGCCACGGAGTCAAGGGAGCCTTGTTAAGCTGATGGGCGGGATGTCAATGGCCAACAGCCAATCTTCACAAGTGTATCCTCTTTCCCAAACCATGTAAAACACAGAACCACAGAGCATAGGGCACTTCCACACATGGGCGTTGACCTTGGGAAAATCAAAAAATCAACCAGACACAGGGACCCCAAAGTTGAGGGCTGCTGTCTTGACAAGAACCTCCACTCCGGTACACGTTTCATATCCCAGGAAAGAGCCAAGTGGACAAAGACGAGTGGACAAGTGGACAAAGACAAGTGGACAAGTGGACAAGTGGTGCTACGTAGGTCCAATGGAGTGTCACTCAGCCATGAAATCCACGTCATGAGGCTGGTAGCAGCATCCTGAGTGGATTTAGGTACGATCATCCTCAGTGAAATAAGTCCCACAAAAAAAGAAACTTATGATATCACTTATCGAGGGAATGTAAAAATCGCTCCCCATGCACTGAATCCCCAAACAGAACAGAGTCACGCTTTTAGAAAACACACTTATGCCTGCTTCAGGGGAAAGCTGAGGTGGGGTGACGCATAAAACTCGAGTTTGAAATGAGCACAGATACCCTTCCGAAAACCGAATATGGAATGGACACGACCTACTCCTTGCTCAATCAACTGGACTCACCAGACCCTGTTCATCGCACAAGTATCTATCCGACTAGTAAGCATCTTAAAAGCTAAGTCTTGATATCTCTGTGTAAGTGCATCAAGTGTGTGTAAAGCGGCCTAAAACCAGCAGGGAAAATCAGCTCAGACCCATTCTGAGGATACATTTCCAACATAAAGAAGAAACAAGCAGGGCAAAACAGAGAGAAATTCTTCCAAAATGCGTTCAGGGACTGGCATGCAACCAGGATTGACCACATCTACAGCCCCAGCGGCAGAAGACATAAGGCTGGACACTCTTGGGGCTGAGACGATTGGTGAGGTTGGGAAAGCAAATGCAGACCCTTGAAAGGAATCCTGCGTGCTCCCCATTCCATGGGTCCCAACTCTCCAGGTTCAACGCAATCTTCCGACAGCGAAAGCACTCATTGGAAACCCAGCGGATGCTACACCGTGGGATCGGGAAAGCTTTCTGAAACTCACCTCAGTTTTCATCTCCTGGTGCTCGTGTTCTCCATTCAGGCCCCCTTACTAACAATCTCCCCACTTGGAGACTCGGCGCCTTTCCATGCCTCTTTCGTACCGTCTGCAATTTGTCCGCAGGATGAACTGCAAGAGGGGGAACCAATGAGAGACTCGCTGGAGGTGTTTGGTCGGGCACATGTCACTCTCATTTCCCATCACGAAGAAGAATTCACCAGCGGTTCAGCCTGCCACCCCGGATCGACAATAGGGCGTGAAGCCATCCAGCCGTGTTGCGTCCCACTCACAAAAAAGCGACTTGGGAAATGGAGCTCAGGGGCACTGCACTTCCCAAACCTGCAGAGTTCTAAACGATAACTATCGCCCCAAAATATATTGAGGTCAGGCTACGAAGAGGCGCTGAACGCAAGGCAGAACTGCAGGAAACGGATGTCAACGGGTACATCGGAATGGCCCCGATAGCACATGAAAAGCGCCAGAACGTGGACAATGATGCGGTTGGCCAAAAAGGGCGTATGCGTTTTTTCCTGAATATATTCAGGAAAAAACGCATACGCCCTTTTTGGCCAACCAAGCAACCTGGGAGAGCAAATCAGCACTACAAAGAAATCTCTCGCCCCCCCCCGGGGCAAAAGGGCCAGGCGAAAAAAGTCTAAAAACCAGAAAGGCAGGACAGCCCACGGAGTCAAGGGAGCCTTGTTAAGCTGATGGGCGGGATGTCAATGGCCAACAGCCAATCTTCACAAGTGTATCCTCTTTCCCAAACCATGGAAAACACAGAACCACAGAGCATAGGGCACTTCCACACATGGGCGTTGACCTTGGGAAAATCAAAAAATCAACCAGACACAGGGACCCCAAAGTTGAGGGCTGCTGTCTTGACAAGAACCTCCACTCCGGTACACGTTTCATATCCCAGGAAAGAGCCAAGTGGACAAAGACGAGTGGACAAGTGGACAAAGACAAGTGGACAAGTGGTGCTACGTAGGTCCAATGGAGTGTCACTCAGCCATGAAATCCACGTCATGAGGCTGGTAGCAGCATCCTGAGTGGATTTAGGTACGATCATCCTCAGTGAAATAAGTCCCACAAAAAAAGAAACTTATGATATCACTTATCGAGGGAATGTAAAAATCGCTCCCCATGCACTGAATCCCCAAACAGAACAGAGTCACGCTTTTAGAAAACACACTTATGCCTGCTTCAGGGGAAAGGTGAGGTGGGGTGACGCATAAAACTCGAGTTTGAAATGAGCACAGATACCCTTCCGAAAACCGAATATGGAATGGACACGACCTACTCCTTGCTCAATCAACTGGACTCACCAGACCCTGTTCATCGCACAAGTATCTATCCGACTAGTAAGCATCTTAAAAGCTAAGTCTTGATATCTCTGTGTAAGTGCATCAAGTGTGTGTAAAGCGGCCTAAAACCAGCAGGGAAAATCAGCTCAGACCCATTCTGAGGATACATTTCCAACATAAAGAAGAAACAAGCAGGGCAAAACAGAGAGAACTTCTTCCAAAATGCGTTCAGGGACTGGCATGCAACCAGGATTGACCACATCTACAGCCCCAGCGGCAGAAGACATAAGGCTGGACACTCTTGGGGCTGAGACGATTGGTGAGGTTGGGAAAGCAAATGCAGACCCTTAAAAGGAATCCTGCGTGCTCCCCATTCCATGGGTCCCAACTCTCCAGGTTCAACGCAATCTTCCGACAGCGAAAGCACTCATTGGAAACCCAGCGGATGCTACACCGTGGGATCGGGAAAGCTTTCTGAAACTCACCTCAGTTTTCATCTCCTGGTGCTCGTGTTCTCCATTCAGGCCCCCTTACTAACAATCTCCCTCCCCACTTGGAGACTCGGCGCCTTTCCATGCCTCTTTCGTACCGTCTGCAATTTGTCCGCAGGATGAACTGCAAGAGGGGGAACCAATGAGAGACTCGCTGGAGGTGTTTGGTCGGGCACATGTCACTCTCATTTCCCATCACGAAGAAGAATTCACCAGCGGTTCAGCCTGCCACCCCGGATCGACAATAGGGCGTGAAGCCATCCAGCCGTGTTGCGTCCCACTCACAAAAAAGCGACTTGGGAAATGGAGCTCAGGGGCACTGCACTTCCCAAACCTGCAGAGTTCTAAACGATAACTATCGCCCCAAAATATATTGAGGTCAGGCTACGAAGAGGCGCTGAACGCAAGGCAGAACTGCAGGAAACGGATGTCAACGGGTACATCGGAATGGCCCCGATAGCACATGAAAAGCGCCAGAACGTGGACAATGATGCGGTTGGCCAAAAAGGGCGTATGCGTTTTTTCCTGAATATATTCAGGAAAAAACGCATACGCCCTTTTTGGCCAACCAAGCAACCTGGGAGAGCAAATCAGCACTACAAAGAAATCTCTCGCCCCCCCCGGGGCAAAAGGGCCAGGCGAAAAAAGTCTAAAAACCAGAAAGGCAGGACAGGCCACGGAGTCAAGGGAGCCTTGTTAAGCTGATGGGCGGGATGTCAATGGCCAACAGCCAATCTTCACAAGTGTATCCTCTTTCCCAAACCATGGAAAACACAGAACCACAGAGCATAGGGCACTTCCACACATGGGCGTTGACCTTGGGAAAATCAAAAAATCAACCAGACACAGGGACCCCAAAGTTGAGGGCTGCTGTCTTGACAAGAACCTCCACTCCGGTACACGTTTCATATCCCAGGAAAGAGCCAAGTGGACAAAGACGAGTGGACAAGTGGACAAAGACAAGTGGACAAGTGGACAAGTGGTGCTACGTAGGTCCAATGGAGTGTCACTCAGCCATGAAATCCACGTCATGAGGCTGGTAGCAGCATCCTGAGTGGATTTAGGTACGATCATCCTCAGTGAAATAAGTCCCACAAAAAAACAAACTTATGATATCACTTATCGAGGGAATGTAAAAATCGCTCCCCATGCACTGAATCCCCAAACAGAACAGAGTCACGCTTTTAGAAAACACACTTATGCCTGCTTCAGGGGAAAGCTGAGGTGGGGTGACGCATAAAACTCGAGTTTGAAATGAGCACAGATACCCTTCCGAAAACCGAATATGGAATGGACACGACCTACTCCTTGCTCAATCAACTGGACTCACCAGACCCTGTTCATCGCACAAGTATCTATCCGACTAGTAAGCATCTTAAAAGCTAAGTCTTGATATCTCTGTGTAAGTGCATCAAGTGTGTGTAAAGCGGCCTAAAACCAGCAGGGAAAATCAGCTCAGACCCATTCTGAGGATACATTTCCAACATAAAGAAGAAACAAGCAGGGCAAAACAGAGAGAACTTCTTCCAAAATGCGTTCAGGGACTGGCATGCAACCAGGATTGACCACATCTACAGCCCCAGCGGCAGAAGACATAAGGCTGGACACTCTTGGGGCTGAGACGATTGGTGAGGTTGGGGAAGCAAATGCAGACCCTTGAAAGGAATCCTGCGTGCTCCCCATTCCATGGGTCCCAACTCTCCAGGTTCAACGCAATCTTCCGACAGCGAAAGCACTCATTGGAAACCCAGCGGATGCTACACCGTGGGATCGGGAAAGCTTTCTGAAACTCACCTCAGTTTTCATCTCCTGGTGCTCGTGTTCTCCATTCAGGCCCCCTTACTAACAATCTCCCCACTTGGAGACTCGGCGCCTTTCCATGCCTCTTTCGTACCGTCTGCAATTTGTCCGCAGGATGAACTGCAAGAGGGGGAACCAATGAGAGACTCGCTGGAGGTGTTTGGTCGGGCACATGTCACTCTCATTTCCCATCACGAAGAAGAATTCACCAGCGGTTCAGCCTGCCACCCCGGATCGACAATAGGGCGTGAAGCCATCCAGCCGTGTTGCGTCCCACTCACAAAAAAGCGACTTGGGAAATGGAGCTCAGGGGCACTGCACTTCCCAAACCTGCAGAGTTCTAAACGATAACTATCGCCCCAAAATATATTGAGGTCAGGCTACGAAGAGGCGCTGAACGCAAGGCAGAACTGCAGGAAACGGATGTCAACGGGTACATCGGAATGGCCCCGATAGCACATGAAAAGCGCCAGAACGTGGACAATGATGCGGTTGGCCAAAAAGGGCGTATGCGTTTTTTCCTGAATATATTCAGGAAAAAACGCATACGCCCTTTTTGGCCAACCAAGCAACCTGGGAGAGCAAATCAGCACTACAAAGAAATCTCTCGCCCCCCCCGGGGCAAAAGGGCCAGGCGAAAAAAGTCTAAAAACCAGAAAGGCAGGACAGGCCACGGAGTCAAGGGAGCCTTGTTAAGCTGATGGGCGGGATGTCAATGGCCAACAGCCAATCTTCACAAGTGTATCCTCTTTCCCAAACCATGGAAAACACAGAACCACAGAGCATAGGGCACTTCCACACATGGGCGTTGACCTTGGGAAAATCAAAAAATCAACCAGACACAGGGACCCCAAAGTTGAGGGCTGCTGTCTTGACAAGAACCTCCACTCCGGTACACGTTTCATATCCCAGGAAAGAGCCAAGTGGACAAAGACGAGTGGACAAGTGGACAAAGACAAGTGGACAAGTGGACAAGTGGTGCTACGTAGGTCCAATGGAGTGTCACTCAGCCATGAAATCCACGTCATGAGGCTGGTAGCAGCATCCTGAGTGGATTTAGGTACGATCATCCTCAGTGAAATAAGTCCCACAAAAAAAGAAACTTATGATATCACTTATCGAGGGAATGTAAAAATCGCTCCCCATGCACTGAATCCCCAAACAGAACAGAGTCACGCTTTTAGAAAACACACTTATGCCTGCTTCAGGGGAAAGGTGAGGTGGGGTGACGCATAAAACTCGAGTTTGAAATGAGCACAGATACCCTTCCGAAAACCGAATATGGAATGGACACGACCTACTCCTTGCTCAATCAACTGGACTCACCAGACCCTGTTCATCGCACAAGTATCTATCCGACTAGTAAGCATCTTCAAAGCTAAGTCTTGATATCTCTGTGTAAGTGCATCAAGTGTGTGTAAAGCGGCCTAAAACCAGCAGGGAAAATCAGCTCAGACCCATTCTGAGGATACATTTCCAACATAAAGAAGAAACAAGCAGGGCAAAACAGAGAGAACTTCTTCCAAAATGCGTTCAGGGACTGGCATGCAACCAGGATTGACCACATCTACAGCCCCAGCGGCAGAAGACATAAGGCTGGACACTCTTGGGGCTGAGACGATTGGTGAGGTTGGGAAAGCAAATGCAGACCCTTGAAAGGAATCCTGCGTGCTCCCCATTCCATGGGTCCCAACTCTCCAGGTTCAACGCAATCTTCCGACAGCGAAAGCACTCATTGGAAACCCAGCGGATGCTACACCGTGGGATCGGGAAAGCTTTCTGAAACTCACCTCAGTTTTCATCTCCTGGTGCTCGTGTTCTCCATTCAGGCCCCCTTACTAACAATCTCCCTCCCCACTTGGAGACTCGGCGCCTTTCCATGCCTCTTTCGTACCGTCTGCAATTTGTCCGCAGGATGAACTGCAAGAGGGGGAACCAATGAGAGACTCGCTGGAGGTGTTTGGTCGGGCACATGTCACTCTCATTTCCCATCACGAAGAAGAATTCACCAGCGGTTCAGCCTGCCACCCCGGATCGACAATAGGGCGTGAAGCCATCCAGCCGTGTTGCGTCCCACTCACAAAAAAGCGACTTGGGAAATGGAGCTCAGGGGCACTGCACTTCCCAAACCTGCAGAGTTCTAAACGATAACTATCGCCCCAAAATATATTGAGGTCAGGCTACGAAGAGGCGCTGAACGCAAGGCAGAACTGCAGGAAACGGATGTCAACGGGTACATCGGAATGGCCCCGATAGCACATGAAAAGCGCCAGAACGTGGACAATGATGCGGTTGGCCAAAAAGGGCGTATGCGTTTTTTCCTGAATATATTCAGGAAAAAACGCATACGCCCTTTTTGGCCAACCAAGCAACCTGGGAGAGCAAATCAGCACTACAAAGAAATCTCTCGCCCCCCCCGGGGCAAAAGGGCCAGGCGAAAAAAGTCTAAAAACCAGAAAGGCAGGACAGGCCACGGAGTCAAGGGAGCCTTGTTAAGCTGATGGGCGGGATGTCAATGGCCAACAGCCAATCTTCACAAGTGTATCCTCTTTCCCAAACCATGGAAAACACAGAACCACAGAGCATAGGGCACTTCCACACATGGGCGTTGACCTTGGGAAAATCAAAAAATCAACCAGACACAGGGACCCCAAAGTTGAGGGCTGCTGTCTTGACAAGAACCTCCACTCCGGTACACGTTTCATATCCCAGGAAAGAGCCAAGTGGACAAAGACGAGTGGACAAGTGGACAAAGACAAGTGGACAAGTGGACAAGTGGTGCTACGTAGGTCCAATGGAGTGTCACTCAGCCATGAAATCCACGTCATGAGGCTGGTAGCAGCATCCTGAGTGGATTTAGGTACGATCATCCTCAGTGAAATAAGTCCCACAAAAAAAGAAACTTATGATATCACTTATCGAGGGAATGTAAAAATCGCTCCCCATGCACTGAATCCCCAAACAGAACAGAGTCACGCTTTTAGAAAACACACTTATGCCTGCTTCAGGGGAAAGGTGAGGTGGGGTGACGCATAAAACTCGAGTTTGAAATGAGCACAGATACCCTTCCGAAAACCGAATATGGAATGGACACGACCTACTCCTTGCTCAATCAACTGGACTCACCAGACCCTGTTCATCGCACAAGTATCTATCCGACTAGTAAGCATCTTAAAAGCTAAGTCTTGATATCTCTGTGTAAGTGCATCAAGTGTGTGTAAAGCGGCCTAAAACCAGCAGGGAAAATCAGCTCAGACCCATTCTGAGGATACATTTCCAACATAAAGAAGAAACAAGCAGGGCAAAACAGAGAGAACTTCTTCCAAAATGCGTTCAGGGACTGGCATGCAACCAGGATTGACCACATCTACAGCCCCAGCGGCAGAAGACATAAGGCTGGACACTCTTGGGGCTGAGACGATTGGTGAGGTTGGGAAAGCAAATGCAGACCCTTGAAAGGAATCCTGCGTGCTCCCCATTCCATGGGTCCCAACTCTCCAGGTTCAACGCAATCTTCCGACAGCGAAAGCACTCATTGGAAACCCAGCGGATGCTACACCGTGGGATCGGGAAAGCTTTCTGAAACTCACCTCAGTTTTCATCTCCTGGTGCTCGTGTTCTCCATTCAGGCCCCCTTACTAACAATCTCCCTCCCCACTTGGAGACTCGGCGCCTTTCCATGCCTCTTTCGTACCGTCTGCAATTTGTCCGCAGGATGAACTGCAAGAGGGGGAACCAATGAGAGACTCGCTGGAGGTGTTTGGTCGGGCACATGTCACTCTCATTTCCCATCACGAAGAAGAATTCACCAGCGGTTCAGCCTGCCACCCCGGATCGACAATAGGGCGTGAAGCCATCCAGCCGTGTTGCGTCCCACTCACAAAAAAGCGACTTGGGAAATGGAGCTCAGGGGCACTGCACTTCCCAAACCTGCAGAGTTCTAAACGATAACTATCGCCCCAAAATATATTGAGGTCAGGCTACGAAGAGGCGCTGAACGCAAGGCAGAACTGCAGGAAACGGATGTCAACGGGTACATCGGAATGGCCCCGATAGCACATGAAAAGCGCCAGAACGTGGACAATGATGCGGTTGGCCAAAAAGGGCGTATGCGTTTTTTCCTGAATATATTCAGGAAAAAACGCATACGCCCTTTTTGGCCAACCAAGCAACCTGGGAGAGCAAATCAGCACTACAAAGAAATCTCTCGCCCCCCCCGGGGCAAAAGGGCCAGGCGAAAAAAGTCTAAAAACCAGAAAGGCAGGACAGGCCACGGAGTCAAGGGAGCCTTGTTAAGCTGATGGGCGGGATGTCAATGGCCAACAGCCAATCTTCACAAGTGTATCCTCTTTCCCAAACCATGGAAAACACAGAACCACAGAGCATAGGGCACTTCCACACATGGGCGTTGACCTTGGGAAAATCAAAAAATCAACCAGACACAGGGACCCCAAAGTTGAGGGCTGCTGTCTTGACAAGAACCTCCACTCCGGTACACGTTTCATATCCCAGGAAAGAGCCAAGTGGACAAAGACGAGTGGACAAGTGGACAAAGACAAGTGGACAAGTGGACAAGTGGTGCTACGTAGGTCCAATGGAGTGTCACTCAGCCATGAAATCCACGTCATGAGGCTGGTAGCAGCATCCTGAGTGGATTTAGGTACGATCATCCTCAGTGAAATAAGTCCCACAAAAAAAGAAACTTATGATATCACTTATCGAGGGAATGTAAAAATCGCTCCCCATGCACTGAATCCCCAAACAGAACAGAGTCACGCTTTTAGAAAACACACTTATGCCTGCTTCAGGGGAAAGGTGAGGTGGGGTGACGCATAAAACTCGAGTTTGAAATGAGCACAGATACCCTTCCGAAAACCGAATATGGAATGGACACGACCTACTCCTTGCTCAATCAACTGGACTCACCAGACCCTGTTCATCGCACAAGTATCTATCCGACTAGTAAGCATCTTAAAAGCTAAGTCTTGATATCTCTGTGTAAGTGCATCAAGTGTGTGTAAAGCGGCCTAAAACCAGCAGGGAAAATCAGCTCAGACCCATTCTGAGGATACATTTCCAACATAAAGAAGAAACAAGCAGGGCAAAACAGAGAGAACTTCTTCCAAAATGCGTTCAGGGACTGGCATGCAACCAGGATTGACCACATCTACAGCCCCAGCGGCAGAAGACATAAGGCTGGACACTCTTGGGGCTGAGACGATTGGTGAGGTTGGGAAAGCAAATGCAGACCCTTGAAAGGAATCCTGCGTGCTCCCCATTCCATGGGTCCCAACTCTCCAGGTTCAACGCAATCTTCCGACAGCGAAAGCACTCATTGGAAACCCAGCGGATGCTACACCGTGGGATCGGGAAAGCTTTCTGAAACTCACCTCAGTTTTCATCTCCTGGTGCTCGTGTTCTCCATTCAGGCCCCCTTACTAACAATCTCCCCACTTGGAGACTCGGCGCCTTTCCATGCCTCTTTCGTACCGTCTGCAATTTGTCCGCAGGATGAACTGCAAGAGGGGGAACCAATGAGAGACTCGCTGGAGGTGTTTGGTCGGGCACATGTCACTCTCATTTCCCATCACGAAGAAGAATTCACCAGCGGTTCAGCCTGCCACCCCGGATCGACAATAGGGCGTGAAGCCATCCAGCCGTGTTGCGTCCCACTCACAAAAAAGCGACTTGGGAAATGGAGCTCAGGGGCACTGCACTTCCCAAACCTGCAGAGTTCTAAACGATAACTATCGCCCCAAAATATATTGAGGTCAGGCTACGAAGAGGCGCTGAACGCAAGGCAGAACTGCAGGAAACGGATGTCAACGGCTACATCGGAATGGCCCCGATAGCACATGAAAAGCGCCAGAACGTGGACAATGATGCGGTTGGCCAAAAAGGGCGTATGCGTTTTTTCCTGAATATATTCAGGAAAAAACGCATACGCCCTTTTTGGCCAACCAAGCAACCTGGGAGAGCAAATCAGCACTACAAAGAAATCTCTCGCCCCCCCCGGGGCAAAAGGGCCAGGCGAAAAAAGTCTAAAAACCAGAAAGGCAGGACAGGCCACGGAGTCAAGGGAGCCTTGTTAAGCTGATGGGCGGGATGTCAATGGCCAACAGCCAATCTTCACAAGTGTATCCTCTTTCCCAAACCATGGAAAACACAGAACCACAGAGCATAGGGCACTTCCACACATGGGCGTTGACCTTGGGAAAATCAAAAAATCAACCAGACACAGGGACCCCAAAGTTGAGGGCTGCTGTCTTGACAAGAACCTCCACTCCGGTACACGTTTCATATCCCAGGAAAGAGCCAAGTGGACAAAGACGAGTGGACAAGTGGACAAAGACAAGTGGACAAGTGGACAAGTGGTGCTACGTAGGTCCAATGGAGTGTCACTCAGCCATGAAATCCACGTCATGAGGCTGGTAGCAGCATCCTGAGTGGATTTAGGTACGATCATCCTCAGTGAAATAAGTCCCACAAAAAAAGAAACTTATGATATCACTTATCGAGGGAATGTAAAAATCGCTCCCCATGCACTGAATCCCCAAACAGAACAGAGTCACGCTTTTAGAAAACACACTTATGCCTGCTTCAGGGGAAAGCTGAGGTGGGGTGACGCATAAAACTCGAGTTTGAAATGAGCACAGATACCCTTCCGAAAACCGAATATGGAATGGACACGACCTACTCCTTGCTCAATCAACTGGACTCACCAGACCCTGTTCATCGCACAAGTATCTATCCGACTAGTAAGCATCTTAAAAGCTAAGTCTTGATATCTCTGTGTAAGTGCATCAAGTGTGTGTAAAGCGGCCTGAAACCAGCAGGGAAAATCAGCTCAGACCCATTCTGAGGATACATTTCCAACATAAAGAAGAAACAAGCAGGGCAAAACAGAGAGAAATTCTTCCAAAATGCGTTCAGGGACTGGCATGCAACCAGGATTGACCACATCTACAGCCCCAGCGGCAGAAGACATAAGGCTGGACACTCTTGGGGCTGAGACGATTGGTGAGGTTGGGGAAGCAAATGCAGACCCTTGAAAGGAATCCTGCGTGCTCCCCATTCCATGGGTCCCAACTCTCCAGGTTCAACGCAATCTTCCGACAGCGAAAGCACTCATTGGAAACCCAGCGGATGCTACACCGTGGGATCGGGAAAGCTTTCTGAAACTCACCTCAGTTTTCATCTCCTGGTGCTCGTGTTCTCCATTCAGGCCCCCTTACTAACAATCTCCCCACTTGGAGACTCGGCGCCTTTCCATGCCTCTTTCGTACCGTCTGCAATTTGTCCGCAGGATGAACTGCAAGAGGGGGAACCAATGAGAGACTCGCTGGAGGTGTTTGGTCGGGCACATGTCACTCTCATTTCCCATCACGAAGAAGAATTCACCAGCGGTTCAGCCTGCCACCCCGGATCGACAATAGGGCGTGAAGCCATCCAGCCGTGTTGCGTCCCACTCACAAAAAAGCGACTTGGGAAATGGAGCTCAGGGGCACTGCACTTCCCAAACCTGCAGAGTTCTAAACGATAACTATCGCCCCAAAATATATTGAGGTCAGGCTACGAAGAGGCGCTGAACGCAAGGCAGAACTGCAGGAAACGGATGTCAACGGCTACATCGGAATGGCCCCGATAGCACATGAAAAGCGCCAGAACGTGGACAATGATGCGGTTGGCCAAAAAGGGCGTATGCGTTTTTTCCTGAATATATTCAGGAAAAAACGCATACGCCCTTTTTGGCCAACCAAGCAACCTGGGAGAGCAAATCAGCACTACAAAGAAATCTCTCGCCCCCCCCGGGGCAAAAGGGCCAGGCGAAAAAAGTCTAAAAACCAGAAAGGCAGGACAGGCCACGGAGTCAAGGGAGCCTTGTTAAGCTGATGGGCGGGATGTCAATGGCCAACAGCCAATCTTCACAAGTGTATCCTCTTTCCCAAACCATGGAAAACACAGAACCACAGAGCATAGGGCACTTCCACACATGGGCGTTGACCTTGGGAAAATCAAAAAATCAACCAGA
Source organism: Kogia breviceps (assembly GCF_026419965.1). Taxonomy (NCBI): domain Eukaryota; kingdom Metazoa; phylum Chordata; class Mammalia; order Artiodactyla; family Physeteridae; genus Kogia; species Kogia breviceps. The sequence continues at coordinate 1,323,867 of NC_081325.1, forward strand.
CACAGGGACCCCAAAGTTGAGGGCTGCTGTCTTGACAAGAACCTCCACTCCGGTACACGTTTCATGTCCCAGGAAAGAGCCAAGTGGACAAAGACGAGTGGACAAGTGGACAAAGACAAGTGGACAAGTGGACAAGTGGTGCTACGTAGGTCCAATGGAGTGTCACTCAGCCATGAAATCCACGTCATGAGGCTGGTAGCAGCATCCTGAGTGGATTTAGGTACGATCATCCTCAGTGAAATAAGTCCCACAAAAAAAGAAACTTATGATATCACTTATCGAGGGAATGTAAAAATCGCTCCCCATGCACTGAATCCCCAAACAGAACAGAGTCACGCTTTTAGAAAACACACTTATGCCTGCTTCAGGGGAAAGGTGAGGTGGGGTGACGCATAAAACTCGAGTTTGAAATGAGCACAGATACCCTTCCGAAAACCGAATATGGAATGGACACGACCTACTCCTTGCTCAATCAACTGGACTCACCAGACCCTGTTCATCGCACAAGTATCTATCCGACTAGTAAGCATCTTCAAAGCTAAGTCTTGATATCTCTGTGTAAGTGCATCAAGTGTGTGTAAAGCGGCCTAAAACCAGCAGGGAAAATCAGCTCAGACCCATTCTGAGGATACATTTCCAACATAAAGAAGAAACAAGCAGGGCAAAACAGACAGAACTTCTTCCAAAATGCGTTCAGGGACTGGCATGCAACCAGGATTGACCACATCTACAGCCCCAGCGGCAGAAGACATAAGGCTGGACACTCTTGGGGCTGAGACGATTGGTGAGGTTGGGAAAGCAAATGCAGACCCTTAAAAGGAATCCTGCGTGCTCCCCATTCCATGGGTCCCAACTCTCCAGGTTCAACGCAATCTTCCGACAGCGAAAGCACTCATTGGAAACCCAGCGGATGCTACACCGTGGGATCGGGAAAGCTTTCTGAAACTCACCTCAGTTTTCATCTCCTGGTGCTCGTGTTCTCCATTCAGGCCCCCTTACTAACAATCTCCCCACTTGGAGACTCGGCGCCTTTCCATGCCTCTTTCGTACCGTCTGCAATTTGTCCGCAGGATGAACTGCAAGAGGGGGAACCAATGAGAGACTCGCTGGAGGTGTTTGGTCGGGCACATGTCACTCTCATTTCCCATCACGAAGAAGAATTCACCAGCGGTTCAGCCTGCCACCCCGGATCGACAATAGGGCGTGAAGCCATCCAGCCGTGTTGCGTCCCACTCACAAAAAAGCGACTTGGGAAATGGAGCTCAGGGGCACTGCACTTCCCAAACCTGCAGAGTTCTAAACGATAACTATCGCCCCAAAATATATTGAGGTCAGGCTACGAAGAGGCGCTGAACGCAAGGCAGAACTGCAGGAAACGGATGTCAACGGCTACATCGGAATGGCCCCGATAGCACATGAAAAGCGCCAGAACGTGGACAATGATGCGGTTGGCCAAAAAGGGCGTATGCGTTTTTTCCTGAATATATTCAGGAAAAAACGCATACGCCCTTTTTGGCCAACCAAGCAACCTGGGAGAGCAAATCAGCACTACAAAGAAATCTCTCGCCCCCCCCGGGGCAAAAGGGCCAGGCGAAAAAAGTCTAAAAACCAGAAAGGCAGGACAGGCCACGGAGTCAAGGGAGCCTTGTTAAGCTGATGGGCGGGATGTCAATGGCCAACAGCCAATCTTCACAAGTGTATCCTCTTTCCCAAACCATGTAAAACACAGAACCACAGAGCATAGGGCACTTCTACACATGGGCGTTGACCTTGGGAAAATCAAAAAATCAACCAGACACAGGGACCCCAAAGTTGAGGGCTGCTGTCTTGACAAGAACCTCCACTCCGGTACACGTTTCATATCCCAGGAAAGAGCCAAGTGGACAAAGACGAGTGGACAAGTGGACAAAGACAAGTGGACAAGTGGACAAGTGGTGCTACGTAGGTCCAATGGAGTGTCACTCAGCCATGAAATCCACGTCATGAGGCTGGTAGCAGCATCCTGAGTGGATTTAGGTACGATCATCCTCAGTGAAATAAGTCCCACAAAAAAAGAAACTTATGATATCACTTATCGAGGGAATGTAAAAATCGCTCCCCATGCACTGAATCCCCAAACAGAACAGAGTCACGCTTTTAGAAAACACACTTATGCCTGCTTCAGGGGAAAGGTGAGGTGGGGTGACGCATAAAACTCGAGTTTGAAATGAGCACAGATACCCCTCCGAAAACCGAATATGGAATGGACACGACCTACTCCTTGCTCAATCAACTGGACTCACCAGACCCTGTTCATCGCACAAGTATCTATCCGACTAGTAAGCATCTTAAAAGCTAAGTCTTGATATCTCTGTGTAAGTGCATCAAGTGTGTGTAAAGCGGCCTAAAACCAGCAGGGAAAATCAGCTCAGACCCATTCTGAGGATACATTTCCAACATAAAGAAGAAACAAGCAGGGCAAAACAGAGAGAAATTCTTCCAAAATGCGTTCAGGGACTGGCATGCAACCAGGATTGACCACATCTACAGCCCCAGCGGCAGAAGACATAAGGCTGGACACTCTTGGGGCTGAGACGATTGGTGAGGTTGGGAAAGCAAATGCAGACCCTTGAAAGGAATCCTGCGTGCTCCCCATTCCATGGGTCCCAACTCTCCAGGTTCAACGCAATCTTCCGACAGCGAAAGCACTCATTGGAAACCCAGCGGATGCTACACCGTGGGATCGGGAAAGCTTTCTGAAACTCACCTCAGTTTTCATCTCCTGGTGCTCGTGTTCTCCATTCAGGCCCCCTTACTAACAATCTCCCCACTTGGAGACTCGGCGCCTTTCCATGCCTCTTTCGTACCGTCTGCAATTTGTCCGCAGGATGAACTGCAAGAGGGGGAACCAATGAGAGACTCGCTGGAGGTGTTTGGTCGGGCACATGTCACTCTCATTTCCCATCACGAAGAAGAATTCACCAGCGGTTCAGCCTGCCACCCCGGATCGACAATAGGGCGTGAAGCCATCCAGCCGTGTTGCGTCCCACTCACAAAAAAGCGACTTGGGAAATGGAGCTCAGGGGCACTGCACTTCCCAAACCTGCAGAGTTCTAAACGATAACTATCGCCCCAAAATATATTGAGGTCAGGCTACGAAGAGGCGCTGAACGCAAGGCAGAACTGCAGGAAACGGATGTCAACGGCTACATCGGAATGGCCCCGATAGCACATGAAAAGCGCCAGAACGTGGACAATGATGCGGTTGGCCAAAAAGGGCGTATGCGTTTTTTCCTGAATATATTCAGGAAAAAACGCATACGCCCTTTTTGGCCAACCAAGCAACCTGGGAGAGCAAATCAGCACTACAAAGAAATCTCTCGCCCCCCCCGGGGCAAAAGGGCCAGGCGAAAAAAGTCTAAAAACCAGAAAGGCAGGACAGGCCACGGAGTCAAGGGAGCCTTGTTAAGCTGATGGGCGGGATGTCAATGGCCAACAGCCAATCTTCACAAGTGTATCCTCTTTCCCAAACCATGGAAAACACAGAACCACAGAGCATAGGGCACTTCCACACATGGGCGTTGACCTTGGGAAAATCAAAAAATCAACCAGACACAGGGACCCCAAAGTTGAGGGCTGCTGTCTTGACAAGAACCTCCACTCCGGTACACGTTTCATGTCCCAGGAAAGAGCCACGTGGACAAAGACGAGTGGACAAGTGGACAAAGACAAGTGGACAAGTGGACAAGTGGTGCTACGTAGGTCCAATGGAGTGTCACTCAGCCATGAAATCCACGTCATGAGGCTGGTAGCAGCATCCTGAGTGGATTTAGGTACGATCATCCTCAGTGAAATAAGTCCCACAAAAAAAGAAACTTATGATATCACTTATCGAGGGAATGTAAAAATCGCTCCCCATGCACTGAATCCCCAAACAGAACAGAGTCACGCTTTTAGAAAACACACTTATGCCTGCTTCAGGGGAAAGGTGAGGTGGGGTGACGCATAAAACTCGAGTTTGAAATGAGCACAGATACCCTTCCGAAAACCGAATATGGAATGGACACGACCTACTCCTTGCTCAATCAACTGGACTCACCAGACCCTGTTCATCGCACAAGTATCTATCCGACTAGTAAGCATCTTCAAAGCTAAGTCTTGATATCTCTGTGTAAGTGCATCAAGTGTGTGTAAAGCGGCCTAAAACCAGCAGGGAAAATCAGCTCAGACCCATTCTGAGGATACATTTCCAACATAAAGAAGAAACAAGCAGGGCAAAACAGAGAGAACTTCTTCCAAAATGCGTTCAGGGACTGGCATGCAACCAGGATTGACCACATCTACAGCCCCAGCGGCAGAAGACATAAGGCTGGACACTCTTGGGGCTGAGACGATTCGTGAGGTTGGGAAAGCAAATGCAGACCCTTGAAAGGAATCCTGCGTGCTCCCCATTCCATGGGTCCCAACTCTCCAGGTTCAACGCAATCTTCCGACAGCGAAAGCACTCATTGGAAACCCAGCGGATGCTACACCGTGGGATCGGGAAAGCTTTCTGAAACTCACCTCAGTTTTCATCTCCTGGTGCTCGTGTTCTCCATTCAGGCCCCCTTACTAACAATCTCCCCACTTGGAGACTCGGCGCCTTTCCATGCCTCTTTCGTACCGTCTGCAATTTGTCCGCAGGATGAACTGCAAGAGGGGGAACCAATGAGAGACTCGCTGGAGGTGTTTGGTCGGGCACATGTCACTCTCATTTCCCATCACGAAGAAGAATTCACCAGCGGTTCAGCCTGCCACCCCGGATCGACAATAGGGCGTGAAGCCATCCAGCCGTGTTGCGTCCCACTCACAAAAAAGCGACTTGGGAAATGGAGCTCAGGGGCACTGCACTTCCCAAACCTGCAGAGTTCTAAACGATAACTATCGCCCCAAAATATATTGAGGTCAGGCTACGAAGAGGCGCTGAACGCAAGGCAGAACTGCAGGAAACGGATGTCAACGGCTACATCGGAATGGACCCGATAGCACATGAAAAGCGCCAGAACGTGGACAATGATGCGGTTGGCCAAAAAGGGCGTATGCGTTTTTTCCTGAATATATTCAGGAAAAAACGCATACGCCCTTTTTGGCCAACCAAGCAACCTGGGAGAGCAAATCAGCACTACAAAGAAATCTCTCGCCCCCCCCGGGGCAAAAGGGCCAGGCGAAAAAAGTCTAAAAACCAGAAAGGCAGGACAGGCCACGGAGTCAAGGGAGCCTTGTTAAGCTGATGGGCGGGATGTCAATGGCCAACAGCCAATCTTCACAAGTGTATCCTCTTTCCCAAACCATGTAAAACACAGAACCACAGAGCATAGGGCACTTCCACACATGGGCGTTGACCTTGGGAAAATCAAAAAATCAACCAGACACAGGGACCCCAAAGTTGAGGGCTGCTGTCTTGACAAGAACCTCCACTCCGGTACACGTTTCATATCCCAGGAAAGAGCCAAGTGGACAAAGACGAGTGGACAAGTGGACAAAGACAAGTGGACAAGTGGACAAGTGGTGCTACGTAGGTCCAATGGAGTGTCACTCAGCCATGAAATCCACGTCATGAGGCTGGTAGCAGCATCCTGAGTGGATTTAGGTACGATCATCCTCAGTGAAATAAGTCCCACAAAAAAAGAAACTTATGATATCACTTATCGAGGGAATGTAAAAATCGCTCCCCATGCACTGAATCCCCAAACAGAACAGAGTCACGCTTTTAGAAAACACACTTATGCCTGCTTCAGGGGAAAGTTGAGGTGGGGTGACGCATAAAACTCGAGTTTGAAATGAGCACAGATACCCTTCCGAAAACCGAATATGGAATGGACACGACCTACTCCTTGCTCAATCAACTGGACTCACCAGACCCTGTTCATCGCACAAGTATCTATCCGACTAGTAAGCATCTTAAAAGCTAAGTCTTGATATCTCTGTGTAAGTGCATCAAGTGTGTGTAAAGCGGCCTAAAACCAGCAGGGAAAATCAGCTCAGACCCATTCTGAGGATACATTTCCAACATAAAGAAGAAACAAGCAGGGCAAAACAGAGAGAACTTCTTCCAAAATGCGTTCAGGGACTGGCATGCAACCAGGATTGACCACATCTACAGCCCCAGCGGCAGAAGACATAAGGCTGGACACTCTTGGGGCTGAGACGATTCGTGAGGTTGGGGAAGCAAATGCAGACCCTTGAAAGGAATCCTGCGTGCTCCCCATTCCATGGGTCCCAACTCTCCAGGTTCAACGCAATCTTCCGACAGCGAAAGCACTCATTGGAAACCCAGCGGATGCTACACCGTGGGATCGGGAAAGCTTTCTGAAACTCACCTCAGTTTTCATCTCCTGGTGCTCGTGTTCTCCATTCAGGCCCCCTTACTAACAATCTCCCCACTTGGAGACTCGGCGCCTTTCCATGCCTCTTTCGTACCGTCTGCAATTTGTCCGCAGGATGAACTGCAAGAGGGGGAACCAATGAGAGACTCGCTGGAGGTGTTTGGTCGGGCACATGTCACTCTCATTTCCCATCACGAAGAAGAATTCACCAGCGGTTCAGCCTGCCACCCCGGATCGACAATAGGGCGTGAAGCCATCCAGCCGTGTTGCGTCCCACTCACAAAAAAGCGACTTGGGAAATGGAGCTCAGGGGCACTGCACTTCCCAAACCTGCAGAGTTCTAAACGATAACTATCGCCCCAAAATATATTGAGGTCAGGCTACGAAGAGGCGCTGAACGCAAGGCAGAACTGCAGGAAACGGATGTCAACGGGTACATCGGAATGGCCCCGAGAGCACATGAAAAGCGCCAGAACGTGGACAATGATGCGGTTGGCCAAAAAGGGCGTATGCGTTTTTTCCTGAATATATTCAGGAAAAAACGCATACGCCCTTTTTGGCCAACCAAGCAACCTGGGAGAGCAAATCAGCACTACAAAGAAATCTCTCGCCCCCCCCGGGGCAAAAGGGCCAGGCGAAAAAAGTCTAAAAACCAGAAAGGCAGGACAGGCCACGGAGTCAAGGGAGCCTTGTTAAGCTGATGGGCGGGATGTCAATGGCCAACAGCCAATCTTCACAAGTGTATCCTCTTTCCCAAACCATGTAAAACACAGAACCACAGAGCATAGGGCACTTCCACACATGGGCGTTGACCTTGGGAAAATCAAAAAATCAACCAGACACAGGGACCCCAAAGTTGAGGGCTGCTGTCTTGACAAGAACCTCCACTCCGGTACACGTTTCATATCCCAGGAAAGAGCCAAGTGGACAAAGACGAGTGGACAAGTGGACAAAGACAAGTGGACAAGTGGACAAGTGGTGCTACGTAGGTCCAATGGAGTGTCACTCAGCCATGAAATCCACGTCATGAGGCTGGTAGCAGCATCCTGAGTGGATTTAGGTACGATCATCCTCAGTGAAATAAGTCCCACAAAAAAAGAAACTTATGATATCACTTATCGAGGGAATGTAAAAATCGCTCCCCATGCACTGAATCCCCAAACAGAACAGAGTCACGCTTTTAGAAAACACACTTATGCCTGCTTCAGGGGAAAGCTGAGGTGGGGTGACGCATAAAACTCGAGTTTGAAATGAGCACAGATACCCTTCCGAAAACCGAATATGGAATGGACACGACCTACTCCTTGCTCAATCAACTGGACTCACCAGACCCTGTTCATCGCACAAGTATCTATCCGACTAGTAAGCATCTTAAAAGCTAAGTCTTGATATCTCTGTGTAAGTGCATCAAGTGTGTGTAAAGCGGCCTAAAACCAGCAGGGAAAATCAGCTCAGACCCATTCTGAGGATACATTTCCAACATAAAGAAGAAACAAGCAGGGCAAAACAGAGAGAAATTCTTCCAAAATGCGTTCAGGGACTGGCATGCAACCAGGATTGACCACATCTACAGCCCCAGCGGCAGAAGACATAAGGCTGGACACTCTTGGGGCTGAGACGATTGGTGAGGTTGGGGAAGCAAATGCAGACCCTTGAAAGGAATCCTGCGTGCTCCCCATTCCATGGGTCCCAACTCTCCAGGTTCAACGCAATCTTCCGACAGCGAAAGCACTCATTGGAAACCCAGCGGATGCTACACCGTGGGATCGGGAAAGCTTTCTGAAACTCACCTCAGTTTTCATCTCCTGGTGCTCGTGTTCTCCATTCAGGCCCCCTTACTAACAATCTCCCCACTTGGAGACTCGGCGCCTTTCCATGCCTCTTTCGTACCGTCTGCAATTTGTCCGCAGGATGAACTGCAAGAGGGGGAACCAATGAGAGACTCGCTGGAGGTGTTTGGTCGGGCACATGTCACTCTCATTTCCCATCACGAAGAAGAATTCACCAGCGGTTCAGCCTGCCACCCCGGATCGACAATAGGGCGTGAAGCCATCCAGCCGTGTTGCGTCCCACTCACAAAAAAGCGACTTGGGAAATGGAGCTCAGGGGCACTGCACTTCCCAAACCTGCAGAGTTCTAAACGATAACTATCGCCCCAAAATATATTGAGGTCAGGCTACGAAGAGGCGCTGAACGCAAGGCAGAACTGCAGGAAACGGATGTCAACGGCTACATCGGAATGGCCCCGATAGCACATGAAAAGCGCCAGAACGTGGACAATGATGCGGTTGGCCAAAAAGGGCGTATGCGTTTTTTCCTGAATATATTCAGGAAAAAACGCATACGCCCTTTTTGGCCAACCAAGCAACCTGGGAGAGCAAATCAGCACTACAAAGAAATCTCTCGCCCCCCCCGGGGCAAAAGGGCCAGGCGAAAAAAGTCTAAAAACCAGAAAGGCAGGACAGGCCACGGAGTCAAGGGAGCCTTGTTAAGCTGATGGGCGGGATGTCAATGGCCAACAGCCAATCTTCACAAGTGTATCCTCTTTCCCAAACCATGGAAAACACAGAACCACAGAGCATAGGGCACTTCCACACATGGGCGTTGACCTTGGGAAAATCAAAAAATCAACCAGACACAGGGACCCCAAAGTTGAGGGCTGCTGTCTTGACAAGAACCTCCACTCCGGTACACGTTTCATATCCCAGGAAAGAGCCAAGTGGACAAAGACGAGTGGACAAGTGGACAAAGACAAGTGGACAAGTGGACAAGTGGTGCTACGTAGGTCCAATGGAGTGTCACTCAGCCATGAAATCCACGTCATGAGGCTGGTAGCAGCATCCTGAGTGGATTTAGGTACGATCATCCTCAGTGAAATAAGTCCCACAAAAAAAGAAACTTATGATATCACTTATCGAGGGAATGTAAAAATCGCTCCCCATGCACTGAATCCCCAAACAGAACAGAGTCACGCTTTTAGAAAACACACTTATGCCTGCTTCAGGGGAAAGCTGAGGTGGGGTGACGCATAAAACTCGAGTTTGAAATGAGCACAGATACCCTTCCGAAAACCGAATATGGAATGGACACGACCTACTCCTTGCTCAATCAACTGGACTCACCAGACCCTGTTCATCGCACAAGTATCTATCCGACTAGTAAGCATCTTAAAAGCTAAGTCTTGATATCTCTGTGTAAGTGCATCAAGTGTGTGTAAAGCGGCCTAAAACCAGCAGGGAAAATCAGCTCAGACCCATTCTGAGGATACATTTCCAACATAAAGAAGAAACAAGCAGGGCAAAACAGAGAGAAATTCTTCCAAAATGCGTTCAGGGACTGGCATGCAACCAGGATTGACCACATCTACAGCCCCAGCGGCAGAAGACATAAGGCTGGACACTCTTGGGGCTGAGACGATTCGTGAGGTTGGGAAAGCAAATGCAGACCCTTGAAAGGAATCCTGCGTGCTCCCCATTCCATGGGTCCCAACTCTCCAGGTTCAACGCAATCTTCCGACAGCGAAAGCACTCATTGGAAACCCAGCGGATGCTACACCGTGGGATCGGGAAAGCTTTCTGAAACTCACCTCAGTTTTCATCTCCTGGTGCTCGTGTTCTCCATTCAGGCCCCCTTACTAACAATCTCCCCACTTGGAGACTCGGCGCCTTTCCATGCCTCTTTCGTACCGTCTGCAATTTGTCCGCAGGATGAACTGCAAGAGGGGGAACCAATGAGAGACTCGCTGGAGGTGTTTGGTCGGGCACATGTCACTCTCATTTCCCATCACGAAGAAGAATTCACCAGCGGTTCAGCCTGCCACCCCGGATCGACAATAGGGCGTGAAGCCATCCAGCCGTGTTGCGTCCCACTCACAAAAAAGCGACTTGGGAAATGGAGCTCAGGGGCACTGCACTTCCCAAACCTGCAGAGTTCTAAACGATAACTATCGCCCCAAAATATATTGAGGTCAGGCTACGAAGAGGCGCTGAACGCAAGGCAGAACTGCAGGAAACGGATGTCAACGGGTACATCGGAATGGCCCCGATAGCACATGAAAAGCGCCAGAACGTGGACAATGATGCGGTTGGCCAAAAAGGGCGTATGCGTTTTTTCCTGAATATATTCAGGAAAAAACGCATACGCCCTTTTTGGCCAACCAAGCAACCTGGGAGAGCAAATCAGCACTACAAAGAAATCTCTCGCCCCCCCCGGGGCAAAAGGGCCAGGCGAAAAAAGTCTAAAAACCAGAAAGGCAGGACAGGCCACGGAGTCAAGGGAGCCTTGTTAAGCTGATGGGCGGGATGTCAATGGCCAACAGCCAATCTTCACAAGTGTATCCTCTTTCCCAAACCATGTAAAACACAGAACCACAGAGCATAGGGCACTTCCACACATGGGCGTTGACCTTGGGAAAATCAAAAAATCAACCAGACACAGGGACCCCAAAGTTGAGGGCTGCTGTCTTGACAAGAACCTCCACTCCGGTACACGTTTCATATCCCAGGAAAGAGCCAAGTGGACAGAGACGAGTGGACAAGTGGACAAAGACAAGTGGACAAGTGGACAAGTGGTGCTACGTAGGTCCAATGGAGTGTCACTCAGCCATGAAATCCACGTCATGAGGCTGGTAGCAGCATCCTGAGTGGATTTAGGTACGATCATCCTCAGTGAAATAAGTCCCACAAAAAAAGAAACTTATGATATCACTTATCGAGGGAATGTAAAAATCGCTCCCCATGCACTGAATCCCCAAACAGAACAGAGTCACGCTTTTAGAAAACACACTTATGCCTGCTTCAGGGGAAAGGTGAGGTGGGGTGACGCATAAAACTCGAGTTTGAAATGAGCACAGATACCCTTCCGAAAACCGAATATGGAATGGACACGACCTACTCCTTGCTCAATCAACTGGACTCACCAGACCCTGTTCATCGCACAAGTATCTATCCGACTAGTAAGCATCTTAAAAGCTAAGTCTTGATATCTCTGTGTAAGTGCATCAAGTGTGTGTAAAGCGGCCTAAAACCAGCAGGGAAAATCAGCTCAGACCCATTCTGAGGATACATTTCCAACATAAAGAAGAAACAAGCAGGGCAAAACAGAGAGAAATTCTTCCAAAATGCGTTCAGGGACTGGCATGCAACCAGGATTGACCACATCTACAGCCCCAGCGGCAGAAGACATAAGGCTGGACACTCTTGGGGCTGAGACGATTGGTGAGGTTGGGGAAGCAAATGCAGACCCTTGAAAGGAATCCTGCGTGCTCCCCATTCCATGGGTCCCAACTCTCCAGGTTCAACGCAATCTTCCGACAGCGAAAGCACTCATTGGAAACCCAGCGGATGCTACACCGTGGGATCGGGAAAGCTTTCTGAAACTCACCTCAGTTTTCATCTCCTGGTGCTCGTGTTCTCCATTCAGGCCCCCTTACTAACAATCTCCCCACTTGGAGACTCGGCGCCTTTCCATGCCTCTTTCGTACCGTCTGCAATTTGTCCGCAGGATGAACTGCAAGAGGGGGAACCAATGAGAGACTCGCTGGAGGTGTTTGGTCGGGCACATGTCACTCTCATTTCCCATCACGAAGAAGAATTCACCAGCGGTTCAGCCTGCCACCCCGGATCGACAATAGGGCGTGAAGCCATCCAGCCGTGTTGCGTCCCACTCACAAAAAAGCGACTTGGGAAATGGAGCTCAGGGGCACTGCACTTCCCAAACCTGCAGAGTTCTAAACGATAACTATCGCCCCAAAATATATTGAGGTCAGGCTACGAAGAGGCGCTGAACGCAAGGCAGAACTGCAGGAAACGGATGTCAACGGCTACATCGGAATGGACCCGATAGCACATGAAAAGCGCCAGAACGTGGACAATGATGCGGTTGGCCAAAAAGGGCGTATGCGTTTTTTCCTGAATATATTCAGGAAAAAACGCATACGCCCTTTTTGGCCAACCAAGCAACCTGGGAGAGCAAATCAGCACTACAAAGAAATCTCTCGCCCCCCCCCGGGGCAAAAGGGTCAGGCGAAAAAAGTCTAAAAACCAGAAAGGCAGGACAGCCCACGGAGTCAAGGGAGCCTTGTTAAGCTGATGGGCGGGATGTCAATGGCCAACAGCCAATCTTCACAAGTGTATCCTCTTTCCCAAACCATGTAAAACACAGAACCACAGAGCATAGGGCACTTCCACACATGGGCGTTGACCTTGGGAAAATCAAAAAATCAACCAGACACAGGGACCCCAAAGTTGAGGGCTGCTGTCTTGACAAGAACCTCCACTCCGGTACACGTTTCATATCCCAGGAAAGAGCCAAGTGGACAAAGACGAGTGGACAAGTGGACAAAGACAAGTGGACAAGTGGACAAGTGGTGCTACGTAGGTCCAATGGAGTGTCACTCAGCCATGAAATCCACGTCATGAGGCTGGTAGCAGCATCCTGAGTGGATTTAGGTACGATCATCCTCAGTGAAATAAGTCCCACAAAAAAAGAAACTTATGATATCACTTATCGAGGGAATGTAAAAATCGCTCCCCATGCACTGAATCCCCAAACAGAACAGAGTCACGCTTTTAGAAAACACACTTATGCCTGCTTCAGGGGAAAGCTGAGGTGGGGTGACGCATAAAACTCGAGTTTGAAATGAGCACAGATACCCTTCCGAAAACCGAATATGGAATGGACACGACCTACTCCTTGCTCAATCAACTGGACTCACCAGACCCTGTTCATCGCACAAGTATCTATCCGACTAGTAAGCATCTTAAAAGCTAAGTCTTGATATCTCTGTGTAAGTGCATCAAGTGTGTGTAAAGCGGCCTAAAACCAGCAGGGAAAATCAGCTCAGACCCATTCTGAGGATACATTTCCAACATAAAGAAGAAACAAGCAGGGCAAAACAGAGAGAAATTCTTCCAAAATGCGTTCAGGGACTGGCATGCAACCAGGATTGACCACATCTACAGCCCCAGCGGCAGAAGACATAAGGCTGGACACTCTTGGGGCTGAGACGATTGGTGAGGTTGGGGAAGCAAATGCAGACCCTTGAAAGGAATCCTGCGTGCTCCCCATTCCATGGGTCCCAACTCTCCAGGTTCAACGCAATCTTCCGACAGCGAAAGCACTCATTGGAAACCCAGCGGATGCTACACCGTGGGATCGGGAAAGCTTTCTGAAACTCACCTCAGTTTTCATCTCCTGGTGCTCGTGTTCTCCATTCAGGCCCCCTTACTAACAATCTCCCCACTTGGAGACTCGGCGCCTTTCCATGCCTCTTTCGTACCGTCTGCAATTTGTCCGCAGGATGAACTGCAAGAGGGGGAACCAATGAGAGACTCGCTGGAGGTGTTTGGTCGGGCACATGTCACTCTCATTTCCCATCACGAAGAAGAATTCACCAGCGGTTCAGCCTGCCACCCCGGATCGACAATAGGGCGTGAAGCCATCCAGCCGTGTTGCGTCCCACTCACAAAAAAGCGACTTGGGAAATGGAGCTCAGGGGCACTGCACTTCCCAAACCTGCAGAGTTCTAAACGATAACTATCGCCCCAAAATATATTGAGGTCAGGCTACGAAGAGGCGCTGAACGCAAGGCAGAACTGCAGGAAACGGATGTCAACGGGTACATCGGAATGGCCCCGATAGCACATGAAAAGCGCCAGAACGTGGACAATGATGCGGTTGGCCAAAAAGGGCGTATGCGTTTTTTCCTGAATATATTCAGGAAAAAACGCATACGCCCTTTTTGGCCAACCAAGCAACCTGGGAGAGCAAATCAGCACTACAAAGAAATCTCTCGCCCCCCCCCCGGGGCAAAAGGGCCAGGCGAAAAAAGTCTAAAAACCAGAAAGGCAGGACAGCCCACGGAGTCAAGGGAGCCTTGTTAAGCTGATGGGCGGGATGTCAATGGCCAACAGCCAATCTTCACAAGTGTATCCTCTTTCCCAAACCATGTAAAACACAGAACCACAGAGCATAGGGCACTTCCACACATGGGCGTTGACCTTGGGAAAATCAAAAAATCAACCAGACACAGGGACCCCAAAGTTGAGGGCTGCTGTCTTGACAAGAACCTCCACTCCGGTACACGTTTCATATCCCAGGAAAGAGCCAAGTGGACAAAGACGAGTGGACAAGTGGACAAAGACAAGTGGACAAGTGGACAAGTGGTGCTACGTAGGTCCAATGGAGTGTCACTCAGCCATGAAATCCACGTCATGAGGCTGGTAGCAGCATCCTGAGTGGATTTAGGTACGATCATCCTCAGTGAAATAAGTCCCACAAAAAAAGAAACTTATGATATCACTTATCGAGGGAATGTAAAAATCGCTCCCCATGCACTGAATCCCCAAACAGAACAGAGTCACGCTTTTAGAAAACACACTTATGCCTGCTTCAGGGGAAAGGTGAGGTGGGGTGACGCATAAAACTCGAGTTTGAAATGAGCACAGATACCCTTCCGAAAACCGAATATGGAATGGACACGACCTACTCCTTGCTCAATCAACTGGACTCACCAGACCCTGTTCATCGCACAAGTATCTATCCGACTAGTAAGCATCTTAAAAGCTAAGTCTTGATATCTCTGTGTAAGTGCATCAAGTGTGTGTAAAGCGGCCTAAAACCAGCAGGGAAAATCAGCTCAGACCCATTCTGAGGATACATTTCCAACATAAAGAAGAAACAAGCAGGGCAAAACAGAGAGAAATTCTTCCAAAATGCGTTCAGGGACTGGCATGCAACCAGGATTGACCACATCTACAGCCCCAGCGGCAGAAGACATAAGGCTGGACACTCTTGGGGCTGAGACGATTGGTGAGGTTGGGGAAGCAAATGCAGACCCTTGAAAGGAATCCTGCGTGCTCCCCATTCCATGGGTCCCAACTCTCCAGGTTCAACGCAATCTTCCGACAGCGAAAGCACTCATTGGAAACCCAGCGGATGCTACACCGTGGGATCGGGAAAGCTTTCTGAAACTCACCTCAGTTTTCATCTCCTGGTGCTCGTGTTCTCCATTCAGGCCCCCTTACTAACAATCTCCCCACTTGGAGACTCGGCGCCTTTCCATGCCTCTTTCGTACCGTCTGCAATTTGTCCGCAGGATGAACTGCAAGAGGGGGAACCAATGAGAGACTCGCTGGAGGTGTTTGGTCGGGCACATGTCACTCTCATTTCCCATCACGAAGAAGAATTCACCAGCGGTTCAGCCTGCCACCCCGGATCGACAATAGGGCGTGAAGCCATCCAGCCGTGTTGCGTCCCACTCACAAAAAAGCGACTTGGGAAATGGAGCTCAGGGGCACTGCACTTCCCAAACCTGCAGAGTTCTAAACGATAACTATCGCCCCAAAATATATTGAGGTCAGGCTACGAACAGGCGCTGAACGCAAGGCAGAACTGCAGGAAACGGATGTCAACGGCTACATCGGAATGGCCCCGATAGCACATGAAAAGCGCCAGAACGTGGACAATGATGCGGTTGGCCAAAAAGGGCGTATGCGTTTTTTCCTGAATATATTCAGGAAAAAACGCATACGCCCTTTTTGGCCAACCAAGCAACCTGGGAGAGCAAATCAGCACTACAAAGAAATCTCTCGCCCCCCCCGGGGCAAAAGGGCCAGGCGAAAAAAGTCTAAAAACCAGAAAGGCAGGACAGGCCACGGAGTCAAGGGAGCCTTGTTAAGCTGATGGGCGGGATGTCAATGGCCAACAGCCAATCTTCACAAGTGTATCCTCTTTCCCAAACCATGGAAAACACAGAACCACAGAGCATAGGGCACTTCCACACATGGGCGTTGACCTTGGGAAAATCAAAAAATCAACCAGACACAGGGACCCCAAAGTTGAGGGCTGCTGTCTTGACAAGAACCTCCACTCCGGTACACGTTTCATATCCCAGGAAAGAGCCAAGTGGACAAAGACGAGTGGACAAGTGGACAAAGACAAGTGGACAAGTGGTGCTACGTAGGTCCAATGGAGTGTCACTCAGCCATGAAATCCACGTCATGAGGCTGGTAGCAGCATCCTGAGTGGATTTAGGTACGATCATCCTCAGTGAAATAAGTCCCACAAAAAAAGAAACTTATGATATCACTTATCGAGGGAATGTAAAAATCGCTCCCCATGCACTGAATCCCCAAACAGAACAGAGTCACGCTTTTAGAAAACACACTTATGCCTGCTTCAGGGGAAAGGTGAGGTGGGGTGACGCATAAAACTCGAGTTTGAAATGAGCACAGATACCCTTCCGAAAACCGAATATGGAATGGACACGACCTACTCCTTGCTCAATCAACTGGACTCACCAGACCCTGTTCATCGCACAAGTATCTATCCGACTAGTAAGCATCTTAAAAGCTAAGTCTTGATATCTCTGTGTAAGTGCATCAAGTGTGTGTAAAGCGGCCTAAAACCAGCAGGGAAAATCAGCTCAGACCCATTCTGAGGATACATTTCCAACATAAAGAAGAAACAAGCAGGGCAAAACAGACAGAACTTCTTCCAAAATGCGTTCAGGGACTGGCATGCAACCAGGATTGACCACATCTACAGCCCCAGCGGCAGAAGACATAAGGCTGGACACTCTTGGGGCTGAGACGATTGGTGAGGTTGGGAAAGCAAATGCAGACCCTTGAAAGGAATCCTGCGTGCTCCCCATTCCATGGGTCCCAACTCTCCAGGTTCAACGCAATCTTCCGACAGCGAAAGCACTCATTGGAAACCCAGCGGATGCTACACCGTGGGATCGGGAAAGCTTTCTGAAACTCACCTCAGTTTTCATCTCCTGGTGCTCGTGTTCTCCATTCAGGCCCCCTTACTAACAATCTCCCCACTTGGAGACTCGGCGCCTTTCCATGCCTCTTTCGTACCGTCTGCAATTTGTCCGCAGGATGAACTGCAAGAGGGGGAACCAATGAGAGACTCGCTGGAGGTGTTTGGTCGGGCACATGTCACTCTCATTTCCCATCACGAAGAAGAATTCACCAGCGGTTCAGCCTGCCACCCCGGATCGACAATAGGGCGTGAAGCCATCCAGCCGTGTTGCGTCCCACTCACAAAAAAGCGACTTGGGAAATGGAGCTCAGGGGCACTGCACTTCCCAAACCTGCAGAGTTCTAAACGATAACTATCGCCCCAAAATATATTGAGGTCAAGCTACGAAGAGGCGCTGAACGCAAGGCAGAACTGCAGGAAACGGATGTCAACGGCTACATCGGAATGGACCCGATAGCACATGAAAAGCGCCAGAACGTGGACAATGATGCGGTTGGCCAAAAAGGGCGTATGCGTTTTTTCCTGAATATATTCAGGAAAAAACGCATACGCCCTTTTTGGCCAACCAAGCAACCTGGGAGAGCAAATCAGCACTACAAAGAAATCTCTCGCCCCCCCCCCCCCCGGGGCAAAAGGGCCAGGCGAAAAAAGTCTAAAAACCAGAAAGGCAGGACAGCCCACGGAGTCAAGGGAGCCTTGTTAAGCTGATGGGCGGGATGTCAATGGCCAACAGCCAATCTTCACAAGTGTATCCTCTTTCCCAAACCATGGAAAACACAGAACCACAGAGCATAGGGCACTTCCCCACATGGGCGTTGACCTTGGGAAAATGAAAAAATCAACCAGACACAGGGACCCCAAAGTTGAGGGCTGCTGTCTTGACAAGAACCTCCACTCCGGTACACGTTTCATATCCCAGGAAAGAGCCAAGTGGACAAAGACGAGTGGACAAGTGGACAAAGACAAGTGGACAAGTGGACAAGTGGTGCTACGTAGGTCCAATGGAGTGTCACTCAGCCATGAAATCCACGTCATGAGGCTGGTAGCAGCATCCTGAGTGGATTTAGGTACGATCATCCTCAGTGAAATAAGTCCCACAAAAAAAGAAACTTATGATATCACTTATCGAGGGAATGTAAAAATCGCTCCCCATGCACTGAATCCCCAAACAGAACAGAGTCACGCTTTTAGAAAACACACTTATGCCTGCTTCAGGGGAAAGCTGAGGTGGGGTGACGCATAAAACTCGAGTTTGAAATGAGCACAGATACCCTTCCGAAAACCGAATATGGAATGGACACGACCTACTCCTTGCTCAATCAACTGGACTCACCAGACCCTGTTCATCGCACAAGTATCTATCCGACTAGTAAGCATCTTAAAAGCTCAGTCTTGATATCTCTGTGTAAGTGCATCAAGTGTGTGTAAAGCGGCCTAAAACCAGCAGGGAAAATCAGCTCAGACCCATTCTGAGGATACATTTCCAACATAAAGAAGAAACAAGCAGGGCAAAACAGAGAGAACTTCTTCCAAAATGCGTTCAGGGACTGGCATGCAACCAGGATTGACCACATCTACAGCCCCAGCGGCAGAAGACATAAGGCTGGACACTCTTGGGGCTGAGACGATTGGTGAGGTTGGGAAAGCAAATGCAGACCCTTAAAAGGAATCCTGCGTGCTCCCCATTCCATGGGTCCCAACTCTCCAGGTTCAACGCAATCTTCGAAAGCGAAAGCACTCATTGGAAACCCAGCGGATGCTACACCGTGGGATCGGGAAAGCTTTCTGAAACTCACCTCAGTTTTCATCTCCTGGTGCTCGTGTTCTCCATTCAGGCCCCCTTACTAACAATCTCCCCACTTGGAGACTCGGCGCCTTTCCATGCCTCTTTCGTACCGTCTGCAATTTGTCCGCAGGATGAACTGCAAGAGGGGGAACCAATGAGAGACTCGCTGGAGGTGTTTGGTCGGGCACATGTCACTCTCATTTCCCATCACGAAGAAGAATTCACCAGCGGTTCAGCCTGCCACCCCGGATCGACAATAGGGCGTGAAGCCATCCAGCCGTGTTGCGTCCCACTCACAAAAAAGCGACTTGGGAAATGGAGCTCAGGGGCACTGCACTTCCCAAACCTGCAGAGTTCTAAACGATAACTATCGCCCCAAAATATATTGAGGTCAGGCTACGAAGAGGCGCTGAACGCAAGGCAGAACTGCAGGAAACGGATGTCAACGGCTACATCGGAATGGACCCGATAGCACATGAAAAGCGCCAGAACGTGGACAATGATGCGGTTGGCCAAAAAGGGCGTATGCGTTTTTTCCTGAATATATTCAGGAAAAAACGCATACGCCCTTTTTGGCCAACCAAGCAACCTGGGAGAGCAAATCAGCACTACAAAGAAATCTCTCGCCCCCCCCCGGGGCAAAAGGGCCAGGCGAAAAAAGTCTAAAAACCAGAAAGGCAGGACAGGCCACGGAGTCAAGGGAGCCTTGTTAAGCTGATGGGCGGGATGTCAATGGCCAACAGCCAATCTTCACAAGTGTATCCTCTTTCCCAAACCATGGAAAACACAGAACCACAGAGCATAGGGCACTTCCACACATGGGCGTTGACCTTGGGAAAATCAAAAAATCAACCAGACACAGGGACCCCAAAGTTGAGGGCTGCTGTCTTGACAAGAACCTCCACTCCGGTACACGTTTCATATCCCAGGAAAGAGCCAAGTGGACAAAGACGAGTGGACAAGTGGACAAAGACAAGTGGACAAGTGGTGCTACGTAGGTCCAATGGAGTGTCACTCAGCCATGAAATCCACGTCATGAGGCTGGTAGCAGCATCCTGAGTGGATTTAGGTACGATCATCCTCAGTGAAATAAGTCCCACAAAAAAAGAAACTTATGATATCACTTATCGAGGGAATGTAAAAATCGCTCCCCATGCACTGAATCCCCAAACAGAACAGAGTCACGCTTTTAGAAAACACACTTATGCCTGCTTCAGGGGAAAGGTGAGGTGGGGTGACGCATAAAACTCGAGTTTGAAATGAGCACAGATACCCTTCCGAAAACCGAATATGGAATGGACACGACCTACTCCTTGCTCAATCAACTGGACTCACCACACCCTGTTCGTCGCACAAGTATCTATCCGACTAGTAAGCATCTTAAAAGCTCAGTCTTGATATCTCTGTGTAAGTGCATCAAGTGTGTGTAAAGCGGCCTAAAACCAGCAGGGAAAATCAGCTCAGACCCATTCTGAGGATACATTTCCAACATAAAGAAGAAACAAGCAGGGCAAAACAGAGAGAACTTCTTCCAAAATGCGTTCAGGGACTGGCATGCAACCAGGATTGACCACATCTACAGCCCCAGCGGCAGAAGACATAAGGCTGGACACTCTTGGGGCTGAGACGATTGGTGAGGTTGAGAAAGCAAATGCAGACCCTTGAAAGGAATCCTGCGTGCTCCCCATTCCATGGGTCCCAACTCTCCAGGTTCAACGCAATCTTCCGACAGCGAAAGCACTCATTGGAAACCCAGCGGATGCTACACCGTGGGATCGGGAAAGCTTTCTGAAACTCACCTCAGTTTTCATCTCCTGGTGCTCGTGTTCTCCATTCAGGCCCCCTTACTAACAATCTCCCCACTTGGAGACTCGGCGCCTTTCCATGCCTCTTTCGTACCGTCTGCAATTTGTCCGCAGGATGAACTGCAAGAGGGGGAACCAATGAGAGACTCGCTGGAGGTGTTTGGTCGGGCACATGTCACTCTCATTTCCCATCACGAAGAAGAATTCACCAGCGGTTCAGCCTGCCACCCCGGATCGACAATAGGGCGTGAAGCCATCCAGCCGTGTTGCGTCCCACTCACAAAAAAGCGACTTGGGAAATGGAGCTCAGGGGCACTGCACTTCCCAAACCTGCAGAGTTCTAAACGATAACTATCGCCCCAAAATATATTGAGGTCAGGCTACGAAGAGGCGTTGAACGCAAGGCAGAATTGCAGGAAACGGATGTCAACGGCTACATCGGAATGGCCCCGATAGCACATGAAAAGCGCCAGAACGTGGACAATGATGCGGTTGGCCAAAAAGGGCGTATGCGTTTTTTCCTGAATATATTCAGGAAAAAACGCATACGCCCTTTTTGGCCAACCAAGCAACCTGGGAGAACAAATCAGCACTACAAAGAAATCTCTCGCCCCCCCCCCCGGGGCAAAAGGGCCAGGCGAAAAAAGTCTAAAAACCAGAAAGGCAGGACAGGCCACGGAGTCAAGGGAGCCTTGTTAAGCTGATGGGCGGGATGTCAATGGCCAACAGCCAATCTTCACAAGTGTATCCTCTTTCCCAAACCATGGAAAACACAGAACCACAGAGCATAGGGCACTTCCACACATGGGCGTTGACCTTGGGAAAATCAAAAAATCAACCAGACACAGGGACCCCAAAGTTGAGGGCTGCTGTCTTGACAAGAACCTCCACTCCGGTACACGTTTCATATCCCAGGAAAGAGCCAAGTGGACAAAGACGAGTGGACAAGTGGACAAAGACAAGTGGACAAGTGGACAAGTGGTGCTACGTAGGTCCAATGGAGTGTCACTCAGCCATGAAATCCACGTCATGAGGCTGGTAGCAGCATCCTGAGTGGATTTAGGTACGATCATCCTCAGTGAAATAAGTCCCACAAAAAAAGAAACTTATGATATCACTTATCGAGGGAATGTAAAAATCGCTCCCCATGCACGGAATCCCCAAACAGAACAGAGTCACGCTTTTAGAAAACACACTTATGCCTGCTTCAGGGGAAAGGTGAGGTGGGGTGACGCATAAAACTCGAGTTTGAAATGAGCACAGATACCCTTCCGAAAACCGAATATGGAATGGACACGACCTACTCCTTGCTCAATCAACTGGACTCACCAGACCCTGTTCGTCGCACAAGTATCTATCCGACTAGTAAGCATCTTAAAAGCTAAGTCTTGATATCTCTGTGTAAGTGCATCAAGTGTGTGTAAAGCGGCCTAAAACCAGCAGGGAAAATCAGCTCAGACCCATTCTGAGGATACATTTCCAACATAAAGAAGAAACAAGCAGGGCAAAACAGAGAGAAATTCTTCCAAAATGCGTTCAGGGACTGGCATGCAACCAGGATTGACCACATCTACAGCCCCAGCGGCAGAAGACATAAGGCTGGACACTCTTGGGGCTGAGACGATTGGTGAGGTTGGGAAAGCAAATGCAGACCCTTGAAAGGAATCCTGCGTGCTCCCCATTCCATGGGTCCCAACTCTCCAGGTTCAACGCAATCTTCCGACAGCGAAAGCACTCATTGGAAACCCAGCGGATGCTACACCGTGGGATCGGGAAAGCTTTCTGAAACTCACCTCAGTTTTCATCTCCTGGTGCTCGTGTTCTCCATTCAGGCCCCCTTACTAACAATCTCCCCACTTGGAGACTCGGCGCCTTCCCATGCCTCTTTCGTACCGTCTGCAATTTGTCCGCAGGATGAACTGCAAGAGGGGGAACCAATGAGAGACTCGCTGGAGGTGTTTGGTCGGGCACATGTCACTCTCATTTCCCATCACGAAGAAGAATTCACCAGCGGTTCAGCCTGCCACCCCGGATCGACAATAGGGCGTGAAGCCATCCAGCCGTGTTGCGTCCCACTCACAAAAAAGCGACTTGGGAAATGGAGCTCAGGGGCACTGCACTTCCCAAACCTGCAGAGTTCTAAACGATAACTATCGCCCCAAAATATATTGAGGTCAGGCTACGAAGAGGCGCTGAACGCAAGGCAGAACTGCAGGAAACGGATGTCAACGGGTACATCGGAATGGCCCCGATAGCACATGAAAAGCGCCAGAACGTGGACAATGATGCGGTTGGCCAAAAAGGGCGTATGCGTTTTTTCCTGAATATATTCAGGAAAAAACGCATACGCCCTTTTTGGCCAACCAAGCAACCTGGGAGAGCAAATCAGCACTACAAAGAAATCTCTCGCCCCCCCCCCCCGGGGCAAAAGGGCCAGGCGAAAAAAGTCTAAAAACCAGAAAGGCAGGACAGGCCACGGAGTCAAGGGAGCCTTGTTAAGCTGATGGGCGGGATGTCAATGGCCAACAGCCAATCTTCACAAGTGTATCCTCTTTCCCAAACCATGGAAAACACAGAACCACAGAGCATAGGGCACTTCCACACATGGGCGTTGACCTTGGGAAAATCAAAAAATCAACCAGACACAGGGACCCCAAAGTTGAGGGCTGCTGTCTTGACAAGAACCTCCACTCCGGTACACGTTTCATATCCCAGGAAAGAGCCAAGTGGACAAAGACGAGTGGACAAGTGGACAAAGACAAGTGGACAAGTGGACAAGTGGTGCTACGTAGGTCCAATGGAGTGTCACTCAGCCATGAAATCCACGTCATGAGGCTGGTAGCAGCATCCTGAGTGGATTTAGGTACGATCATCCTCAGTGAAATAAGTCCCACAAAAAAAGAAACTTATGATATCACTTATCGAGGGAATGTAAAAATCGCTCCCCATGCACGGAATCCCCAAACAGAACAGAGTCACGCTTTTAGAAAACACACTTATGCCTGCTTCAGGGGAAAGGTGAGGTGGGGTGACGCATAAAACTCGAGTTTGAAATGAGCACAGATACCCTTCCGAAAACCGAATATGGAATGGACACGACCTACTCCTTGCTCAATCAACTGGACTCACCACACCCTGTTCATCGCACAAGTATCTATCCGACTAGTAAGCATCTTAAAAGCTAAGTCTTGATATCTCTGTGTAAGTGCATCAAGTGTGTGTAAAGCGGCCTAAAACCAGCAGGGAAAATCAGCTCAGACCCATTCTGAGGATACATTTCCAACATAAAAAAGAAACAAGCAGGGCAAAACAGAGAGAAATTCTTCCAAAATGCGTTCAGGGACTGGCATGCAACCAGGATTGACCACATCTACAGCCCCAGCGGCAGAAGACATAAGGCTGGACACTCTTGGGGCTGAGACGATTGGTGAGGTTGGGAAAGCAAATGCAGACCCTTGAAAGGAATCCTGCGTGCTCCCCATTCCATGGGTCCCAACTCTCCAGGTTCAACGCAATCTTCCGACAGCGAAAGCACTCATTGGAAACCCAGCGGATGCTACACCGTGGGATCGGGAAAGCTTTCTGAAACTCACCTCAGTTTTCATCTCCTGGTGCTCGTGTTCTCCATTCAGGCCCCCTTACTAACAATCTCCCCACTTGGAGACTCGGCGCCTTCCCATGCCTCTTTCGTACCGTCTGCAATTTGTCCGCAGGATGAACTGCAAGAGGGGGAACCAATGAGAGACTCGCTGGAGGTGTTTGGTCGGGCACATGTCACTCTCATTTCCCATCACGAAGAAGAATTCACCAGCGGTTCAGCCTGCCACCCCGGATCGACAATAGGGCGTGAAGCCATCCAGCCGTGTTGCGTCCCACTCACAAAAAAGCGACTTGGGAAATGGAGCTCAGGGGCACTGCACTTCCCAAACCTGCAGAGTTCTAAACGATAACTATCGCCCCAAAATATATTGAGGTCAGGCTACGAAGAGGCGCTGAACGCAAGGCAGAACTGCAGGAAACGGATGTCAACGGCTACATCGGAATGGCCCCGATAGCACATGAAAAGCGCCAGAACGTGGACAATGATGCGGTTGGCCAAAAAGGGCGTATGCGTTCGCATACGCCCTTTTTGGCCAACCAAGCAACCTGGGAGAGCAAATCAGCACTACAAAGAAATCTCTCGCCCCCCCCCGGGGCAAAAGGGCCAGGCGAAAAAAGTCTAAAAACCAGAAAGGCAGGACAGCCCACGGAGTCAAGGGAGCCTTGTTAAGCTGATGGGCGGGATGTCAATGGCCAACAGCCAATCTTCACAAGTGTATCCTCTTTCCCAAACCATGTAAAACACAGAACCACAGAGCATAGGGCACTTCCACACATGGGCGTTGACCTTGGGAAAATCAAAAAATCAACCAGACACAGGGACCCCAAAGTTGAGGGCTGCTGTCTTGACAAGAACCTCCACTCCGGTACACGTTTCATATCCCAGGAAAGAGCCAAGTGGACAAAGACGAGTGGACAAGTGGACAAAGACAAGTGGACAAGTGGACAAGTGGTGCTACGTAGGTCCAATGGAGTGTCACTCAGCCATGAAATCCACGTCATGAGGCTGGTAACAGCATCCTGAGTGGATTTAGGTACGATCATCCTCAGTGAAATAAGTCCCACAAAAAAAGAAACTTATGATATCACTTATCGAGGGAATGTAAAAATCGCTCCCCATGCACTGAATCCCCAAACAGAACAGAGTCACGCTTTTAGAAAACACACTTATGCCTGCTTCAGGGGAAAGGTGAGGTGGGGTGACGCATAAAACTCGAGTTTGAAATGAGCACAGATACCCTTCCGAAAACCGAATATGGAATGGACACGACCTACTCCTTGCTCAATCAACTGGACTCACCAGACCCTGTTCATCGCACAAGTATCTATCCGACTAGTAAGCATCTTAAAAGCTAAGTCTTGATATCTCTGTGTAAGTGCATCAAGTGTGTGTAAAGCGGCCTAAAACCAGCAGGGAAAATCAGCTCAGACCCATTCTGAGGATACATTTCCAACATAAAGAAGAAACAAGCAGGGCAAAACAGAGAGAACTTCTTCCAAAATGCGTTCAGGGACTGGCATGCAACCAGGATTGACCACATCTACAGCCCCAGCGGCAGAAGACATAAGGCTGTACACTCTTGGGGCTGAGACGATTGGTGAGGTTGGGAAAGCAAATGCAGACCCTTGAAAGGAATCCTGCGTGCTCCCCATTCCATGGGTCCCAACTCTCCAGGTTCAACGCAATCTTCCGACAGCGAAAGCACTCATTGGAAACCCAGCGGATGCTACACCGTGGGATCGGGAAAGCTTTCTGAAACTCACCTCAGTTTTCATCTCCTGGTGCTCGTGTTCTCCATTCAGGCCCCCTTACTAACAATCTCCCCACTTGGAGACTCGGCGCCTTTCCATGCCTCTTTCGTACCGCCTGCAATTTGTCCGCAGGATGAACTGCAAGAGGGGGAACCAATGAGAGACTCGCTGGAGGTGTTTGGTCGGGCACATGTCACTCTCATTTCCCATCACGAAGAAGAATTCACCAGCGGTTCAGCCTGCCACCCCGGATCGACAATAGGGCGTGAAGCCATCCAGCCGTGTTGCGTCCCACTCACAAAAAAGCGACTTGGGAAATGGAGCTCAGGGGCACTGCACTTCCCAAACCTGCAGAGTTCTAAACGATAACTATCGCCCCAAAATATATTGAGGTCAGGCTACGAAGAGGCGCTGAACGCAAGGCAGAACTGCAGGAAACGGATGTCAACGGCTACATCGGAATGGCCCCGATAGCACATGAAAAGCGCCAGAACGTGGACAATGATGCGGTTGGCCAAAAAGGGCGTATGCGTTTTTTCCTGAATATATTCAGGAAAAAACGCATACGCCCTTTTTGGCCAACCAAGCAACCTGGGAGAGCAAATCAGCACTACAAAGAAATCTCTCGCCCCACCCCCGGGGCAAAAGGGCCAGGCGAAAAAAGTCTAAAAACCAGAAAGGCAGGACAGGCCACGGAGTCAAGGGAGCCTTGTTAAGCTGATGGGCGGGATGTCAATGGCCAACAGCCAATCTTCACAAGTGTATCCTCTTTCCCAAACCATGTAAAACACAGAACCACAGAGCATAGGGCACTTCCACACATGGGCGTTGACCTTGGGAAAATCAAAAAATCAACCAGACACAGGGACCCCAAAGTTGAGGGCTGCTGTCTTGACAAGAACCTCCACTCCGGTACACGTTTCATATCCCAGGAAAGAGCCAAGTGGACAAAGACGAGTGGACAAGTGGACAAAGACAAGTGGACAAGTGGACAAGTGGTGCTACGTAGGTCCAATGGAGTGTCACTCAGCCATGAAATCCACGTCATGAGGCTGGTAGCAGCATCCTGAGTGGATTTAGGTACGATCATCCTCAGTGAAATAAGTCCCACAAAAAAAGAAACTTATGATATCACTTATGGAGGGAATGTAAAAATCGCTCCCCATGCACGGAATCCCCAAACAGAACAGAGTCACGCTTTTAGAAAACACACTGATGCCTGCTTCAGGGGAAAGGTGAGGTGGGGTGACGCATAAAACTCGAGTTTGAAATGAGCACAGATACCCTTCCGAAAACCGAATATGGAATGGACACGACCTACTCCTTGCTCAATCAACTGGACTCACCAGACCCTGTTCATCGCACAAGTATCTATCCGACTAGTAAGCATCTTAAAAGCTAAGTCTTGATATCTCTGTGTAAGTGCATCAAGTGTGTGTAAAGCGGCCTAAAACCAGCAGGGAAAATCAGCTCAGACCCATTCTGAGGATACATTTCCAACATAAAGAAGAAACAAGCAGGGCAAAACAGAGAGAACTTCTTCCAAAATGCGTTCAGGGACTGGCATGCAACCAGGATTGACCACATCTACAGCCCCAGCGGCAGAAGACATAAGGCTGGACACTCTTGGGGCTGAGACGATTGGTGAGGTTGGGAAAGCAAATGCAGACCCTTGAAAGGAATCCTGCGTGCTCCCCATTCCATGGGTCCCAACTCTCCAGGTTCAACGCAATCTTCCGACAGCGAAAGCACTCATTGGAAACCCAGCGGATGCTACACCGTGGGATCGGGAAAGCTTTCTGAAACTCACCTCAGTTTTCATCTCCTGGTGCTCGTGTTCTCCATTCAGGCCCCCTTACTAACAATCTCCCCACTTGGAGACTCGGCGCCTTTCCATGCCTCTTTCGTACCGTCTGCAATTTGTCCGCAGGATGAACTGCAAGAGGGGGAACCAATGAGAGACTCGCTGGAGGTGTTTGGTCGGGCACATGTCACTCTCATTTCCCATCACGAAGAAGAATTCACCAGCGGTTCAGCCTGCCACCCCGGATCGACAATAGGGCGTGAAGCCATCCAGCCGTGTTGCGTCCCACTCACAAAAAAGCGACTTGGGAAATGGAGCTCAGGGGCACTGCACTTCCCAAACCTGCAGAGTTCTAAACGATAACTATCGCCCCAAAATATATTGAGGTCAGGCTACGAAGAGGCGCTGAACGCAAGGCAGAACTGCAGGAAACGGATGTCAACGGCTACATCGGAATGGCCCCGATAGCACATGAAAAGCGCCAGAACGTGGACAATGATGCGGTTGGCCAAAAAGGGCGTATGCGTTTTTTCCTGAATATAATCAGGAAAAAACGCATACGCCCTTTTTGGCCAACCAAGCAACCTGGGAGAGCAAATCAGCACTACAAAGAAATCTCTCACCCCCCCCGGGGCAAAAGGGCCAGGCGAAAAAAGTCTAAAAACCAGAAAGGCAGGACAGGCCACGGAGTCAAGGGAGCCTTGTTAAGCTGATGGGCGGGATGTCAATGGCCAACAGCCAATCTTCACAAGTGTATCCTCTTTCCCAAACCATGGAAAACACAGAACCACAGAGCATAGGGCACTTCCACACATGGGCGTTGACCTTGGGAAAATCAAAAAATCAACCAGACACAGGGACCCCAAAGTTGAGGGCTGCTGTCTTGACAAGAACCTCCACTCCGGTACACGTTTCATATCCCAGGAAAGAGCCAAGTGGACAAAGACGAGTGGACAAGTGGACAAAGACAAGTGGACAAGTGGACAAGTGGTGCTACGTAGGTCCAATGGAGTGTCACTCAGCCATGAAATCCACGTCATGAGGCTGGTAGCAGCATCCTGAGTGGATTTAGGTACGATCATCCTCAGTGAAATAAGTCCCACAAAAAAAGAAACTTATGATATCACTTATCGAGGGAATGTAAAAATCGCTCCCCATGCACTGAATCCCCAAACAGAACAGAGTCACGCTTTTAGAAAACACACTTATGCCTGCTTCAGGGGAAAGGTGAGGTGGGGTGACGCATAAAACTCGAGTTTGAAATGAGCACAGATACCCTTCCGAAAACCGAATATGGAATGGACACGACCTACTCCTTGCTCAATCAACTGGACTCACCAGACCCTGTTCGTCGCACAAGTATCTATCCGACTAGTAAGCATCTTAAAAGCTAAGTCTTGATATCTCTGTGTAAGTGCATCAAGTGTGTGTAAAGCGGCCTAAAACCAGCAGGGAAAATCAGCTCAGACCCATTCTGAGGATACATTTCCAACATAAAGAAGAAACAAGCTGGGCAAAACAGAGAGAACTTCTTCCAAAATGCGTTCAGGGACTGGCATGCAACCAGGATTGACCACATCTACAGCCCCAGCGGCAGAAGACATAAGGCTGGACACTCTTGGGGCTGAGACGATTGGTGAGGTTGGGAAAGCAAATGCAGACCCTTGAAAGGAATCCTGCGTGCTCCCCATTCCATGGGTCCCAACTCTCCAGGTTCAACGCAATCTTCCGACAGCGAAAGCACTCATTGGAAACCCAGCGGATGCTACACCGTGGGATCGGGAAAGCTTTCTGAAACTCACCTCAGTTTTCATCTCCTGGTGCTCGTGTTCTCCATTCAGGCCCCCTTACTAACAATCTCCCCACTTGGAGACTCGGCGCCTTTCCATGCCTCTTTCGTACCGTCTGCAATTTGTCCGCAGGATGAACTGCAAGAGGGGGAACCAATGAGAGACTCGCTGGAGGTGTTTGGTCGGGCACATGTCACTCTCATTTCCCATCACGAAGAAGAATTCACCAGCGGTTCAGCCTGCCACCCCGGATCGACAATAGGGCGTGAAGCCATCCAGCCGTGTTGCGTCCCACTCACAAAAAAGCGACTTGGGAAATGGAGCTCAGGGGCACTGCACTTCCCAAACCTGCAGAGTTCTAAACGATAACTATCGCCCCAAAATATATTGAGGTCAGGCTACGAAGAGGCGCTGAACGCAAGGCAGAACTGCAGGAAACGGATGTCAACGGGTACATCGGAATGGCCCCGATAGCACATGAAAAGCGCCAGAACGTGGACAATGATGCGGTTGGCCAAAAAGGGCGTATGCGTTTTTTCCTGAATATATTCAGGAAAAAACGCATACGCCCTTTTTGGCCAACCAAGCAACCTGGGAGAGCAAATCAGCACTACAAAGAAATCTCTCGCCCCCCCCGGGGCAAAAGGGCCAGGCGAAAAAAGTCTAAAAACCAGAAAGGCAGGACAGGCCACGGAGTCAAGGGAGCCTTGTTAAGCTGATGGGCGGGATGTCAATGGCCAACAGCCAATCTTCACAAGTGTATCCTCTTTCCCAAACCATGGAAAACACAGAACCACAGAGCATAGGGCACTTCCACACATGGGCGTTGACCTTGGGAAAATCAAAAAATCAACCAGACACAGGGACCCCAAAGTTGAGGGCTGCTGTCTTGACAAGAACCTCCACTCCGGTACACGTTTCATATCCCAGGAAAGAGCCAAGTGGACAAAGACGAGTGCACAAGTGGACAAAGACAAGTGGACAAGTGGACAAGTGGTGCTACGTAGGTCCAATGGAGTGTCACTCAGCCATGAAATCCACGTCATGAGGCTGGTAGCAGCATCCTGAGTGGATTTAGGTACGATCATCCTCAGTGAAATAAGTCCCACAAAAAAAGAAACTTATGATATCACTTATCGAGGGAATGTAAAAATCGCTCCCCATGCACTGAATCCCCAAACAGAACAGAGTCACGCTTTTAGAAAACACACTTATGCCTGCTTCAGGGGAAAGGTGAGGTGGGGTGACGCATAAAACTCGAGTTTGAAATGAGCACACATACCCTTCCGAAAACCGAATATGGAATGGACACGACCTACTCCTTGCTCAATCAACTGGACTCACCAGACCCTGTTCGTCGCACAAGTATCTATCCGACTAGTAACCATCTTAAAAGCTAAGTCTTGATATCTCTGTGTAAGTGCATCAAGTGTGTGTAAAGCGGCCTAAAACCAGCAGGGAAAATCAGCTCAGACCCATTCTGAGGATACATTTCCAACATAAAGAAGAAACAAGCTGGGCAAAACAGAGAGAACTTCTTCCAAAATGCGTTCAGGGACTGGCATGCAACCAGGATTGACCACATCTACAGCCCCAGCGGCAGAAGACATAAGGCTGGACACTCTTGGGGCTGAGACGATTGGTGAGGTTGGGAAAGCAAATGCAGACCCTTGAAAGGAATCCTGCGTGCTCCCCATTCCATGGGTCCCAACTCTCCAGGTTCAACGCAATCTTCCGACAGCGAAAGCACTCATTGGAAACCCAGCGGATGCTACACCGTGGGATCGGGAAAGCTTTCTGAAACTCACCTCAGTTTTCATCTCCTGGTGCTCGTGTTCTCCATTCAGGCCCCCTTACTAACAATCTCCCCACTTGGAGACTCGGCGCCTTTCCATGCCTCTTTCGTACCGTCTGCAATTTGTCCGCAGGATGAACTGCAAGAGGGGGAACCAATGAGAGACTCGCTGGAGGTGTTTGGTCGGGCACATGTCACTCTCATTTCCCATCACGAAGAAGAATTCACCAGCGGTTCAGCCTGCCACCCCGGATCGACAATAGGGCGTGAAGCCATCCAGCCGTGTTGCGTCCCACTCACAAAAAAGCGACTTGGGAAATGGAGCTCAGGGGCACTGCACTTCCCAAACCTGCAGAGTTCTAAACGATAACTATCGCCCCAAAATATATTGAGGTCAGGCTACGAAGAGGCGCTGAACGCAAGGCAGAACTGCAGGAAACGGATGTCAACGGCTACATCGGAATGGCCCCGATAGCACATGAAAAGCGCCAGAACGTGGACAATGATGCGGTTGGCCAAAAAGGGCGTATGCGTTTTTTCCTGAATATATTCAGGAAAAAACGCATACGCCCTTTTTGGCCAACCAAGCAACCTGGGAGAGCAAATCAGCACTACAAAGAAATCTCTCGCCCCCCCCCGGGGCAAAAGGGCCAGGCGAAAAAAGTCTAAAAACCAGAAAGGCAGGACAGGCCACGGAGTCAAGGGAGCCTTGTTAAGCTGATGGGCGGGATGTCAATGGCCAACAGCCAATCTTCACAAGTGTATCCTCTTTCCCAAACCATGGAAAACACAGAACCACAGAGCATAGGGCACTTCCACACATGGGCGTTGACCTTGGGAAAATGAAAAAATCAACCAGACACAGGGACCCCAAAGTTGAGGGCTGCTGTCTTGACAAGAACCTCCACTCCGGTACACGTTTCATATCCCAGGAAAGAGCCAAGTGGACAAAGACGAGTGGACAAGTGGACAAAGACAAGTGGACAAGTGGACAAGTGGTGCTACGTAGGTCCAATGGAGTGTCACTCAGCCATGAAATCCACGTCATGAGGCTGGTAGCAGCATCCTGAGTGGATTTAGGTACGATCATCCTCAGTGAAATAAGTCCCACAAAAAAAGAAACTTATGATATCACTTATCGAGGGAATGTAAAAATCGCTCCCCATGCACTGAATCCCCAAACAGAACAGAGTCACGCTTTTAGAAAACACACTTATGCCTGCTTCAGGGGAAAGGTGAGGTGGGGTGACGCATAAAACTCGAGTTTGAAATGAGCACAGATACCCTTCCGAAAACCGAATATGGAATGGACACGACCTACTCCTTGCTCAATCAACTGGACTCACCAGACCCTGTTCGTCGCACAAGTATCTATCCGACTAGTAACCATCTTAAAAGCTAAGTCTTGATATCTCTGTGTAAGTGCATCAAGTGTGTGTAAAGCGGCCTAAAACCAGCAGGGAAAATCAGCTCAGACCCATTCTGAGGATACATTTCCAACATAAAGAAGAAACAAGCTGGGCAAAACAGAGAGAAATTCTTCCAAAATGCGTTCAGGGACTGGCATGCAACCAGGATTGACCACATCTACAGCCCCAGCGGCAGAAGACATAAGGCTGGACACTCTTGGGGCTGTGACGATTGGTGAGGTTGGGAAAGCAAATGCAGACCCTTGAAAGGAATCCTGCGTGCTCCCCATTCCATGGGTCCCAACTCTCCAGGTTCAACGCAATCTTCCGACAGCGAAAGCACTCATTGGAAACCCAGCGGATGCTACACCGTGGGATCGGGAAAGCTTTCTGAAACTCACCTCAGTTTTCATCTCCTGGTGCTCGTGTTCTCCATTCAGGCCCCCTTACTAACAATCTCCCCACTTGGAGACTCGGCGCCTTCCCATGCCTCTTTCGTACCGTCTGCAATTTGTCCGCAGGATGAACTGCAAGAGGGGGAACCAATGAGAGACTCGCTGGAGGTGTTTGGTCGGGCACATGTCACTCTCATTTCCCATCACGAAGAAGAATTCACCAGCGGTTCAGCCTGCCACCCCGGATCGACAATAGGGCGTGAAGCCATCCAGCCGTGTTGCGTCCCACTCACAAAAAAGCGACTTGGGAAATGGAGCTCAGGGGCACTGCACTTCCCAAACCTGCAGAGTTCTAAACGATAACTATCGCCCCAAAATATATTGAGGTCAGGCTACGAAGAGGCGCTGAACGCAAGGCAGAACTGCAGGAAACGGATGTCAACGGCTACATCGGAATGGCCCCGATAGCACATGAAAAGCGCCAGAACGTGGACAATGATGCGGTTGGCCAAAAAGGGCGTATGCGTTTTTTCCTGAATATATTCAGGAAAAAACGCATACGCCCTTTTTGGCCAACCAAGCAACCTGGGAGAGCAAATCAGCACTACAAAGAAATCTCTCGCCCCCCCCCGGGGCAAAAGGGCCAGGCGAAAAAAGTCTAAAAACCAGAAAGGCAGGACAGGCCACGGAGTCAAGGGAGCCTTGTTAAGCTGATGGGCGGGATGTCAATGGCCAACAGCCAATCTTCACAAGTGTATCCTCTTTCCCAAACCATGGAAAACACAGAACCACAGAGCATAGGGCACTTCCACACATGGGCGTTGACCTTGGGAAAATGAAAAAATCAACCAGACACAGGGACCCCAAAGTTGAGGGCTGCTGTCTTGACAAGAACCTCCACTCCGGTACACGTTTCATATCCCAGGAAAGAGCCAAGTGGACAAAGACGAGTGGACAAGTGGACAAAGACAAGTGGACAAGTGGACAAGTGGTGCTACGTAGGTCCAATGGAGTGTCACTCAGCCATGAAATCCACGTCATGAGGCTGGTAGCAGCATCCTGAGTGGATTTAGGTACGATCATCCTCAGTGAAATAAGTCCCACAAAAAAAGAAACTTATGATATCACTTATCGAGGGAATGTAAAAATCGCTCCCCATGCACTGAATCCCCAAACAGAACAGAGTCACGCTTTTAGAAAACACACTTATGCCTGCTTCAGGGGAAAGGTGAGGTGGGGTGACGCATAAAACTCGAGTTTGAAATGAGCACAGATACCCTTCCGAAAACCGAATATGGAATGGACACGACCTACTCCTTGCTCAATCAACTGGACTCACCAGACCCTGTTCGTCGCACAAGTATCTATCCGACTAGTAAGCATCTTAAAAGCTAAGTCTTGATATCTCTGTGTAAGTGCATCAAGTGTGTGTAAAGCGGCCTAAAACCAGCAGGGAAAATCAGCTCAGACCCATTCTGAGGATACATTTCCAACATAAAGAAGAAACAAGCTGGGCAAAACAGAGAGAAATTCTTCCAAAATGCGTTCAGGGACTGGCATGCAACCAGGATTGACCACATCTACAGCCCCAGCGGCAGAAGACATAAGGCTGGACACTCTTGGGGCTGAGACGATTGGTGAGGTTGGGAAAGCAAATGCAGACCCTTGAAAGGAATCCTGCGTGCTCCCCATTCCATGGGTCCCAACTCTCCAGGTTCAACGCAATCTTCCGACAGCGAAAGCACTCATTGGAAACCCAGCGGATGCTACACCGTGGGATCGGGAAAGCTTTCTGAAACTCACCTCAGTTTTCATCTCCTGGTGCTCGTGTTCTCCATTCAGGCCCCCTTACTAACAATCTCCCCACTTGGAGACTCGGCGCCTTTCCATGCCTCTTTCGTACCGTCTGCAATTTGTCCGCAGGATGAACTGCAAGAGGGGGAACCAATGAGAGACTCGCTGGAGGTGTTTGGTCGGGCACATGTCACTCTCATTTCCCATCACGAAGAAGAATTCACCAGCGGTTCAGCCTGCCACCCCGGATCGACAATAGGGCGTGAAGCCATCCAGCCGTGTTGCGTCCCACTCACAAAAAAGCGACTTGGGAAATGGAGCTCAGGGGCACTGCACTTCCCAAACCTGCAGAGTTCTAAACGATAACTATCGCCCCAAAATATATTGAGGTCAGGCTACGAAGAGGCGCTGAACGCAAGGCAGAACTGCAGGAAACGGATGTCAACGGCTACATCGGAATGGCCCCGATAGCACATGAAAAGCGCCAGAACGTGGACAATGATGCGGTTGGCCAAAAAGGGCGTATGCGTTTTTTCCTGAATATATTCAGGAAAAAACGCATACGCCCTTTTTGGCCAACCAAGCAACCTGGGAGAGCAAATCAGCACTACAAAGAAATCTCTCGCCCCCCCCCCCGGGGCAAAAGGGCCAGGCGAAAAAAGTCTAAAAACCAGAAAGGCAGGACAGGCCACGGAGTCAAGGGAGCCTTGTTAAGCTGATGGGCGGGATGTCAATGGCCAACAGCCAATCTTCACAAGTGTATCCTCTTTCCCAAACCATGTAAAACACAGAACCACAGAGCATAGGGCACTTCCACACATGGGCGTTGACCTTGGGAAAATCAAAAAATCAACCAGACACAGGGACCCCAAAGTTGAGGGCTGCTGTCTTGACAAGAACCTCCACTCCGGTACACGTTTCATATCCCAGGAAAGAGCCAAGTGGACAAAGACGAGTGGATAAGTGGACAAAGACAAGTGGACAAGTGGTGCTACGTAGGTCCAATGGAGTGTCACTCAGCCATGAAATCCACGTCATGAGGCTGGTAGCAGCATCCTGAGTGGATTTAGGTACGATCATCCTCAGTGAAATACGTCCCACAAAAAAAGAAACTTATGATATCACTTATCGAGGGAATGTAAAAATAGCTCCCCATGCACGGAATCCCCAAACAGAACAGAGTCACGCTTTTAGAAAACACACTTATGCCTGCTTCAGGGGAAAGGTGAGGTGGGGTGACGCATAAAACTCGAGTTTGAAATGAGCACAGATACCCTTCCGAAAACCGAATATGGAATGGACACGACCTACTCCTTGCTCAATCAACTGGACTCACCAGACCCTGTTCATCGCACAAGTATCTATCCGACTAGTAAGCATCTTAAAAGCTAAGTCTTGATATCTCTGTGTAAGTGCATCAAGTGTGTGTAAAGCGGCCTAAAACCAGCAGGGAAAATCAGCTCAGACCCATTCTGAGGATACATTTCCAACATAAAGAAGAAACAAGCAGGGCAAAACAGAGAGAACTTCTTCCAAAATGCGTTCAGGGACTGGCATGCAACCAGGATTGACCACATCTACAGCCCCAGCGGCAGAAGACATAAGGCTGGACACTCTTGGGGCTGAGACGATTGGTGAGGTTGGGAAAGCAAATGCAGACCCTTGAAAGGAATCCTGCGTGCTCCCCATTCCATGGGTCCCAACTCTCCAGGTTCAACGCAATCTTCCGACAGCGAAAGCACTCATTGGAAACCCAGCGGATGCTACACCGTGGGATCGGGAAAGCTTTCTGAAACTCACCTCAGTTTTCATCTCCTGGTGCTCGTGTTCTCCATTCAGGCCCCCTTACTAACAATCTCCCCACTTGGAGACTCGGCGCCTTTCCATGCCTCTTTCGTACCGTCTGCAATTTGTCCGCAGGATGAACTGCAAGAGGGGGAACCAATGAGAGACTCGCTGGAGGTGTTTGGTCGGGCACATGTCACTCTCATTTCCCATCACGAAGAAGAATTCACCAGCGGTTCAGCCTGCCACCCCGGATCGACAATAGGGCGTGAAGCCATCCAGCCGTGTTGCGTCCCACTCACAAAAAAGCGACTTGGGAAATGGAGCTCAGGGGCACTGCACTTCCCAAACCTGCAGAGTTCTAAACGATAACTATCGCCCCAAAATATATTGAGGTCAGGCTACGAAGAGGCGCTGAACGCAAGGCAGAACTGCAGGAAACGGATGTCAACGGGTACATCGGAATGGCCCCGATTGCACATGAAAAGCGCCAGAACGTGGACAATGATGCGGTTGGCCAAAAAGGGCGTATGCGTTTTTTCCTGAATATATTCAGGAAAAAACGCATACGCCCTTTTTGGCCAACCAAGCAACCTGGGAGAGCAAATCAGCACTACAAAGAAATCTCTCGCCCCCCCCGGGGCAAAAGGGCCAGGCGAAAAAAGTCTAAAAACCAGAAAGGCAGGACAGGCCACGGAGTCAAGGGAGCCTTGTTAAGCTGATGGGCGGGATGTCAATGGCCAACAGCCAATCTTCACAAGTGTATCCTCTTTCCCAAACCATGGAAAACACAGAACCACAGAGCATAGGGCACTTCCACACATGGGCGTTGACCTTGGGAAAATCAAAAAATCAACCAGACACAGGGACCCCAAAGTTGAGGGCTGCTGTCTTGACAAGAACCTCCACTCCGGTACACGTTTCATATCCCAGGAAAGAGCCAAGTGGACAAAGACGAGTGGACAAGTGGACAAAGACAAGTGGACAAGTGGACAAGTGGTGCTACGTAGGTCCAATGGAGTGTCACTCAGCCATGAAATCCACGTCATGAGGCTGGTAGCAGCATCCTGAGTGGATTTAGGTACGATCATCCTCAGTGAAATAAGTCCCACAAAAAAAGAAACTTATGATATCACTTATCGAGGGAATGTAAAAATCGCTCCCCATGCACGGAATCCCCAAACAGAACAGAGTCACGCTTTTAGAAAACACACTTATGCCTGCTTCAGGGGAAAGGTGAGGTGGGGTGACGCATAAAACTCGAGTTTGAAATGAGCACAGATACCCTTCCGAAAACCGAATATGGAATGGACACGACCTACTCCTTGCTCAATCAACTGGACTCACCAGACCCTGTTCATCGCACAAGTATCTATCCGACTAGTAAGCATCTTAAAAGCTAAGTCTTGATATCTCTGTGTAAGTGCATCAAGTGTGTGTAAAGCGGCCTAAAACCAGCAGGGAAAATCAGCTCAGACCCATTCTGAGGATACATTTCCAACATAAAGAAGAAACAAGCAGGGCAAAACAGAGAGAACTTCTTCCAAAATGCGTTCAGGGACTGGCATGCAACCAGGATTGACCACATCTACAGCCCCAGCGGCAGAAGACATAAGGCTGGACACTCTTGGGGCTGAGACGATTGGTGAGGTTGGGAAAGCAAATGCAGACCCTTGAAAGGAATCCTGCGTGCTCCCCATTCCATGGGTCCCAACTCTCCAGGTTCAACGCAATCTTCCGACAGCGAAAGCACTCATTGGAAACCCAGCGGATGCTACACCGTGGGATCGGGAAAGCTTTCTGAAACTCACCTCAGTTTTCATCTCCTGGTGCTCGTGTTCTCCATTCAGGCCCCCTTACTAACAATCTCCCCACTTGGAGACTCGGCGCCTTTCCATGCCTCTTTCGTACCGTCTGCAATTTGTCCGCAGGATGAACTGCAAGAGGGGGAACCAATGAGAGACTCGCTGGAGGTGTTTGGTCGGGCACATGTCACTCTCATTTCCCATCACGAAGAAGAATTCACCAGCGGTTCAGCCTGCCACCCCGGATCGACAATAGGGCGTGAAGCCATCCAGCCGTGTTGCGTCCCACTCACAAAAAAGCGACTTGGGAAATGGAGCTCAGGGGCACTGCACTTCCCAAACCTGCAGAGTTCTAAACGATAACTATCGCCCCAAAATATATTGAGGTCAGGCTACGAACAGGCGCTGAACGCAAGGCAGAACTGCAGGAAACGGATGTCAACGGGTACATCGGAATGGCCCCGATAGCACATGAAAAGCGCCAGAACGTGGACAATGATGCGGTTGGCCAAAAAGGGCGTATGCGTTTTTTCCTGAATATATTCAGGAAAAAACGCATACGCCCTTTTTGGCCAACCAAGCAACCTGGGAGAGCAAATCAGCACTACAAAGAAATCTCTCGCCCCCCCCCGGGGCAAAAGGGCCAGGCGAAAAAAGTCTAAAAACCAAAAAGGCAGGACAGCCCACGGAGTCAAGGGAGCCTTGTTAAGCTGATGGGCGGGATGTCAATGGCCAACAGCCAATCTTCACAAGTGTATCCTCTTTCCCAAACCATGGAAAACACAGAACCACAGAGCATAGGGCACTTCCACACATGGGCGTTGACCTTGGGAAAATCAAAAAATCAACCAGACACAGGGACCCCAAAGTTGAGGGCTGCTGTCTTGACAAGAACCTCCACTCCGGTACACGTTTCATATCCCAGGAAAGAGCCAAGTGGACAAAGACGAGTGGACAAGTGGACAAAGACAAGTGGACAAGTGGACAAGTGGTGCTACGTAGGTCCAATGGAGTGTCACTCAGCCATGAAATCCACGTCATGAGGCTGGTAGCAGCATCCTGAGTGGATTTAGGTACGATCATCCTCAGTGAAATAAGTCCCACAAAAAAAGAAACTTATGATATCACTTATCGAGGGAATGTAAAAATCGCTCCCCATGCACGGAATCCCCAAACAGAACAGAGTCACGCTTTTAGAAAACACACTTATGCCTGCTTCAGGGGAAAGGTGAGGTGGGGTGACGCATAAAACTCGAGTTTGAAATGAGCACAGATACCCTTCCGAAAACCGAATATGGAATGGACACGACCTACTCCTTGCTCAATCAACTGGACTCACCAGACCCTGTTCATCGCACAAGTATCTATCCGACTAGTAAGCCTCTTAAAAGCTAAGTCTTGATATCTCTGTGTAAGTGCATCAAGTGTGTGTAAAGCGGCCTAAAACCAGCAGGGAAAATCAGCTCAGACCCATTCTGAGGATACATTTCCAACATAAAGAAGAAACAAGCAGGGCAAAACAGAGAGAACTTCTTCCAAAATGCGTTCAGGGACTGGCATGCAACCAGGATTGACCACATCTACAGCCCCAGCGGCAGAAGACATAAGGCTGGACACTCTTGGGGCTGAGACGATTGGTGAGGTTGGGAAAGCAAATGCAGACCCTTGAAAGGAATCCTGCGTGCTCCCCATTCCATGGGTCCCAACTCTCCAGGTTCAACGCAATCTTCCGACAGCGAAAGCACTCATTGGAAACCCAGCGGATGCTACACCGTGGGATCGGGAAAGCTTTCTGAAACTCACCTCAGTTTTCATCTCCTGGTGCTCGTGTTCTCCATTCAGGCCCCCTTACTAACAATCTCCCCACTTGGAGACTCGGCACCTTTCCATGCCTCTTTCGTACCGTCTGCAATTTGTCCGCAGGATGAACTGCAAGAGGGGGAACCAATGAGAGACTCGCTGGAGGTGTTTGGTCGGGCACATGTCACTCTCATTTCCCATCACGAAGAAGAATTCACCAGCGGTTCAGCCTGCCACCCCGGATCGACAATAGGGCGTGAAGCCATCCAGCCGTGTTGCGTCCCACTCACAAAAAAGCGACTTGGGAAATGGAGCTCAGGGGCACTGCACTTCCCAAACCTGCAGAGTTCTAAACGATAACTATCGCCCCAAAATATATTGAGGTCAGGCTACGAACAGGCGCTGAACGCAAGGCAGAACTGCAGGAAACGGATGTCAACGGGTACATCGGAATGGCCCCGATAGCACATGAAAAGCGCCAGAACGTGGACAATGATGCGGTTGGCCAAAAAGGGCGTATGCGTTTTTTCCTGAATATATTCAGGAAAAAACGCATACGCCCTTTTTGGCCAACCAAGCAACCTGGGAGAGCAAATCAGCACTACAAAGAAATCTCTCGCCCCCCCCCGGGGCAAAAGGGCCAGGCGAAAAAAGTCTAAAAACCAGAAAGGCAGGACAGCCCACGGAGTCAAGGGAGCCTTGTTAAGCTGATGGGCGGGATGTCAATGGCCAACAGCCAATCTTCACAAGTGTATCCTCTTTCCCAAACCATGTAAAACACAGAACCACAGAGCATAGGGCACTTCCACACATGGGCGTTGACCTTGGGAAAATGAAAAAATCAACCAGACACAGGGACCCCAAAGTTGAGGGCTGCTGTCTTGACAAGAACCTCCACTCCGGTACACGTTTCATATCCCAGGAAAGAGCCAAGTGGACAAAGACGAGTGGACAAGTGGACAAAGACAAGTGGACAAGTGGACAAGTGGTGCTACGTAGGTCCAATGGAGTGTCACTCAGCCATGAAATCCACGTCATGAGGCTGGTAGCAGCATCCTGAGTGGATTTAGGTACGATCATCCTCAGTGAAATAAGTCCCACAAAAAAAGAAACTTATGATATCACTTATCGAGGGAATGTAAAAATCGCTCCCCATGCACTGAATCCCCAAACAGAACAGAGTCACGCTTTTAGAAAACACACTTATGCCTGCTTCAGGGGAAAGGTGAGGTGGGGTGACGCATAAAACTCGAGTTTGAAATGAGCACAGATACCCTTCCGAAAACCGAATATGGAATGGACACGACCTACTCCTTGCTCAATCAACTGGACTCACCAGACCCTGTTCATCGCACAAGTATCTATCCGACTAGTAAGCATCTTAAAAGCTAAGTCTTGATATCTCTGTGTAAGTGCATCAAGTGTGTGTAAAGCGGCCTAAAACCAGCAGGGAAAATCAGCTCAGACCCATTCTGAGGATACATTTCCAACATAAAGAAGAAACAAGCAGGGCAAAACAGAGAGAACTTCTTCCAAAATGCGTTCAGGGACTGGCATGCAACCAGGATTGACCACATCTACAGCCCCAGCGGCAGAAGACATAAGGCTGGACACTCTTGGGGCTGAGACGATTGGTGAGGTTGGGAAAGCAAATGCAGACCCTTGAAAGGAATCCTGCGTGCTCCCCATTCCATGGGTCCCAACTCTCCAGGTTCAACGCAATCTTCCGACAGCGAAAGCACTCATTGGAAACCCAGCGG
This sequence comes from Kogia breviceps, assembly GCF_026419965.1. Taxonomy (NCBI): domain Eukaryota; kingdom Metazoa; phylum Chordata; class Mammalia; order Artiodactyla; family Physeteridae; genus Kogia; species Kogia breviceps. The sequence continues at coordinate 1,366,061 of NC_081325.1, forward strand.
ATGCTACACCGTGGGATCGGGAAAGCTTTCTGAAACTCACCTCAGTTTTCATCTCCTGGTGCTCGTGTTCTCCATTCAGGCCCCCTTACTAACAATCTCCCCACTTGGAGACTCGGCGCCTTTCCATGCCTCTTTCGTACCGTCTGCAATTTGTCCGCAGGATGAACTGCAAGAGGGGGAACCAATGAGAGACTCGCTGGAGGTGTTTGGTCGGGCACATGTCACTCTCATTTCCCATCACGAAGAAGAATTCACCAGCGGTTCAGCCTGCCACCCCGGATCGACAATAGGGCGTGAAGCCATCCAGCCGTGTTGCGTCCCACTCACAAAAAAGCGACTTGGGAAATGGAGCTCAGGGGCACTGCACTTCCCAAACCTGCAGAGTTCTAAACGATAACTATCGCCCCAAAATATATTGAGGTCAGGCTACGAAGAGGCGCTGAACGCAAGGCAGAACTGCAGGAAACGGATGTCAACGGGTACATCGGAATGGCCCCGATAGCACATGAAAAGCGCCAGAACGTGGACAATGATGCGGTTGGCCAAAAAGGGCGTATGCGTTTTTTCCTGAATATATTCAGGAAAAAACGCATACGCCCTTTTTGGCCAACCAAGCAACCTGGGAGAGCAAATCAGCACTACAAAGAAATCTCTCGCCCCCCCCCGGGGCAAAAGGGCCAGGCGAAAAAAGTCTAAAAACCAGAAAGGCAGGACAGGCCACGGAGTCAAGGGAGCCTTGTTAAGCTGATGGGCGGGATGTCAATGGCCAACAGCCAATCTTCACAAGTGTATCCTCTTTCCCAAACCATGGAAAACACAGAACCACAGAGCATAGGGCACTTCCACACATGGGCGTTGACCTTGGGAAAATGAAAAAATCAACCAGACACAGGGACCCCAAAGTTGAGGGCTGCTGTCTTGACAAGAACCTCCACTCCGGTACACGTTTCATATCCCAGGAAAGAGCCAAGTGGACAAAGACGAGTGGACAAGTGGACAAAGACAAGTGGACAAGTGGACAAGTGGTGCTACGTAGGTCCAATGGAGTGTCACTCAGCCATGAAATCCACGTCATGAGGCTGGTAGCAGCATCCTGAGTGGATTTAGGTACGATCATCCTCAGTGAAATAAGTCCCACAAAAAAAGAAACTTATGATATCACTTATCGAGGGAATGTAAAAATCGCTCCCCATGCACGGAATCCCCAAACAGAACAGAGTCACGCTTTTAGAAAACACACTTATGCCTGCTTCAGGGGAAAGGTGAGGTGGGGTGACGCATAAAACTCGAGTTTGAAATGAGCACAGATACCCTTCCGAAAACCGAATATGGAATGGACACGACCTACTCCTTGCTCAATCAACTGGACTCACCAGACCCTGTTCATCGCACAAGTATCTATCCGACTAGTAAGCATCTTAAAAGCTAAGTCTTGATATCTCTGTGTAAGTGCATCAAGTGTGTGTAAAGCGGCCTAAAACCAGCAGGGAAAATCAGCTCAGACCCATTCTGAGGATACATTTCCAACATAAAGAAGAAACAAGCAGGGCAAAACAGAGAGAACTTCTTCCAAAATGCGTTCAGGGACTGGCATGCAACCAGGATTGACCACATCTACAGCCCCAGCGGCAGAAGACATAAGGCTGGACACTCTTGGGGCTGAGACGATTGGTGAGGTTGGGAAAGCAAATGCAGACCCTTGAAAGGAATCCTGCGTGCTCCCCATTCCATGGGTCCCAACTCTCCAGGTTCAACGCAATCTTCCGACAGCGAAAGCACTCATTGGAAACCCAGCGGATGCTACACCGTGGGATCGGGAAAGCTTTCTGAAACTCACCTCAGTTTTCATCTCCTGGTGCTCGTGTTCTCCATTCAGGCCCCCTTACTAACAATCTCCCCACTTGGAGACTCGGCGCCTTTCCATGCCTCTTTCGTACCGTCTGCAATTTGTCCGCAGGATGAACTGCAAGAGGGGGAACCAATGAGAGACTCGCTGGAGGTGTTTGGTCGGGCACATGTCACTCTCATTTCCCATCACGAAGAAGAATTCACCAGCGGTTCAGCCTGCCACCCCGGATCGACAATAGGGCGTGAAGCCATCCAGCCGTGTTGCGTCCCACTCACAAAAAAGCGACTTGGGAAATGGAGCTCAGGGGCACTGCACTTCCCAAACCTGCAGAGTTCTAAACGATAACTATCGCCCCAAAATATATTGAGGTCAGGCTACGAACAGGCGCTGAACGCAAGGCAGAACTGCAGGAAACGGATGTCAACGGCTACATCGGAATGGCCCCGATAGCACATGAAAAGCGCCAGAACGTGGACAATGATGCGGTTGGCCAAAAAGGGCGTATGCGTTTTTTCCTGAATATATTCAGGAAAAAACGCATACGCCCTTTTTGGCCAACCAAGCAACCTGGGAGAGCAAATCAGCACTACAAAGAAATCTCTCGCCCCCCCCCCCGGGGCAAAAGGGCCAGGCGAAAAAAGTCTAAAAACCAGAAAGGCAGGACAGGCCACGGAGTCAAGGGAGCCTTGTTAAGCTGATGGGCGGGATGTCAATGGCCAACAGCCAATCTTCACAAGTGTATCCTCTTTCCCAAACCATGTAAAACACAGAACCACAGAGCATAGGGCACTTCCACACATGGGCGTTGACCTTGGGAAAATCAAAAAATCAACCAGACACAGGGACCCCAAAGTTGAGGGCTGCTGTCTTGACAAGAACCTCCACTCCGGTACACGTTTCATATCCCAGGAAAGAGCCAAGTGGACAAAGACGAGTGGACAAGTGGACAAAGACAAGTGGACAAGTGGACAAGTGGTGCTACGTAGGTCCAATGGAGTGTCACTCAGCCATGAAATCCACGTCATGAGGCTGGTAGCAGCATCCTGAGTGGATTTAGGTACGATCATCCTCAGTGAAATAAGTCCCACAAAAAAAGAAACTTATGATATCACTTATCGAGGGAATGTAAAAATCGCTCCCCATGCACGGAATCCCCAAACAGAACAGAGTCACGCTTTTAGAAAACACACTTATGCCTGCTTCAGGGGAAAGGTGAGGTGGGGTGACGCATAAAACTCGAGTTTGAAATGAGCACAGATACCCTTCCGAAAACCGAATATGGAATGGACACGACCTACTCCTTGCTCAATCAACTGGACTCACCAGACCCTGTTCGTCGCACAAGTATCTATCCGACTAGTAAGCATCTTAAAAGCTAAGTCTTGATATCTCTGTGTAAGTGCATCAAGTGTGTGTAAAGCGGCCTAAAACCAGCAGGGAAAATCAGCTCAGACCCATTCTGAGGATACATTTCCAACATAAAGAAGAAACAAGCAGGGCAAAACAGAGAGAACTTCTTCCAAAATGCGTTCAGGGACTGGCATGCAACCAGGATTGACCACATCTACAGCCCCAGCGGCAGAAGACATAAGGCTGGACACTCTTGGGGCTGAGACGATTGGTGAGGTTGGGAAAGCAAATGCAGACCCTTGAAAGGAATCCTGCGTGCTCCCCATTCCATGGGTCCCAACTCTCCAGGTTCAACGCAATCTTCCGACAGCGAAAGCACTCATTGGAAACCCAGCGGATGCTACACCGTGGGATCGGGAAAGCTTTCTGAAACTCACCTCAGTTTTCATCTCCTGGTGCTCGTGTTCTCCATTCAGGCCCCCTTACTAACAATCTCCCCACTTGGAGACTCGGCGCCTTTCCATGCCTCTTTCGTACCGTCTGCAATTTGTCCGCAGGATGAACTGCAAGAGGGGGAACCAATGAGAGACTCGCTGGAGGTGTTTGGTCGGGCACATGTCACTCTCATTTCCCATAACGAAGAAGAATTCACCAGCGGTTCAGCCTGCCACCCCGGATCGACAATAGGGCGTGAAGCCATCCAGCCGTGTTGCGTCCCACTCACAAAAAAGCGACTTGGGAAATGGAGCTCAGGGGCACTGCACTTCCCAAACCTGCAGAGTTCTAAACGATAACTATCGCCCCAAAATATATTGAGGTCAGGCTACGAACAGGCGCTGAACGCAAGGCAGAACTGCAGGAAACGGATGTCAACGGCTACATCGGAATGGCCCCGATAGCACATGAAAAGCGCCAGAACGTGGACAATGATGCGGTTGGCCAAAAAGGGCGTATGCGTTTTTTCCTGAATATATTCAGGAAAAAACGCATACGCCCTTTTTGGCCAACCAAGCAACCTGGGAGAGCAAATCAGCACTACAAAGAAATCTCTCGCCCCCCCCGGGGCAAAAGGGCCAGGAGAAAAAAGTCTAAAAACCAGAAAGGCAGGACAGGCCACGGAGTCAAGGGAGCCTTGTTAAGCTGATGGGCGGGATGTCAATGGCCAACAGCCAATCTTCACAAGTGTATCCTCTTTCCCAAACCATGGAAAACACAGAACCACAGAGCATAGGGCACTTCCACACATGGGCGTTGACCTTGGGAAAATCAAAAAATCAACCAGACACAGGGACCCCAAAGTTGAGGGCTGCTGTCTTGACAAGAACCTCCACTCCGGTACACGTTTCATATCCCAGGAAAGAGCCAAGTGGACAAAGACGAGTGGACAAGTGGACAAAGACAAGTGGACAAGTGGACAAGTGGTGCTACGTAGGTCCAATGGAGTGTCACTCAGCCATGAAATCCACGTCATGAGGCTGGTAGCAGCATCCTGAGTGGATTTAGGTACGATCATCCTCAGTGAAATAAGTCCCACAAAAAAAGAAACTTATGATATCACTTATCGAGGGAATGTAAAAATCGCTCCCCATGCACTGAATCCCCAAACAGAACAGAGTCACGCTTTTAGAAAACACACTTATGCCTGCTTCAGGGGAAAGGTGAGGTGGGGTGACGCATAAAACTCGAGTTTGAAATGAGCACAGATACCCTTCCGAAAACCGAATATGGAATGGACACGACCTACTCCTTGCTCAATCAACTGGACTCACCAGACCCTGTTCATCGCACAAGTATCTATCCGACTAGTAAGCATCTTAAAAGCTAAGTCTTGATATCTCTGTGTAAGTGCATCAAGTGTGTGTAAAGCGGCCTAAAACCAGCAGGGAAAATCAGCTCAGACCCATTCTGAGGATACATTTCCAACATAAAGAAGAAACAAGCAGGGCAAAACAGAGAGAACTTCTTCCAAAATGCGTTCAGGGACTGGCATGCAACCAGGATTGACCACATCTACAGCCCCAGCGGCAGAAGACATAAGGCTGGACACTCTTGGGGCTGAGACGATTGGTGAGGTTGGGGAAGCAAATGCAGACCCTTGAAAGGAATCCTGCGTGCTCCCCATTCCATGGGTCCCAACTCTCCAGGTTCAACGCAATCTTCCGACAGCGAAAGCACTCATTGGAAACCCAGCGGATGCTACACCGTGGGATCGGGAAAGCTTTCTGAAACTCACCTCAGTTTTCATCTCCTGGTGCTCGTGTTCTCCATTCAGGCCCCCTTACTAACAATCTCCCCACTTGGAGACTCGGCGCCTTTCCATGCCTCTTTCGTACCGTCTGCAATTTGTCCGCAGGATGAACTGCAAGAGGGGGAACCAATGAGAGACTCGCTGGAGGTGTTTTGTCGGGCACATGTCACTCTCATTTCCCATCACGAAGAAGAATTCACCAGCGGTTCAGCCTGCCACCCCGGATCGACAATAGGGCGTGAAGCCATCCAGCCGTGTTGCGTCCCACTCACAAAAAAGCGACTTGGGAAATGGAGCTCAGGGGCACTGCACTTCCCAAACCTGCAGAGTTCTAAACGATAACTATCGCCCCAAAATATATTGAGGTCAGGCTACGAAGAGGCGCTGAACGCAAGGCAGAACTGCAGGAAACGGATGTCAACGGGTACATCAGAATGGCCCCGAGAGCACATGAAAAGCGCCAGAACGTGGACAATGATGCGGTTGGTCAAAAAGGGCGTATGCGTTTTTTCCTGAATATATTCAGGAAAAAACGCATACGCCCTTTTGGGCCAACCAAGCAACCTGGGAGAGCAAATCAGCACTACAAGAAATCTCTCGCCCCCCCCCCCCCGGGGCAAAAGGGCCAGGCGAAAAAAGTCTAAAAACCAGAAAGGCAGGACAGGCCACGGAGTCAAGGGAGCCTTGTTAAGCTGATGGGCGGGATGTCAATGGCCAACAGCCAATCTTCACAAGTGTATCCTCTTTCCCAAACCATGGAAAACACAGAACCACAGAGCATAGGGCACTTCCACACATGGGCGTTGACCTTGGGAAAATCAAAAAATCAACCAGACACAGGGACCCCAAAGTTGAGGGCTGCTGTCTTGACAAGAACCTCCACTCCGGTACACGTTTCATATCCCAGGAAAGAGCCAAGTGGACAAAGACGAGTGGACAAGTGGACAAAGACAAGTGGACAAGTGGACAAGTGGTGCTACGTAGGTCCAATGGAGTGTCACTCAGCCATGAAATCCACGTCATGAGGCTGGTAGCAGCATCCTGAGTGGATTTAGGTACGATCATCCTCAGTGAAATAAGTCCCACAAAAAAAGAAACTTATGATATCACTTATCGAGGGAATGTAAAAATCGCTCCCCATGCACGGAATCCCCAAACAGAACAGAGTCACGCTTTTAGAAAACACACTTATGCCTGCTTCAGGGGAAAGGTGAGGTGGGGTGACGCATAAAACTCGAGTTTGAAATGAGCACAGATACCCTTCCGAAAACCGAATATGGAATGGACACGACCTACTCCTTGCTCAATCAACTGGACTCACCAGACCCTGTTCATCGCACAAGTATCTATCCGACTAGTAAGCATCTTAAAAGCTAAGTCTTGATATCTCTGTGTAAGTGCATCAAGTGTGTGTAAAGCGGCCTAAAACCAGCAGGGAAAATCAGCTCAGACCCATTCTGAGGATACATTTCCAACATAAAGAAGAAACAAGCAGGGCAAAACAGAGAGAACTTCTTCCAAAATGCGTTCAGGGACTGGCATGCAACCAGGATTGACCACATCTACAGCCCCAGCGGCAGAAGACATAAGGCTGGACACTCTTGGGGCTGAGACGATTGGTGAGGTTGGGAAAGCAAATGCAGACCCTTGAAAGGAATCCTGCGTGCTCCCCATTCCATGGGTCCCAACTCTCCAGGTTCAACGCAATCTTCCGACAGCGAAAGCACTCATTGGAAACCCAGCGGATGCTACACCGTGGGATCGGGAAAGCTTTCTGAAACTCACCTCAGTTTTCATCTCCTGGTGCTCGTGTTCTCCATTCAGGCCCCCTTACTAACAATCTCCCCACTTGGAGACTCGGCGCCTTTCCATGCCTCTTTCGTACCGTCTGCAATTTGTCCGCAGGATGAACTGCAAGAGGGGGAACCAATGAGAGACTCGCTGGAGGTGTTTGGTCGGGCACATGTCACTCTCATTTCCCATCACGAAGAAGAATTCACCAGCGGTTCAGCCTGCCACCCCGGATCGACAATAGGGCGTGAAGCCATCCAGCCGTGTTGCGTCCCACTCACAAAAAAGCGACTTGGGAAATGGAGCTCAGGGGCACTGCACTTCCCAAACCTGCAGAGTTCTAAACGATAACTATCGCCCCAAAATATATTGAGGTCAGGCTACGAACAGGCGCTGAACGCAAGGCAGAACTGCAGGAAACGGATGTCAACGGGTACATCGGAATGGCCCCGATAGCACATGAAAAGCGCCAGAACGTGGACAATGATGCGGTTGGCCAAAAAGGGCGTATGCGTTTTTTCCTGAATATATTCAGGAAAAAACGCTTACGCCCTTTTTGGCCAACCAAGCAACCTGGGAGAGCAAATCAGCACTACAAAGAAATCTCTCGCCCCCCCCCCCCCCGGGGCAAAAGGGCCAGGCGAAAAAAGTCTAAAAACCAGAAAGGCAGGACAGGCCACGGAGTCAAGGGAGCCTTGTTAAGCTGATGGGCGGGATGTCAATGGCCAACAGCCAATCTTCACAAGTGTATCCTCTTTCCCAAACCATGTAAAACACAGAACCACAGAGCATAGGGCACTTCCACACATGGGCGTTGACCTTGGGAAAATCAAAAAATCAACCAGACACAGGGACCCCAAAGTTGAGGGCTGCTGTCTTGACAAGAACCTCCACTCCGGTACACGTTTCATATCCCAGGAAAGAGCCAAGTGGACAAAGACGAGTGGACAAGTGGACAAAGACAAGTGGACAAGTGGACAAGTGGTGCTACGTAGGTCCAATGGAGTGTCACTCAGCCATGAAATCCACGTCATGAGGCTGGTAGCAGCATCCTGAGTGGATTTAGGTACGATCATCCTCAGTGAAATAAGTCCCACAAAAAAAGAAACTTATGATATCACTTATCGAGGGAATGTAAAAATCGCTCCCCATGCACGGAATCCCCAAACAGAACAGAGTCACGCTTTTAGAAAACACACTTATGCCTGCTTCAGGGGAAAGGTGAGGTGGGGTGACGCATAAAACTCGAGTTTGAAATGAGCACAGATACCCTTCCGAAAACCGAATATGGAATGGACACGACCTACTCCTTGCTCAATCAACTGGACTCACCAGACCCTGTTCGTCGCACAAGTATCTATCCGACTAGTAAGCATCTTAAAAGCTAAGTCTTGATATCTCTGTGTAAGTGCATCAAGTGTGTGTAAAGCGGCCTAAAACCAGCAGGGAAAATCAGCTCAGACCCATTCTGAGGATACATTTCCAACATAAAGAAGAAACAAGCAGGGCAAAACAGAGAGAACTTCTTCCAAAATGCGTTCAGGGACTGGCATGCAACCAGGATTGACCACATCTACAGCCCCAGCGGCAGAAGACATAAGGCTGGACACTCTTGGGGCTGAGACGATTGGTGAGGTTGGGAAAGCAAATGCAGACCCTTGAAAGGAGTCCTGCGTGCTCCCCATTCCATGGGTCCCAACTCTCCAGGTTCAACGCAATCTTCCGACAGCGAAAGCACTCATTGGAAACCCAGCGGATGCTACACCGTGGGATCGGGAAAGCTTTCTGAAACTCACCTCAGTTTTCATCTCCTGGTGCTCGTGTTCTCCATTCAGGCCCCCTTACTAACAATCTCCCCACTTGGAGACTCGGCGCCTTTCCATGCCTCTTTCGTACCGTCTGCAATTTGTCCGCAGGATGAACTGCAAGAGGGGGAACCAATGAGAGACTCGCTGGAGGTGTTTGGTCGGGCACATGTCACTCTCATTTCCCATCACGAAGAAGAATTCACCAGCGGTTCAGCCTGCCACCCCGGATCGACAATAGGGCGTGAAGCCATCCAGCCGTGTTGCGTCCCACTCACAAAAAAGCGACTTGGGAAATGGAGCTCAGGGGCACTGCACTTCCCAAACCTGCAGAGTTCTAAACGATAACTATCGCCCCAAAATATATTGAGGTCAGGCTACGAAGAGGACGCTGAACGCAAGGCAGAACTGCAGGAAACGGATGTCAACGGGTACATCGGAATGGCCCCGATAGCACATGAAAAGCGCCAGAACGTGGACAATGATGCGGTTGGCCAAAAAGGGCGTATGCGTTTTTTCCTGAATATATTCAGGAAAAAACGCATACGCCCTTTTTGGCCAACCAAGCAACCTGGGAGAGCAAATCAGCACTACAAAGAAATCTCTCGCCCCCCCCCGGGGCAAAAGGGCCAGGCGAAAAAAGTCTAAAAACCAGAAAGGCAGGACAGGCCACGGAGTCAAGGGAGCCTTGTTAAGCTGATGGGCGGGATGTCAATGGCCAACAGCCAATCTTCACAAGTGTATCCTCTTTCCCAAACCATGGAAAACACAGAACCACAGAGCATAGGGCACTTCCACACATGGGCGTTGACCTTGGGAAAATCAAAAAATCAACCAGACACAGGGACCCCAAAGTTGAGGGCTGCTGTCTTGACAAGAACCTCCACTCCTGTACACGTTTCATATCCCAGGAAAGAGCCAAGTGGACAAAGACGAGTGGACAAGTGGACAAAGACAAGTGGACAAGTGGACAAGTGGTGCTACGTAGGTCCAATGGAGTGTCACTCAGCCATGAAATCCACGTCATGAGGCTGGTAGCAGCATCCTGAGTGGATTTAGGTACGATCATCCTCAGTGAAATAAGTCCCACAAAAAAAGAAACTTATGATATCACTTATCGAGGGAATGTAAAAATCGCTCCCCATGCACTGAATCTCCAAACAGAACAGAGTCACGCTTTTAGAAAACACACTTATGCCTGCTTCAGGGGAAAGGTGAGGTGGGGTGACGCATAAAACTCGAGTTTGAAATGAGCACAGATACCCTTCCGAAAACCGAATATGGAATGGACACGACCTACTCCTTGCTCAATCAACTGGACTCACCAGACCCTGTTCATCGCACAAGTATCTATCCGACTAGTAAGCATCTTAAAAGCTAAGTCTTGATATCTCTGTGTAAGTGCATCAAGTGTGTGTAAAGCGGCCTAAAACCAGCAGGGAAAATCAGCTCAGACCCATTCTGAGGATACATTTCCAACATAAAGAAGAAACAAGCAGGGCAAAACAGAGAGAAATTCTTCCAAAATGCGTTCAGGGACTGGCATGCAACCAGGATTGACCACATCTACAGCCCCAGCGGCAGAAGACATAAGGCTGGACACTCTTGGGGCTGAGACGATTGGTGAGGTTGGGGAAGCAAATGCAGACCCTTGAAAGGAATCCTGCGTGCTCCCCATTCCATGGGTCCCAACTCTCCAGGTTCAACGCAATCTTCCGACAGCGAAAGCACTCATTGGAAACCCAGCGGATGCTACACCGTGGGATCGGGAAAGCTTTCTGAAACTCACCTCAGTTTTCATCTCCTGGTGCTCGTGTTCTCCATTCAGGCCCCCTTACTAACAATCTCCCCACTTGGAGACTCGGCGCCTTTCCATGCCTCTTTCGTACCGTCTGCAATTTGTCCGCAGGATGAACTGCAAGAGGGGGAACCAATGAGAGACTCGCTGGAGGTGTTTTGTCGGGCACATGTCACTCTCATTTCCCATCACGAAGAAGAATTCACCAGCGGTTCAGCCTGCCACCCCGGATCGACAATAGGGCGTGAAGCCATCCAGCCGTGTTGCGTCCCACTCACAAAAAAGCGACTTGGGAAATGGAGCTCAGGGGCACTGCACTTCCCAAACCTGCAGAGTTCTAAACGATAACTATCGCCCCAAAATATATTGAGGTCAGGCTACGAAGAGGCGCTGAACGCAAGGCAGAACTGCAGGAAACGGATGTCAACGGGTACATCGGAATGGCCCCGAGAGCACATGAAAAGCGCCAGAACGTGGACAATGATGCGGTTGGCCAAAAAGGGCGTATGCGTTTTTTCCTGAATATATTCAGGAAAAAACGCATACGCCCTTTTTGGCCAACCAAGCAACCTGGGAGAGCAAATCAGCACTACAAGAAATCTCTCGCCCCCCCCCCCCGGGGCAAAAGGGCCAGGCGAAAAAAGTCTAAAAATCAGAAAGGCAGGACAGCCCACGGAGTCAAGGGAGCCTTGTTAAGCTGATGGGCGGGATGTCAATGGCCAACAGCCAATCTTCACAAGTGTATCCTCTTTCCCAAACCATGGAAAACACAGAACCACAGAGCATAGGGCACTTCCACACATGGGCGTTGACCTTGGGAAAATCAAAAAATCAACCAGACACAGGGACCCCAAAGTTGAGGGCTGCTGTCTTGACAAGAACCTCCACTCCGGTACACGTTTCATATCCCAGGAAAGAGCCAAGTGGACAAAGACGAGTGGACAAGTGGACAAAGACAAGTGGACAAGTGGACAAGTGGTGCTACGTAGGTCCAATGGAGTGTCACTCAGCCATGAAATCCACGTCATGAGGCTGGTAGCAGCATCCTGAGTGGATTTAGGTACGATCATCCTCAGTGAAATAAGTCCCACAAAAAAAGAAACTTATGATATCACTTATCGAGGGAATGTAAAAATCGCTCCCCATGCACTGAATCCCCAAACAGAACAGAGTCACGCTTTTAGAAAACACACTTATGCCTGCTTCAGGGGAAAGGTGAGGTGGGGTGACGCATAAAACTCGAGTTTGAAATGAGCACAGATACCCTTCCGAAAACCGAATATGGAATGGACACGACCTACTCCTTGCTCAATCAACTGGACTCACCAGACCCTGTTCATCGCACAAGTATCTATCCGACTAGTAAGCATCTTAAAAGCTAAGTCTTGATATCTCTGTGTAAGTGCATCAAGTGTGTGTAAAGCGGCCTAAAACCAGCAGGGAAAATCAGCTCAGACCCATTCTGAGGATACATTTCCAACATAAAGAAGAAACAAGCAGGGCAAAACAGAGAGAAATTCTTCCAAAATGCGTTCAGGGACTGGCATGCAACCAGGATTGACCACATCTACAGCCCCAGCGGCAGAAGACATAAGGCTGGACACTCTTGGGGCTGAGACGATTGGTGAGGTTGGGAAAGCAAATGCAGACCCTTGAAAGGAATCCTGCGTGCTCCCCATTCCATGGGTCCCAACTCTCCAGGTTCAACGCAATCTTCCGACAGCGAAAGCACTCATTGGAAACCCAGCGGATGCTACACCGTGGGATCGGGAAAGCTTTCTGAAACTCACCTCAGTTTTCATCTCCTGGTGCTCGTGTTCTCCATTCAGGCCCCCTTACTAACAATCTCCCCACTTGGAGACTCGGCGCCTTTCCATGCCTCTTTCGTACCGTCTGCAATTTGTCCGCAGGATGAACTGCAAGAGGGGGAACCAATGAGAGACTCGCTGGAGGTGTTTGGTCGGGCACATGTCACTCTCATTTCCCATCACGAAGAAGAATTCACCAGCGGTTCAGCCTGCCACCCCGGATCGACAATAGGGCGTGAAGCCATCCAGCCGTGTTGCGTCCCACTCACAAAAAAGCGACTTGGGAAATGGAGCTCAGGGGCACTGCACTTCCCAAACCTGCAGAGTTCTAAACGATAACTATCGCCCCAAAATATATTGAGGTCAGGCTACGAAGAGGCGCTGAACGCAAGGCAGAACTGCAGGAAACGGATGTCAACGGCTACATCGGAATGGCCCCGAGAGCACATGAAAAGCGCCAGAACGTGGACAATGATGCGGTTGGCCAAAAAGGGCGTATGCGTTTTTTCCTGAATATATTCAGGAAAAAACGCATACGCCCTTTTTGGCCAACCAAGCAACCTGGGAGAGCAAATCAGCACTACAAAGAAATCTCTCGCCCCCCCCCCCCGGGGCAAAAGGGCCAGGCGAAAAAAGTCTAAAAACCAGAAAGGCAGGACAGGCCACGGAGTCAAGGGAGCCTTGTTAAGCTGATGGGCGGGATGTCAATGGCCAACAGCCAATCTTCACAAGTGTATCCTCTTTCCCAAACCATGTAAAACACAGAACCACAGAGCATAGGGCACTTCCACACATGGGCGTTGACCTTGGGAAAATCAAAAAATCAACCAGACACAGGGACCCCAAAGTTGAGGGCTGCTGTCTTGACAAGAACCTCCACTCCGGTACACGTTTCATATCCCAGGAAAGAGCCAAGTGGACAAAGACGAGTGGACAAGTGGACAAAGACAAGTGGACAAGTGGACAAGTGGTGCTACGTAGGTCCAATGGAGTGTCACTCAGCCATGAAATCCACGTCATGAGGCTGGTAGCAGCATCCTGAGTGGATTTAGGTACGATCATCCTCAGTGAAATAAGTCCCACAAAAAAAGAAACTTATGATATCACTTATCGAGGGAATGTAAAAATCGCTCCCCATGCACTGAATCCCCAAACAGAACAGAGTCACGCTTTTAGAAAACACACTTATGCCTGCTTCAGGGGAAAGGTGAGGTGGGGTGACGCATAAAACTCGAGTTTGAAATGAGCACAGATACCCTTCCGAAAACCGAATATGGAATGGACACGACCTACTCCTTGCTCAATCAACTGGACTCACCAGACCCTGTTCATCGCACAAGTATCTATCCGACTAGTAAGCATCTTAAAAGCTAAGTCTTGATATCTCTGTGTAAGTGCATCAAGTGTGTGTAAAGCGGCCTAAAACCAGCAGGGAAAATCAGCTCAGACCCATTCTGAGGATACATTTCCAACATAAAGAAGAAACAAGCAGGGCAAAACAGAGAGAACTTCTTCCAAAATGCGTTCAGGGACTGGCATGCAACCAGGATTGACCACATCTACAGCCCCAGCGGCAGAAGACATAAGGCTGGACACTCTTGGGGCTGAGACGATTGGTGAGGTTGGGAAAGCAAATGCAGACCCTTGAAAGGAATCCTGCGTGCTCCCCATTCCATGGGTCCCAACTCTCCAGGTTCAACGCAATCTTCCGACAGCGAAAGCACTCATTGGAAACCCAGCGGATGCTACACCGTGGGATCGGGAAAGCTTTCTGAAACTCACCTCAGTTTTCATCTCCTGGTGCTCGTGTTCTCCATTCAGGCCCCCTTACTAACAATCTCCCCACTTGGAGACTCGGCGCCTTTCCATGCCTCTTTCGTACCGTCTGCAATTTGTCCGCAGGATGAACTGCAAGAGGGGGAACCAATGAGAGACTCGCTGGAGGTGTTTTGTCGGGCACATGTCACTCTCATTTCCCATCACGAAGAAGAATTCACCAGCGGTTCAGCCTGCCACCCCGGATCGACAATAGGGCGTGAAGCCATCCAGCCGTGTTGCGTCCCACTCACAAAAAAGCGACTTGGGAAATGGAGCTCAGGGGCACTGCACTTCCCAAACCTGCAGAGTTCTAAACGATAACTATCGCCCCAAAATATATTGAGGTCAGGCTACGAAGAGGCGCTGAACGCAAGGCAGAACTGCAGGAAACGGATGTCAACGGGTACATCGGAATGGCCCCGAGAGCACATGAAAAGCGCCAGAACGTGGACAATGATGCGGTTGGCCAAAAAGGGCGTATGCGTTTTTTCCTGAATATATTCAGGAAAAAACGCATACGCCCTTTTTGGCCAACCAAGCAACCTGGGAGAGCAAATCAGCACTACAAAGAAATCTCTCGCCCCCCCCCCCGGGGCAAAAGGGCCAGGCGAAAAAAGTCTAAAAACCAGAAAGGCAGGACAGCCCACGGAGTCAAGGGAGCATTGTTAAGCTGATGGGCGGGATGTCAATGGCCAACAGCCAATCTTCACAAGTGTGTCCTCTTTCCCAAACCATGTAAAACACAGAACCACAGAGCATAGGGCACTTCCACACATGGGCGTTGACCTTGGGAAAATCAAAAAATCAACCAGACACAGGGACCCCAAAGTTGAGGGCTGCTGTCTTGACAAGAACCTCCACTCCGGTACACGTTTCATATCCCAGGAAAGAGCCAAGTGGACAAAGACGAGTGGACAAGTGGACAAAGACAAGTGGACAAGTGGACAAGTGGTGCTACGTAGGTCCAATGGAGTGTCACTCAGCCATGAAATCCACGTCATGAGGCTGGTAGCAGCATCCTGAGTGGATTTAGGTACGATCATCCTCAGTGAAATAAGTCCCACAAAAAAAGAAACTTATGATATCACTTATCGAGGGAATGTAAAAATCGCTCCCCATGCACTGAATCCCCAAACAGAACAGAGTCACGCTTTTAGAAAACACACTTATGCCTGCTTCAGGGGAAAGGTGAGGTGGGGTGACGCATAAAACTCGAGTTTGAAATGAGCACAGATACCCTTCCGAAAACCGAATATGGAATGGACACGACCTACTCCTTGCTCAATCAACTGGACTCACCAGACCCTGTTCATCGCACAAGTATCTATCCGACTAGTAAGCATCTTAAAAGCTAAGTCTTGATATCTCTGTGTAAGTGCATCAAGTGTGTGTAAAGCGGCCTAAAACCAGCAGGGAAAATCAGCTCAGACCCATTCTGAGGATACATTTCCAACATAAAGAAGAAACAAGCAGGGCAAAACAGAGAGAACTTCTTCCAAAATGCGTTCAGGGACTGGCATGCAACCAGGATTGACCACATCTACAGCCCCAGCGGCAGAAGACATAAGGCTGGACACTCTTGGGGCTGAGACGATTGGTGAGGTTGGGAAAGCAAATGCAGACCCTTGAAAGGAATCCTGCGTGCTCCCCATTCCATGGGTCCCAACTCTCCAGGTTCAACGCAATCTTCCGACAGCGAAAGCACTCATTGGAAACCCAGCGGATGCTACACCGTGGGATCGGGAAAGCTTTCTGAAACTCACCTCAGTTTTCATCTCCTGGTGCTCGTGTTCTCCATTCAGGCCCCCTTACTAACAATCTCCCCACTTGGAGACTCGGCGCCTTTCCATGCCTCTTTCGTACCGTCTGCAATTTGTCCGCAGGATGAACTGCAAGAGGGGGAACCAATGAGAGACTCGCTGGAGGTGTTTGGTCGGGCACATGTCACTCTCATTTCCCATCACGAAGAAGAATTCACCAGCGGTTCAGCCTGCCACCCCGGATCGACAATAGGGCGTGAAGCCATCCAGCCGTGTTGCGTCCCACTCACAAAAAAGCGACTTGGGAAATGGAGCTCAGGGGCACTGCACTTCCCAAACCTGCAGAGTTCTAAACGATAACTATCGCCCCAAAATATATTGAGGTCAGGCTACGAAGAGGCGCTGAACGCAAGGCAGAACTGCAGGAAACGGATGTCAACGGCTACATCGGAATGGCCCCGAGAGCACATGAAAAGCGCCAGAACGTGGACAATGATGCGGTTGGCCAAAAAGGGCGTATGCGTTTTTTCCTGAATATATTCAGGAAAAAACGCATACGCCCTTTTTGGCCAACCAAGCAACCTGGGAGAGCAAATCAGCACTACAAAGAAATCTCTCGCCCCCCCCCCCCGGGGCAAAAGGGCCAGGCGAAAAAAGTCTAAAAACCAGAAAGGCAGGACAGGCCACGGAGTCAAGGGAGCCTTGTTAAGCTGATGGGCGGGATGTCAATGGCCAACAGCCAATCTTCACAAGTGTATCCTCTTTCCCAAACCATGGAAAACACAGAACCACAGAGCATAGGGCACTTCCACACATGGGCGTTGACCTTGGGAAAATCAAAAAATCAACCAGACACAGGGACCCCAAAGTTGAGGGCTGCTGTCTTGACAAGAACCTCCACTCCGGTACACGTTTCATATCCCAGGAAAGAGCCAAGTGGACAAAGACGAGTGGACAAGTGGACAAAGACAAGTGGACAAGTGGACAAGTGGTGCTACGTAGGTCCAATGGAGTGTCACTCAGCCATGAAATCCACGTCATGAGGCTGGTAGCAGCATCCTGAGTGGATTTAGGTACGATCATCCTCAGTGAAATAAGTCCCACAAAAAAAGAAACTTATGATATCACTTATCGAGGGAATGTAAAAATCGCTCCCCATGCACGGAATCCCCAAACAGAACAGAGTCACGCTTTTAGAAAACACACTTATGCCTGCTTCAGGGGAAAGGTGAGGTGGGGTGACGCATAAAACTCGAGTTTGAAATGAGCACAGATACCCTTCCGAAAACCGAATATGGAATGGACACGACCTACTCCTTGCTCAATCAACTGGACTCACCAGACCCTGTTCATCGCACAAGTATCTATCCGACTAGTAAGCATCTTAAAAGCTAAGTCTTGATATCTCTGTGTAAGTGCATCAAGTGTGTGTAAAGCGGCCTAAAACCAGCAGGGAAAATCAGCTCAGACCCATTCTGAGGATACATTTCCAACATAAAGAAGAAACAAGCAGGGCAAAACAGAGAGAAATTCTTCCAAAATGCGTTCAGGGACTGGCATGCAACCAGGATTGATCACATCTACAGCCCCAGCGGCAGAAGACATAAGGCTGGACACTCTTGGGGCTGAGACGATTGGTGAGGTTGGGAAAGCAAATGCAGACCCTTGAAAGGAATCCTGCGTGCTCCCCATTCCATGGGTCCCAACTCTCCAGGTTCAACGCAATCTTCCGACAGCGAAAGCACTCATTGGAAACCCAGCGGATGCTACACCGTGGGATCGGGAAAGCTTTCTGAAACTCACCTCAGTTTTCATCTCCTGGTGCTCGTGTTCTCCATTCAGGCCCCCTTACTAACAATCTCCCCACTTGGAGACTCGGCGCCTTTCCATGCCTCTTTCGTACCGTCTGCAATTTGTCCGCAGGATGAACTGCAAGAGGGGGAACCAATGAGAGACTCGCTGGAGGTGTTTGGTCGGGCACATGTCACTCTCATTTCCCATCACGAAGAAGAATTCACCAGCGGTTCAGCCTGCCACCCCGGATCGACAATAGGGCGTGAAGCCATCCAGCCGTGTTGCGTCCCACTCACAAAAAAGCGACTTGGGAAATGGAGCTCAGGGGCACTGCACTTCCCAAACCTGCAGAGTTCTAAACGATAACTATCGCCCCAAAATATATTGAGGTCAGGCTACGAAGAGGCGCTGAACGCAAGGCAGAACTGCAGGAAACGGATGTCAACGGCTACATCGGAATGGCCCCGAGAGCACATGAAAAGCGCCAGAACGTGGACAATGATGCGGTTGGCCAAAAAGGGCGTATGCGTTTTTTCCTGAATATATTCAGGAAAAAACGCATACGCCCTTTTTGGCCAACCAAGCAACCTGGGAGAGCAAATCAGCACTACAAAGAAATCTCTCGCCCCCCCCCCCGGGGCAAAAGGGCCAGGCGAAAAAAGTCTAAAAACCAGAAAGGCAGGACAGGCCACGGAGTCAAGGGAGCCTTGTTAAGCTGATGGGCGGGATGTCAATGGCCAACAGCCAATCTTCACAAGTGTATCCTCTTTCCCAAACCATGTAAAACACAGAACCACAGAGCATAGGGCACTTCCACACATGGGCGTTGACCTTGGGAAAATCAAAAAATCAACCAGACACAGGGACCCCAAAGTTGAGGGCTGCTGTCTTGACAAGAACCTCCACTCCGGTACACGTTTCATATCCCAGGAAAGAGCCAAGTGGACAAAGACGAGTGGACAAGTGGACAAAGACAAGTGGACAAGTGGACAAGTGGTGCTACGTAGGTCCAATGGAGTGTCACTCAGCCATGAAATCCACGTCATGAGGCTGGTAGCAGCATCCTGAGTGGATTTAGGTACGATCATCCTCAGTGAAATAAGTCCCACAAAAAAAGAAACTTATGATATCACTTATCGAGGGAATGTAAAAATCGCTCCCCATGCACGGAATCCCCAAACAGAACAGAGTCACGCTTTTAGAAAACACACTTATGCCTGCTTCAGGGGAAAGGTGAGGTGGGGTGACGCATAAAACTCGAGTTTGAAATGAGCACAGATACCCTTCCGAAAACCGAATATGGAATGGACACGACCTACTCCTTGCTCAATCAACTGGACTCACCAGACCCTGTTCGTCGCACAAGTATCTATCCGACTAGTAAGCATCTTAAAAGCTAAGTCTTGATATCTCTGTGTAAGTGCATCAAGTGTGTGTAAAGCGGCCTAAAACCAGCAGGGAAAATCAGCTCAGACCCATTCTGAGGATACATTTCCAACATAAAGAAGAAACAAGCAGGGCAAAACAGAGAGAACTTCTTCCAAAATGCGTTCAGGGACTGGCATGCAACCAGGATTGACCACATCTACAGCCCCAGCGGCAGAAGACATAAGGCTGGACACTCTTGGGGCTGAGACGATTGGTGAGGTTGGGAAAGCAAATGCAGACCCTTGAAAGGAATCCTGCGTGCTCCCCATTCCATGGGTCCCAACTCTCCAGGTTCAACGCAATCTTCCGACAGCGAAAGCACTCATTGGAAACCCAGCGGATGCTACACCGTGGGATCGGGAAAGCTTTCTGAAACTCACCTCAGTTTTCATCTCCTGGTGCTCGTGTTCTCCATTCAGGCCCCCTTACTAACAATCTCCCCACTTGGAGACTCGGCGCCTTTCCATGCCTCTTTCGTACCGTCTGCAATTTGTCCGCAGGATGAACTGCAAGAGGGGGAACCAATGAGAGACTCGCTGGAGGTGTTTGGTCGGGCACATGTCACTCTCATTTCCCATCACGAAGAAGAATTCACCAGCGGTTCAGCCTGCCACCCCGGATCGACAATAGGGCGTGAAGCCATCCAGCCGTGTTGCGTCCCACTCACAAAAAAGCGACTTGGGAAATGGAGCTCAGGGGCACTGCACTTCCCAAACCTGCAGAGTTCTAAACGATAACTATCGCCCCAAAATATATTGAGGTCAGGCTACGAACAGGCGCTGAACGCAAGGCAGAACTGCAGGAAACGGATGTCAACGGGTACATCGGAATGGCCCCGATAGCACATGAAAAGCGCCAGAACGTGGACAATGATGCGGTTGGCCAAAAAGGGCGTATGCGTTTTTTCCTGAATATATTCAGGAAAAAACGCATACGCCCTTTTTGGCCAACCAAGCAACCTGGGAGAGCAAATCAGCACTACAAAGAAATCTCTCGCCCCCCCCGGGGCAAAAGGGCCAGGCGAAAAAAGTCTAAAAACCAGAAAGGCAGGACAGGCCACGGAGTCAAGGGAGCCTTGTTAAGCTGATGGGCGGGATGTCAATGGCCAACAGCCAATCTTCACAAGTGTATCCTCTTTCCCAAACCATGTAAAACACAGAACCACAGAGCATAGGGCACTTCCACACATGGGCGTTGACCTTGGGAAAATCAAAAAATCAACCAGACACAGGGACCCCAAAGTTGAGGGCTGCTGTCTTGACAAGAACCTCCACTCCGGTACACGTTTCATATCCCAGGAAAGAGCCAAGTGGACAAAGACGAGTGGACAAGTGGACAAAGACAAGTGGACAAGTGGACAAGTGGTGCTACGTAGGTCCAATGGAGTGTCACTCAGCCATGAAATCCACGTCATGAGGCTGGTAGCAGCATCCTGAGTGGATTTAGGTACGATCATCCTCAGTGAAATAAGTCCCACAAAAAAAGAAACTTATGATATCACTTATCGAGGGAATGTAAAAATCGCTCCCCATGCACGGAATCCCCAAACAGAACAGAGTCACGCTTTTAGAAAACACACTTATGCCTGCTTCAGGGGAAAGCTGAGGTGGGGTGACGCATAAAACTCGAGTTTGAAATGAGCACAGATACCCTTCCGAAAACCGAATATGGAATGGACACGACCTACTCCTTGCTCAATCAACTGGACTCACCAGACCCTGTTCGTCGCACAAGTATCTATCCGACTAGTAAGCATCTTCAAAGCTAAGTCTTGATATCTCTGTGTAAGTGCATCAAGTGTGTGTAAAGCGGCCTAAAACCAGCAGGGAAAATCAGCTCAGACCCATTCTGAGGATACATTTCCAACATAAAGAAGAAACAAGCAGGGCAAAACAGAGAGAACTTCTTCCAAAATGCGTTCAGGGACTGGCATGCAACCAGGATTGACCACATCTACAGCCCCAGCGGCAGAAGACATAAGGCTGGACACTCTTGGGGCTGAGACGATTGGTGAGGTTGGGGAAGCAAATGCAGACCCTTGAAAGGAATCCTGCGTGCTCCCCATTCCATGGGTCCCAACTCTCCAGGTTCAACGCAATCTTCCGACAGCGAAAGCACTCATTGGAAACCCAGCGGATGCTACACCGTGGGATCGGGAAAGCTTTCTGAAACTCACCTCAGTTTTCATCTCCTGGTGCTCGTGTTCTCCATTCAGGCCCCCTTACTAACAATCTCCCCACTTGGAGACTCGGCGCCTTTCCATGCCTCTTTCGTACCGTCTGCAATTTGTCCGCAGGATGAACTGCAAGAGGGGGAACCAATGAGAGACTCGCTGGAGGTGTTTGGTCGGGCACATGTCACTCTCATTTCCCATCACGAAGAAGAATTCACCAGCGGTTCAGCCTGCCACCCCGGATCGACAATAGGGCGTGAAGCCATCCAGCCGTGTTGCGTCCCACTCACAAAAAAGCGACTTGGGAAATGGAGCTCAGGGGCACTGCACTTCCCAAACCTGCAGAGTTCTAAACGATAACTATCGCCCCAAAATATATTGAGGTCAGGCTACGAACAGGCGCTGAACGCAAGGCAGAACTGCAGGAAACGGATGTCAACGGGTACATCGGAATGGCCCCGATAGCACATGAAAAGCGCCAGAACGTGGACAATGATGCGGTTGGCCAAAAAGGGCGTATGCGTTTTTTCCTGAATATATTCAGGAAAAAACGCATACGCCCTTTTTGGCCAACCAAGCAACCTGGGAGAGCAAATCAGCACTACAAAGAAATCTCTCGCCCCCCCCCCGGGGCAAAAGGGCCAGGCGAAAAAAGTCTAAAAACCAGAAAGGCAGGACACGCCACGGAGTCAAGGGAGCCTTGTTAAGCTGATGGGCGGGATGTCAATGGCCAACAGCCAATCTTCACAAGTGTATCCTCTTTCCCAAACCATGTAAAACACAGAACCACAGAGCATAGGGCACTTCCACACATGGGCGTTGACCTTGGGAAAATCAAAAAATCAACCAGACACAGGGACCCCAAAGTTGAGGGCTGCTGTCTTGACAAGAACCTCCACTCCGGAACACGTTTCATATCCCAGGAAAGAGCCAAGTGGACAAAGACGAGTGGACAAGTGGACAAAGACAAGTGGACAAGTGGACAAGTGGTGCTACGTAGGTCCAATGGAGTGTCACTCAGCCATGAAATCCACGTCATGAGGCTGGTAGCAGCATCCTGAGTGGATTTAGGTACGATCATCCTCAGTGAAATAAGTCCCACAAAAAAAGAAACTTATGATATCACTTATCGAGGGAATGTAAAAATAGCTCCCCATGCACGGAATCCCCAAACAGAACAGAGTCACGCTTTTAGAAAACACACTTATGCCTGCTTCAGGGGAAAGGTGAGGTGGGGTGACGCATAAAACTCGAGTTTGAAATGAGCACAGATACCCTTCCGAAAACCGAATATGGAATGGACACGACCTACTCCTTGCTCAATCAACTGGACTCACCAGACCCTGTTCGTCGCACAAGTATCTATCCGACTAGTAAGCATCTTAAAATCTAACTCTTGATATCTCTGTGTAAGTGCATCAAGTGTGTGTAAAGCGGCCTAAAACCAGCAGGGAAAATCAGCTCAGACCCATTCTGAGGATACATTTCCAACATAAAGAAGAAACAAGCAGGGCAAAACAGAGAGAACTTCTTCCAAAATGCGTTCAGGGACTGGCATGCAACCAGGATTGACCACATCTACAGCCCCAGCGGCAGAAGACATAAGGCTGGACACTCTTGGGGCTGAGACGATTGGTGAGGTTGGGGAAGCAAATGCAGACCCTTGAAAGGAATCCTGCGTGCTCCCCATTCCATGGGTCCCAACTCTCCAGGTTCAACGCAATCTTCCGACAGCGAAAGCACTCATTGGAAACCCAGCGGATGCTACACCGTGGGATCGGGAAAGCTTTCTGAAACTCACCTCAGTTTTCATCTCCTGGTGCTCGTGTTCTCCATTCAGGCCCCCTTACTAACAATCTCCCCACTTGGAGACTCGGCGCCTTTCCATGCCTCTTTCGTACCGTCTGCAACTTGTCCGCAGGATGAACTGCAAGAGGGGGAACCAATGAGAGACTCGCTGGAGGTGTTTGGTCGGGCACATGTCACTCTCATTTCCCATCACGAAGAAGAATTCACCAGCGGTTCAGCCTGCCACCCCGGATCGACAATAGGGCGTGAAGCCATCCAGCCGTGTTGCGTCCCACTCACAAAAAAGCGACTTGGGAAATGGAGCTCAGGGGCACTGCACTTCCCAAACCTGCAGAGTTCTAAACGATAACTATCGCCCCAAAATATATTGAGGTCAGGCTACGAACAGGCGCTGAACGCAAGGCAGAACTGCAGGAAACGGATGTCAACGGGTACATCGGAATGGCCCCGATAGCACATGAAAAGCGCCAGAACGTGGACAATGATGCGGTTGGCCAAAAAGGGCGTATGCGTTTTTTCCTGAATATATTCAGGAAAAAACGCATACGCCCTTTTTGGCCAACCAAGCAACCTGGGAGAGCAAATCAGCACTACAAAGAAATCTCTCGCCCCCCCCCGGGGCAAAAGGGCCAGGCGAAAAAAGTCTAAAAACCAGAAAGGCAGGACAGGCCACGGAGTCAAGGGAGCCTTGTTAAGCTGATGGGCGGGATGTCAATGGCCAACAGCCAATCTTCACAAGTGTATCCTCTTTCCCAAACCATGTAAAACACAGAACCACAGAGCATAGGGCACTTCCACACATGGGCGTTGACCTTGGGAAAATCAAAAAATCAACCAGACACAGGGACCCCAAAGTTGAGGGCTGCTGTCTTGACAAGAACCTCCACTCCGGAACACGTTTCATATCCCAGGAAAGAGCCAAGTGGACAAAGACGAGTGGACAAGTGGACAAAGACAAGTGGACAAGTGGACAAGTGGTGCTACGTAGGTCCAATGGAGTGTCACTCAGCCATGAAATCCACGTCATGAGGCTGGTAGCAGCATCCTGAGTGGATTTAGGTACGATCATCCTCAGTGAAATAAGTCCCACAAAAAAAGAAACTTATGATATCACTTATCGAGGGAATGTAAAAATCGCTCCCCATGCACGGAATCCCCAAACAGAACAGAGTCACGCTTTTAGAAAACACACTTATGCCTGCTTCAGGGGAAAGGTGAGGTGGGGTGACGCATAAAACTCGAGTTTGAAATGAGCACAGATACCCTTCCGAAAACCGAATATGGAATGGACACGACCTACTCCTTGCTCAATCAACTGGACTCACCAGACCCTGTTCGTCGCACAAGTATCTATCCGACTAGTAAGCATCTTAAAAGCTAAGTCTTGATATCTCTGTGTAAGTGCATCAAGTGTGTGTAAAGCGGCCTAAAACCAGCAGGGAAAATCAGCTCAGACCCATTCTGAGGATACATTTCCAACATAAAGAAGAAACAAGCAGGGCAAAACAGAGAGAACTTCTTCCAAAATGCGTTCAGGGACTGGCATGCAACCAGGATTGACCACATCTACAGCCCCAGCGGCAGAAGACATAAGGCTGGACACTCTTGGGGCTGAGACGATTGGTGAGGTTGGGAAAGCAAATGCAGACCCTTGAAAGGAATCCTGCGTGCTCCCCATTCCATGGGTCCCAACTCTCCAGGTTCAACGCAATCTTCCGACAGCGAAAGCACTCATTGGAAACCCAGCGGATGCTACACCGTGGGATCGGGAAAGCTTTCTGAAACTCACCTCAGTTTTCATCTCCTGGTGCTCGTGTTCTCCATTCAGGCCCCCTTACTAACAATCTCCCCACTTGGAGACTCGGCGCCTTTCCATGCCTCTTTCGTACCGTCTGCAATTTGTCCGCAGGATGAACTGCAAGAGGGGGAACCAATGAGAGACTCGCTGGAGGTGTTTGGTCGGGCACATGTCACTCTCATTTCCCGTCACGAAGAAGAATTCACCAGCGGTTCAGCCTGCCACCCCGGATCGACAATAGGGCGTGAAGCCATCCAGCCGTGTTGCGTCCCACTCACAAAAAAGCGACTTGGGAAATGGAGCTCAGGGGCACTGCACTTCCCAAACCTGCAGAGTTCTAAACGATAACTATCGCCCCAAAATATATTGAGGTCAGGCTACGAAGAGGCGCTGAACGCAAGGCAGAACTGCAGGAAACGGATGTCAACGGGTACATCGGAATGGCCCCGATAGCACATGAAAAGCGCCAGAACGTGGACAATGATGCGGTTGGCCAAAAAGGGCGTATGCGTTTTTTCCTGAATATATTCAGGAAAAAACGCATACGCCCTTTTTGGCCAACCAAGCAACCTGGGAGAGCAAATCAGCACTACAAAGAAATCTCTCGCCCCCCCCGGGGCAAAAGGGCCAGGCGAAAAAAGTCTAAAAACCAGAAAGGCAGGACAGGCCACGGAGTCAAGGGAGCCTTGTTAAGCTGATGGGCGGGATGTCAATGGCCAACAGCCAATCTTCACAAGTGTATCCTCTTTCCCAAACCATGGAAAACACAGAACCACAGAGCATAGGGCACTTCCACACATGGGCGTTGACCTTGGGAAAATCAAAAAATCAACCAGACACAGGGACCCCAAAGTTGAGGGCTGCTGTCTTGACAAGAACCTCCACTCCGGTACACGTTTCATATCCCAGGAAAGAGCCAAGTGGACAAAGACGAGTGGACAAGTGGACAAAGACAAGTGGACAAGTGGACAAGTGGTGCTACGTAGGTCCAATGGAGTGTCACTCAGCCATGAAATCCACGTCATGAGGCTGGTAGCAGCATCCTGAGTGGATTTAGGTACGATCATCCTCAGTGAAATAAGTCCCACAAAAAAACAAACTTATGATATCACTTATCGAGGGAATGTAAAAATCGCTCCCCATGCACGGAATCCCCAAACAGAACAGAGTCACGCTTTTAGAAAACACACTTATGCCTGCTTCAGGGGAAAGGTGAGGTGGGGTGACGCATAAAACTCGAGTTTGAAATGAGCACAGATACCCTTCCGAAAACCGAATATGGAATGGACACGACCTACTCCTTGCTCAATCAACTGGACTCACCAGACCCTGTTCGTCGCACAAGTATCTATCCGACTAGTAAGCATCTTAAAAGCTAAGTCTTGATATCTCTGTGTAAGTGCATCAAGTGTGTGTAAAGCGGCCTAAAACCAGCAGGGAAAATCAGCTCAGACCCATTCTGAGGATACATTTCCAACATAAAGAAGAAACAAGCAGGGCAAAACAGAGAGAACTTCTTCCAAAATGCGTTCAGGGACTGGCATGCAACCAGGATTGACCACATCTACAGCCCCAGCGGCAGAAGACATAAGGCTGGACACTCTTGGGGCTGAGACGATTGGTGAGGTTGGGAAAGCAAATGCAGACCCTTGAAAGGAATCCTGCGTGCTCCCCATTCCATGGGTCCCAACTCTCCAGGTTCAACGCAATCTTCCGACAGCGAAAGCACTCATTGGAAACCCAGCGGATGCTACACCGTGGGATCGGGAAAGCTTTCTGAAACTCACCTCAGTTTTCATCTCCTGGTGCTCGTGTTCTCCATTCAGGCCCCCTTACTAACAATCTCCCCACTTGGAGACTCGGCGCCTTTCCATGCCTCTTTCGTACCGTCTGCAATTTGTCCGCAGGATGAACTGCAAGAGGGGGAACCAATGAGAGACTCGCTGGAGGTGTTTGGTCGGGCACATGTCACTCTCATTTCCCATCACGAAGAAGAATTCACCAGCGGTTCAGCCTGCCACCCCGGATCGACAATAGGGCGTGAAGCCATCCAGCAGTGTTGCGTCCCACTCACAAAAAAGCGACTTGGGAAATGGAGCTCAGGGGCACTGCACTTCCCAAAACTGCAGAGTTCTAAACGATAACTATCGCCCCAAAATATATTGAGGTCAGGCTACGAAGAGGCGCTGAACGCAAGGCAGAACTGCAGGAAACGGATGTCAACGGGTACATCGGAATGGCCCCGATAGCACATGAAAAGCGCCAGAACGTGGACAATGATGCGGTTGGCCAAAAAGGGCGTATGCGTTTTTTCCTGAATATATTCAGGAAAAAACGCATACGCCCTTTTTGGCCAACCAAGCAACCTGGGAGAGCAAATCAGCACTACAAAGAAATCTCTCGCCCCCCCCGGGGCAAAAGGGCCAGGCGAAAAAAGTCTAAAAACCAGAAAGGCAGGACAGGCCACGGAGTCAAGGGAGCCTTGTTAAGCTGATGGGCGGGATGTCAATGGCCAACAGCCAATCTTCACAAGTGTATCCTCTTTCCCAAACCATGTAAAACACAGAACCACAGAGCATAGGGCACTTCCACACATGGGCGTTGACCTTGGGAAAATGAAAATATCAACCAGACACAGGGACCCCAAAGTTGAGGGCTGCTGTCTTGACAAGAACCTCCACTCCGGAACACGTTTCATATCCCAGGAAAGAGCCAAATGGACAAAGACGAGTGGACAAGTGGACAAAGACAAGTGGACAAGTGGACAAGTGGTGCTACGTAGGTCCAATGGAGTGTCACTCAGCCATGAAATCCACGTCATGAGGCTGGTAGCAGCATCCTGAGTGGATTTAGGTACGATCATCCTCAGTGAAATAAGTCCCACAAAAAAAGAAACTTATGATATCACTTATCGAGGGATTGTAAAAATCGCTCCCCATGCACTGAATCCCCAAACAGAACAGAGTCACGCTTTTAGAAAACACACTTATGCCTGCTTCAGGGGAAAGGTGAGGTGGGGTGACGCATAAAACTCGAGTTTGAAATGAGCACAGATACCCTTCCGAAAACCGAATATGGAATGGACACGACCTACTCCTTGCTCAATCAACTGGACTCACCAGACCCTGTTCGTCGCACAAGTATCTATCCGACTAGTAAGCATCTTAAAATCTAAGTCTTGATATCTCTGTGTAAGTGCATCAAGTGTGTGTAAAGCGGCCTAAAACCAGCAGGGAAAATCAGCTCAGACCCATTCTGAGGATACATTTCCAACATAAAGAAGAAACAAGCAGGGCAAAACAGAGAGAACTTCTTCCAAAATGCGTTCAGGGACTGGCATGCAACCAGGATTGACCACATCTACAGCCCCAGCGGCAGAAGACATAAGGCTGGACACTCTTGGGGCTGAGACGATTGGTGAGGTTGGGAAAGCAAATGCAGACCCTTGAAAGGAATCCTGCGTGCTCCCCATTCCATGGGTCCCAACTCTCCAGGTTCAACGCAATCTTCCGACAGCGAAAGCACTCATTGGAAACCCAGCGGATGCTACACCGTGGGATCGGGAAAGCTTTCTGAAACTCACCTCAGTTTTCATCTCCTGGTGCTCGTGTTCTCCATTCAGGCCCCCTTACTAACAATCTCCCCACTTGGAGACTCGGCGCCTTTCCATGCCTCTTTCGTACCGTCTGCAATTTGTCCGCAGGATGAACTGCAAGAGGGGAAACCAATGAGAGACTCGCTGGAGGTGTTTGGTCGGGCACATGTCACTCTCATTTCCCATCACGAAGAAGAATTCACCAGCGGTTCAGCCTGCCACCCCGGATCGACAATAGGGCGTGAAGCCATCCAGCCGTGTTGCGTCCCACTCACAAAAAAGCGACTTGGGAAATGGAGCTCAGGGGCACTGCACTTCCCAAACCTGCAGAGTTCTAAACGATAACTATCGCCCCAAAATATATTGAGGTCAGGCTACGAAGAGGCGCTGAACGCAAGGCAGAACTGCAGGAAACGGATGTCAACGGGTACATCGGAATGGCCCCGATAGCACATGAAAAGCGCCAGAACGTGGACAATGATGCGGTTGGCCAAAAAGGGCGTATGCGTTTTTTCCTGAATATATTCAGGAAAAAACGCATACGCCCTTTTTGGCCAACCAAGCAACCTGGGAGAGCAAATCAGCACTACAAAGAAATCTCTCGCCCCCCCCGGGGCAAAAGGGCCAGGCGAAAAAAGTCTAAAAACCAGAAAGGCAGGACAGGCCACGGAGTCAAGGGAGCCTTGTTAAGCTGATGGGCGGGATGTCAATGGCCAACAGCCAATCTTCACAAGTGTATCCTCTTTCCCAAACCATGGAAAACACAGAACCACAGAGCATAGGGCACTTCCACACATGGGCGTTGACCTTGGGAAAATGAAAAAATCAACCAGACACAGGGACCCCAAAGTTGAGGGCTGCTGTCTTGACAAGAACCTCCACTCCGGTACACGTTTCATATCCCAGGAAAGAGCCAAGTGGACAAAGACGAGTGGACAAGTGGACAAAGACAAGTGGACAAGTGGACAAGTGGTGCTACGTAGGTCCAATGGAGTGTCACTCAGCCATGAAATCCACGTCATGAGGCTGGTAGCAGCATCCTGAGTGGATTTAGGTACGATCATCCTCAGTGAAATACGTCCCACAAAAAAAGAAACTTATGATATCACTTATCGAGGGAATGTAAAAATCGCTCCCCATGCACTGAATCCCCAAACAGAACAGAGTCACGCTTTTAGAAAACACACTTATGCCTGCTTCAGGGGAAAGGTGAGGTGGGGTGACGCATAAAACTCGAGTTTGAAATGAGCACAGATACCCTTCCGAAAACCGAATATGGAATGGACACGACCTACTCCTTGCTCAATCAACTGGACTCACCAGACCCTGTTCATCGCACAAGTATCTATCCGACTAGTAAGCATCTTCAAAGCTAAGTCTTGATATCTCTGTGTAAGTGCATCAAGTGTGTGTAAAGCGGCCTAAAACCAGCAGGGAAAATCAGCTCAGACCCATTCTGAGGATACACTTCCAACATAAAGAAGAAACAAGCAGGGCAAAACAGAGAGAAATTCTTCCAAAATGCGTTCAGGGACTGGCATGCAACCAGGATTGACCACATCTACAGCCCCAGCGGCAGAAGACATAAGGCTGGACACTCTTGGGGCTGAGACGATTGGTGAGGTTGGGAAAGCAAATGCAGACCCTTGAAAGGAATCCTGCGTGCTCCCCATTCCATGGGTCCCAACTCTCCAGGTTCAACGCAATCTTCCGACAGCGAAAGCACTCATTGGAAACCCAGCGGATGCTACACCGTGGGATCGGGAAAGCTTTCTGAAACTCACCTCAGTTTTCATCTCCTGGTGCTCGTGTTCTCCATTCAGGCCCCCTTACTAACAATCTCCCCACTTGGAGACTCGGCGCCTTTCCATGCCTCTTTCGTACCGTCTGCAATTTGTCCGCAGGATGAACTGCAAGAGGGGGAACCAATGAGAGACTCGCTGGAGGTGTTTGGTCGGGCACATGTCACTCTCATTTCCCATCACGAAGAAGAATTCACCAGCGGTTCAGCCTGCCACCCCGGATCGACAATAGGGCGTGAAGCCATCCAGCCGTGTTGCGTCCCACTCACAAAAAAGCGACTTGGGAAATGGAGCTCAGGGGCACTGCACTTCCCAAACCTGCAGAGTTCTAAACGATAACTATCGCCCCAAAATATATTGAGGTCAGGCTACGAAGAGGCGCTGAACGCAAGGCAGAACTGCAGGAAACGGATGTCAACGGGTACATCGGAATGGCCCCGATAGCACATGAAAAGCGCCAGAACGTGGACAATGATGCGGTTGGCCAAAAAGGGCGTATGCGTTTTTTCCTGAATATATTCAGGAAAAAACGCATACGCCCTTTTTGGCCAACCAAGCAACCTGGGAGAGCAAATCAGCACTACAAAGAAATCTCTCGCCCCCCCCGGGGCAAAAGGGCCAGGCGAAAAAAGTCTAAAAACCAGAAAGGCAGGACAGGCCACGGAGTCAAGGGAGCCTTGTTAAGCTGATGGGCGGGATGTCAATGGCCAACAGCCAATCTTCACAAGTGTATCCTCTTTCCCAAACCATGGAAAACACAGAACCACAGAGCATAGGGCACTTCCACACATGGGCGTTGACCTTGGGAAAATGAAAAAATCAACCAGACACAGGGACCCCAAAGTTGAGGGCTGCTGTCTTGACAAGAACCTCCACTCCGGTACACGTTTCATATCCCAGGAAAGAGCCAAGTGGACAAAGACGAGTGGACAAGTGGACAAAGACAAGTGGACAAGTGGACAAGTGGTGCTACGTAGGTCCAATGGAGTGTCACTCAGCCATGAAATCCACGTCATGAGGCTGGTAGCAGCATCCTGAGTGGATTTAGGTACGATCATCCTCAGTGAAATACGTCCCACAAAAAAAGAAACTTATGATATCACTTATCGAGGGAATGTAAAAATCGCTCCCCATGCACTGAATCCCCAAACAGAACAGAGTCACGCTTTTAGAAAACACACTTATGCCTGCTTCAGGGGAAAGGTGAGGTGGGGTGACGCATAAAACTCGAGTTTGAAATGAGCACAGATACCCTTCCGAAAACCGAATATGGAATGGACACGACCTACTCCTTGCTCAATCAACTGGACTCACCAGACCCTGTTCATCGCACAAGTATCTATCCGACTAGTAAGCATCTTCAAAGCTAAGTCTTGATATCTCTGTGTAAGTGCATCAAGTGTGTGTAAAGCGGCCTAAAACCAGCAGGGAAAATCAGCTCAGACCCATTCTGAGGATACACTTCCAACATAAAGAAGAAACAAGCAGGGCAAAACAGAGAGAACTTCTTCCAAAATGCGTTCAGGGACTGGCATGCAACCAGGATTGACCACATCTACAGCCCCAGCGGCAGAAGACATAAGGCTGGACACTCTTGGGGCTGAGACGATTGGTGAGGTTGGGAAAGCAAATGCAGACCCTTGAAAGGAATCCTGCGTGCTCCCCATTCCATGGGTCCCAACTCTCCAGGTTCAACGCAATCTTCCGACAGCGAAAGCACTCATTGGAAACCCAGCGGATGCTACACCGTGGGATCGGGAAAGCTTTCTGAAACTCACCTCAGTTTTCATCTCCTGGTGCTCGTGTTCTCCATTCAGGCCCCCTTACTAACAATCTCCCCACTTGGAGACTCGGCGCCTTTCCATGCCTCTTTCGTACCGTCTGCAATTTGTCCGCAGGATGAACTGCAAGAGGGGGAACCAATGAGAGACTCGCTGGAGGTGTTTGGTCGGGCACATGTCACTCTCATTTCCCATCACGAAGAAGAATTCACCAGCGGTTCAGCCTGCCACCCCGGATCGACAATAGGGCGTGAAGCCATCCAGCCGTGTTGCGTCCCACTCACAAAAAAGCGACTTGGGAAATGGAGCTCAGGGGCACTGCACTTCCCAAACCTGCAGAGTTCTAAACGATAACTATCGCCCCAAAATATATTGAGGTCAGGCTACGAAGAGGCGCTGAACGCAAGGCAGAACTGCAGGAAACGGATGTCAACGGGTACATCGGAATGGCCCCGATAGCACATGAAAAGCGCCAGAACGTGGACAATGATGCGGTTGGCCAAAAAGGGCGTATGCGTTTTTTCCTGAATATATTCAGGAAAAAACGCATACGCCCTTTTTGGCCAACCAAGCAACCTGGGAGAGCAAATCAGCACTACAAAGAAATCTCTCGCCCCCCCCGGGGCAAAAGGGCCAGGCGAAAAAAGTCTAAAAACCAGAAAGGCAGGACAGGCCACGGAGTCAAGGGAGCCTTGTTAAGCTGATGGGCGGGATGTCAATGGCCAACAGCCAATCTTCACAAGTGTATCCTCTTTCCCAAACCATGGAAAACACAGAACCACAGAGCATAGGGCACTTCCACACATGGGCGTTGACCTTGGGAAAATGAAAAAATCAACCAGACACAGGGACCCCAAAGTTGAGGGCTGCTGTCTTGACAAGAACCTCCACTCCGGTACACGTTTCATATCCCAGGAAAGAGCCAAGTGGACAAAGACGAGTGGACAAGTGGACAAAGACAAGTGGACAAGTGGACAAGTGGTGCTACGTAGGTCCAATGGAGTGTCACTCAGCCATGAAATCCACGTCATGAGGCTGGTAGCAGCATCCTGAGTGGATTTAGGTACGATCATCCTCAGTGAAATACGTCCCACAAAAAAAGAAACTTATGATATCACTTATCGAGGGAATGTAAAAATCGCTCCCCATGCACTGAATCCCCAAACAGAACAGAGTCACGCTTTTAGAAAACACACTTATGCCTGCTTCAGGGGAAAGGTGAGGTGGGGTGACGCATAAAACTCGAGTTTGAAATGAGCACAGATACCCTTCCGAAAACCGAATATGGAATGGACACGACCTACTCCTTGCTCAATCAACTGGACTCACCAGACCCTGTTCATCGCACAAGTATCTATCCGACTAGTAAGCATCTTCAAAGCTAAGTCTTGATATCTCTGTGTAAGTGCATCAAGTGTGTGTAAAGCGGCCTAAAACCAGCAGGGAAAATCAGCTCAGACCCATTCTGAGGATACACTTCCAACATAAAGAAGAAACAAGCAGGGCAAAACAGAGAGAACTTCTTCCAAAATGCGTTCAGGGACTGGCATGCAACCAGGATTGACCACATCTACAGCCCCAGCGGCAGAAGACATAAGGCTGGACACTCTTGGGGCTGAGACGATTGGTGAGGTTGGGAAAGCAAATGCAGACCCTTGAAAGGAATCCTGCGTGCTCCCCATTCCATGGGTCCCAACTCTCCAGGTTCAACGCAATCTTCCGACAGCGAAAGCACTCATTGGAAACCCAGCGGATGCTACACCCTGGGATCGGGAAAGCTTTCTGAAACTCACCTCAGTTTTCATCTCCTGGTGCTCGTGTTCTCCATTCAGGCCCCCTTACTAACAATCTCCCCACTTGGAGACTCGGCGCCTTTCCATGCCTCTTTCGTACCGTCTGCAATTTGTCCGCAGGATGAACTGCAAGAGGGGGAACCAATGAGAGACTCGCTGGAGGTGTTTGGTCGGGCACATGTCACTCTCATTTCCCATCACGAAGAAGAATTCACCAGCGGTTCAGCCTGCCACCGCGGATCGACAATAGGGCGTGAAGCCATCCAGCCGTGTTGCGTCCCACTCACAAAAAAGCGACTTGGGAAATGGAGCTCAGGGGCACTGCACTTCCCAAACCTGCAGAGTTCTAAACGATAACTATCGCCCCAAAATATATTGAGGTCAGGCTACGAAGAGGCGCTGAACGCAAGGCAGAACTGCAGGAAACGGATGTCAACGGGTACATCGGAATGGCCCCGATAGCACATGAAAAGCGCCAGAACGTGGACAATGATGCGGTTGGCCAAAAAGGGCGTATGCGTTTTTTCCTGAATATATTCAGGAAAAAACGCATACGCCCTTTTTGGCCAACCAAGCAACCTGGGAGAGCAAATCAGCACTACAAAGAAATCTCTCGCCCCCCCCGGGGCAAAAGGGCCAGGCGAAAAAAGTCTAAAAACCAGAAAGGCAGGACAGGCCACGGAGTCAAGGGAGCCTTGTTAAGCTGATGGGCGGGATGTCAATGGCCAACAGCCAATCTTCACAAGTGTATCCTCTTTCCCAAAGCATGGAAAACACAGAACCACAGAGCATAGGGCACTTCCACACATGGGCGTTGACCTTGGGAAAATCAAAAAATCAACCAGACACAGGGACCCCAAAGTTGAGGGCTGCTGTCTTGACAAGAACCTCCACTCCGGTACACGTTTCATATCCCAGGAAAGAGCCAAGTGGACAAAGACGAGTGGACAAGTGGACAAAGACAAGTGGACAAGTGGACAAGTGGTGCTACGTAGGTCCAATGGAGTGTCACTCAGCCATGAAATCCACGTCATGAGGCTGGTAGCAGCATCCTGAGTGGATTTAGGTACGATCATCCTCAGTGAAATACGTCCCACAAAAAAAGAAACTTATGATATCACTTATCGAGGGAATGTAAAAATCGCTCCCCATGCACTGAATCCCCAAACAGAACAGAGTCACGCTTTTAGAAAACACACTTATGCCTGCTTCAGGGGAAAGGTGAGGTGGGGTGACGCATAAAACTCGAGTTTGAAATGAGCACAGATACCCTTCCGAAAACCGAATATGGAATGGACACGACCTACTCCTTGCTCAATCAACTGGACTCACCAGACCCTGTTCATCGCACAAGTATCTATCCGACTAGTAAGCATCTTCAAAGCTAAGTCTTGATATCTCTGTGTAAGTGCATCAAGTGTGTGTAAAGCGGCCTAAAACCAGCAGGGAAAATCAGCTCAGACCCATTCTGAGGATACACTTCCAACATAAAGAAGAAACAAGCAGGGCAAAACAGAGAGAACTTCTTCCAAAATGCGTTCAGGGACTGGCATGCAACCAGGATTGACCACATCTACAGCCCCAGCGGCAGAAGACATAAGGCTGGACACTCTTGGGGCTGAGACGATTGGTGAGGTTGGGAAAGCAAATGCAGACCCTTGAAAGGAATCCTGCGTGCTCCCCATTCCATGGGTCCCAACTCTCCAGGTTCAACGCAATCTTCCGACAGCGAAAGCACTCATTGGAAACCCAGCGGATGCTACACCCTGGGATCGGGAAAGCTTTCTGAAACTCACCTCAGTTTTCATCTCCTGGTGCTCGTGTTCTCCATTCAGGCCCCCTTACTAACAATCTCCCCACTTGGAGACTCGGCGCCTTTCCATGCCTCTTTCGTACCGTCTGCAATTTGTCCGCAGGATGAACTGCAAGAGGGGGAACCAATGAGAGACTCGCTGGAGGTGTTTGGTCGGGCACATGTCACTCTCATTTCCCATCACGAAGAAGAATTCACCAGCGGTTCAGCCTGCCACCGCGGATCGACAATAGGGCGTGAAGCCATCCAGCCGTGTTGCGTCCCACTCACAAAAAAGCGACTTGGGAAATGGAGCTCAGGGGCACTGCACTTCCCAAACCTGCAGAGTTCTAAACGATAACTATCGCCCCAAAATATATTGAGGTCAGGCTACGAAGAGGCGCTGAACGCAAGGCAGAACTGCAGGAAACGGATGTCAACGGGTACATCGGAATGGCCCCGATAGCACATGAAAAGCGCCAGAACGTGGACAATGATGCGGTTGGCCAAAAAGGGCGTATGCGTTTTTTCCTGAATATATTCAGGAAAAAACGCATACGCCCTTTTTGGCCAACCAAGCAACCTGGGAGAGCAAATCAGCACTACAAAGAAATCTCTCGCCCCCCCCGGGGCAAAAGGGCCAGGCGAAAAAAGTCTAAAAACCAGAAAGGCAGGACAGGCCACGGAGTCAAGGGAGCCTTGTTAAGCTGATGGGCGGGATGTCAATGGCCAACAGCCAATCTTCACAAGTGTATCCTCTTTCCCAAAGCATGGAAAACACAGAACCACAGAGCATAGGGCACTTCCACACATGGGCGTTGACCTTGGGAAAATCAAAAAATCAACCAGACACAGGGACCCCAAAGTTGAGGGCTGCTGTCTTGACAAGAACCTCCACTCCGGTACACGTTTCATATCCCAGGAAAGAGCCAAGTGGACAAAGACGAGTGGACAAGTGGACAAAGACAAGTGGACAAGTGGACAAGTGGTGCTACGTAGGTCCAATGGAGTGTCACTCAGCCATGAAATCCACGTCATGAGGCTGGTAGCAGCATCCTGAGTGGATTTAGGTACGATCATCCTCAGTGAAATACGTCCCACAAAAAAAGAAACTTATGATATCACTTATCGAGGGAATGTAAAAATCGCTCCCCATGCACTGAATCCCCAAACAGAACAGAGTCACGCTTTTAGAAAACACACTTATGCCTGCTTCAGGGGAAAGCTGAGGTGGGGTGACGCATAAAACTCGAGTTTGAAATGAGCACAGATACCCTTCCGAAAACCGAATATGGAATGGACACGACCTACTCCTTGCTCAATCAACTGGACTCACCAGACCCTGTTCATCGCACAAGTATCTATCCGACTAGTAAGCATCTTCAAAGCTAAGTCTTGATATCTCTGTGTAAGTGCATCAAGTGTGTGTAAAGCGGCCTAAAACCAGCAGGGAAAATCAGCTCAGACCCATTCTGAGGATACACTTCCAACATAAAGAAGAAACAAGCAGGGCAAAACAGAGAGAACTTCTTCCAAAATGCGTTCAGGGACTGGCATGCAACCAGGATTGACCACATCTACAGCCCCAGCGGCAGAAGACATAAGGCTGGACACTCTTGGGGCTGAGACGATTGGTGAGGTTGGGAAAGCAAATGCAGACCCTTGAAAGGAATCCTGCGTGCTCCCCATTCCATGGGTCCCAACTCTCCAGGTTCAACGCAATCTTCCGACAGCGAAAGCACTCATTGGAAACCCAGCGGATGCTACACCGTGGGATCGGGAAAGCTTTCTGAAACTCACCTCAGTTTTCATCTCCTGGTGCTCGTGTTCTCCATTCAGGCCCCCTTACTAACAATCTCCCCACTTGGAGACTCGGCGCCTTTCCATGCCTCTTTCGTACCGTCTGCAATTTGTCCGCAGGATGAACTGCAAGAGGGGGAACCAATGAGAGACTCGCTGGAGGTGTTTGGTCGGGCACATGTCACTCTCATTTCCCATCACGAAGAAGAATTCACCAGCGGTTCAGCCTGCCACCCCGGATCGACAATAGGGCGTGAAGCCATCCAGCCGTGTTGCGTCCCACTCACAAAAAAGCGACTTGGGAAATGGAGCTCAGGGGCACTGCACTTCCCAAACCTGCAGAGTTCTAAACGATAACTATCGCCCCAAAATATATTGAGGTCAGGCTACGAAGAGGCGCTGAACGCAAGGCAGAACTGCAGGAAACGGATGTCAACGGGTACATCGGAATGGCCCCGATAGCACATGAAAAGCGCCAGAACGTGGACAATGATGCGGTTGGCCAAAAAGGGCGTATGCGTTTTTTCCTGAATATATTCAGGAAAAAACGCATACGCCCTTTTTGGCCAACCAAGCAACCTGGGAGAGCAAATCAGCACTACAAAGAAATCTCTCGCCCCCCCCGGGGCAAAAGGGCCAGGCGAAAAAAGTCTAAAAACCAGAAAGGCAGGACAGGCCACGGAGTCAAGGGAGCCTTGTTAAGCTGATGGGCGGGATGTCAATGGCCAACAGCCAATCTTCACAAGTGTATCCTCTTTCCCAAACCATGGAAAACACAGAACCACAGAGCATAGGGCACTTCCACACATGGGCGTTGACCTTGGGAAAATGAAAAAATCAACCAGACACAGGGACCCCAAAGTTGAGGGCTGCTGTCTTGACAAGAACCTCCACTCCGGTACACGTTTCATATCCCAGGAAAGAGCCAAGTGGACAAAGACGAGTGGACAAGTGGACAAAGACAAGTGGACAAGTGGACAAGTGGTGCTACGTAGGTCCAATGGAGTGTCACTCAGCCATGAAATCCACGTCATGAGGCTGGTAGCAGCATCCTGAGTGGATTTAGGTACGATCATCCTCAGTGAAATACGTCCCACAAAAAAAGAAACTTATGATATCACTTATCGAGGGAATGTAAAAATCGCTCCCCATGCACTGAATCCCCAAACAGAACAGAGTCACGCTTTTAGAAAACACACTTATGCCTGCTTCAGGGGAAAGGTGAGGTGGGGTGACGCATAAAACTCGAGTTTGAAATGAGCACAGATACCCTTCCGAAAACCGAATATGGAATGGACACGACCTACTCCTTGCTCAATCAACTGGACTCACCAGACCCTGTTCATCGCACAAGTATCTATCCGACTAGTAAGCATCTTCAAAGCTAAGTCTTGATATCTCTGTGTAAGTGCATCAAGTGTGTGTAAAGCGGCCTAAAACCAGCAGGGAAAATCAGCTCAGACCCATTCTGAGGATACACTTCCAACATAAAGAAGAAACAACAGGGCAAAACAGAGAGAACTTCTTCCAAAATGCGTTCAGGGACTGGCATGCAACCAGGATTGACCACATCTACAGCCCCAGCGGCAGAAGACATAAGGCTGGACACTCTTGGGGCTGAGACGATTGGTGAGGTTGGGAAAGCAAATGCAGACCCTTGAAAGGAATCCTGCGTGCTCCCCATTCCATGGGTCCCAACTCTCCAGGTTCAACGCAATCTTCCGACAGCGAAAGCACTCATTGGAAACCCAGCGGATGCTACACCCTGGGATCGGGAAAGCTTTCTGAAACTCACCTCAGTTTTCATCTCCTGGTGCTCGTGTTCTCCATTCAGGCCCCCTTACTAACAATCTCCCCACTTGGAGACTCGGCGCCTTTCCATGCCTCTTTCGTACCGTCTGCAATTTGTCCGCAGGATGAACTGCAAGAGGGGGAACCAATGAGAGACTCGCTGGAGGTGTTTGGTCGGGCACATGTCACTCTCATTTCCCATCACGAAGAAGAATTCACCAGCGGTTCAGCCTGCCACCGCGGATCGACAATAGGGCGTGAAGCCATCCAGCCGTGTTGCGTCCCACTCACAAAAAAGCGACTTGGGAAATGGAGCTCAGGGGCACTGCACTTCCCAAACCTGCAGAGTTCTAAACGATAACTATCGCCCCAAAATATATTGAGGTCAGGCTACGAAGAGGCGCTGAACGCAAGGCAGAACTGCAGGAAACGGATGTCAACGGGTACATCGGAATGGCCCCGATAGCACATGAAAAGCGCCAGAACGTGGACAATGATGCGGTTGGCCAAAAAGGGCGTATGCGTTTTTTCCTGAATATATTCAGGAAAAAACGCATACGCCCTTTTTGGCCAACCAAGCAACCTGGGAGAGCAAATCAGCACTACAAAGAAATCTCTCGCCCCCCCCGGGGCAAAAGGGCCAGGCGAAAAAAGTCTAAAAACCAGAAAGGCAGGACAGGCCACGGAGTCAAGGGAGCCTTGTTAAGCTGATGGGCGGGATGTCAATGGCCAACAGCCAATCTTCACAAGTGTATCCTCTTTCCCAAACCATGGAAAACACAGAACCACAGAGCATAGGGCACTTCCACACATGGGCGTTGACCTTGGGAAAATCAAAAAATCAACCAGACACAGGGACCCCAAAGTTGAGGGCTGCTGTCTTGACAAGAACCTCCACTCCGGTACACGTTTCATATCCCAGGAAAGAGCCAAGTGGACAAAGACGAGTGGACAAGTGGACAAGTGGACAAGTGGTGCTACGTAGGTCCAATGGAGTGTCACTCAGCCATGAAATCCACGTCATGAGGCTGGTAGCAGCATCCTGAGTGGATTTAGGTACGATCATCCTCAGTGAAATATGTCCCACAAAAAAAGAAACTTATGATATCACTTATCGAGGGAATGTAAAAATCGCTCCCCATGCACTGAATCCCCAAACAGAACAGAGTCACGCTTTTAGAAAACACACTTATGCCTGCTTCAGGGGAAAGGTGAGGTGGGGTGACGCATAAAACTCGAGTTTGAAATGAGCACAGATACCCTTCCGAAAACCGAATATGGAATGGACACGACCTACTCCTTGCTCAATCAACTGGACTCACCAGACCCTGTTCATCGCACAAGTATCTATCCGACTAGTAAGCATCTTCAAAGCTAAGTCTTGATATCTCTGTGTAAGTGCATCAAGTGTGTGTAAAGCGGCCTAAAACCAGCAGGGAAAATCAGCTCAGACCCATTCTGAGGATACATTTCCAACATAAAGAAGAAACAAGCAGGGCAAAACAGAGAGAACTTCTTCCAAAATGCGTTCAGGGACTGGCATGCAACCAGGATTGACCACATCTACAGCCCCAGCGGCAGAAGACATAAGGCTGGACACTCTTGGGGCTGAGACGATTGGTGAGGTTGGGAAAGCAAATGCAGACCCTTGAAAGGAATCCTGCGTGCTCCCCATTCCATGGGTCCCAACTCTCCAGGTTCAACGCAATCTTCCGACAGCGAAAGCACTCATTGGAAACCCAGCGGATGCTACACCGTGGGATCGGGAAAGCTTTCTGAAACTCACCTCAGTTTTCATCTCCTGGTGCTCGTGTTCTCCATTCAGGCCCCCTTACTAACAATCTCCCCACTTGGAGACTCGGCGCCTTTCCATGCCTCTTTCGTACCGTCTGCAATTTGTCCGCAGGATGAACTGCAAG
This sequence comes from Kogia breviceps, assembly GCF_026419965.1. Taxonomy (NCBI): domain Eukaryota; kingdom Metazoa; phylum Chordata; class Mammalia; order Artiodactyla; family Physeteridae; genus Kogia; species Kogia breviceps. The sequence goes on from NC_081325.1 coordinate 1,407,563, forward strand.
AGGGGGAACCAATGAGAGACTCGCTGGAGGTGTTTGGTCGGGCACATGTCACTCTCATTTCCCATCACGAAGAAGAATTCACCAGCGGTTCAGCCTGCCACCCCGGATCGACAATAGGGCGTGAAGCCATCCAGCCGTGTTGCGTCCCACTCACAAAAAAGCGACTTGGGAAATGGAGCTCAGGGGCACTGCACTTCCCAAACCTGCAGAGTTCTAAACGATAACTATCGCCCCAAAATATATTGAGGTCAGGCTACGAAGAGGCGCTGAACGCAAGGCAGAACTGCAGGAAACGGATGTCAACGGGTACATCGGAATGGCCCCGATAGCACATGAAAAGCGCCAGAACGTGGACAATGATGCGGTTGGCCAAAAAGGGCGTATGCGTTTTTTCCTGAATATATTCAGGAAAAAACGCATACGCCCTTTTTGGCCAACCAAGCAACCTGGGAGAGCAAATCAGCACTACAAAGAAATCTCTCGCCCCCCCCGGGGCAAAAGGGCCAGGCGAAAAAAGTCTAAAAACCAGAAAGGCAGGACAGGCCACGGAGTCAAGGGAGCCTTGTTAAGCTGATGGGCGGGATGTCAATGGCCAACAGCCAATCTTCACAAGTGTATCCTCTTTCCCAAACCATGGAAAACACAGAACCACAGAGCATAGGGCACTTCCACACATGGGCGTTGACCTTGGGAAAATGAAAAAATCAACCAGACACAGGGACCCCAAAGTTGAGGGCTGCTGTCTTGACAAGAACCTCCACTCCGGTACACGTTTCATATCCCAGGAAAGAGCCAAGTGGACAAAGACGAGTGGACAAGTGGACAAAGACAAGTGGACAAGTGGACAAGTGGTGCTACGTAGGTCCAATGGAGTGTCACTCAGCCATGAAATCCACGTCATGAGGCTGGTAGCAGCATCCTGAGTGGATTTAGGTACGATCATCCTCAGTGAAATACGTCCCACAAAAAAAGAAACTTATGATATCACTTATCGAGGGAATGTAAAAATCGCTCCCCATGCACTGAATCCCCAAACAGAACAGAGTCACGCTTTTAGAAAACACACTTATGCCTGCTTCAGGGGAAAGGTGAGGTGGGGTGACGCATAAAACTCGAGTTTGAAATGAGCACAGATACCCTTCCGAAAACCGAATATGGAATGGACACGACCTACTCCTTGCTCAATCAACTGGACTCACCAGACCCTGTTCATCGCACAAGTATCTATCCGACTAGTAAGCATCTTCAAAGCTAAGTCTTGATATCTCTGTGTAAGTGCATCAAGTGTGTGTAAAGCGGCCTAAAACCAGCAGGGAAAATCAGCTCAGACCCATTCTGAGGATACATTTCCAACATAAAGAAGAAACAAGCAGGGCAAAACAGAGAGAACTTCTTCCAAAATGCGTTCAGGGACTGGCATGCAACCAGGATTGACCACATCTACAGCCCCAGCGGCAGAAGACATAAGGCTGGACACTCTTGGGGCTGAGACGATTGGTGAGGTTGGGAAAGCAAATGCAGACCCTTGAAAGGAATCCTGCGTGCTCCCCATTCCATGGGTCCCAACTCTCCAGGTTCAACGCAATCTTCCGACAGCGAAAGCACTCATTGGAAACCCAGCGGATGCTACACCCTGGGATCGGGAAAGCTTTCTGAAACTCACCTCAGTTTTCATCTCCTGGTGCTCGTGTTCTCCATTCAGGCCCCCTTACTAACAATCTCCCCACTTGGAGACTCGGCGCCTTTCCATGCCTCTTTCGTACCGTCTGCAATTTGTCCGCAGGATGAACTGCAAGAGGGGGAACCAATGAGAGACTCGCTGGAGGTGTTTGGTCGGGCACATGTCACTCTCATTTCCCATCACGAAGAAGAATTCACCAGCGGTTCAGCCTGCCACCGCGGATCGACAATAGGGCGTGAAGCCATCCAGCCGTGTTGCGTCCCACTCACAAAAAAGCGACTTGGGAAATGGAGCTCAGGGGCACTGCACTTCCCAAACCTGCAGAGTTCTAAACGATAACTATCGCCCCAAAATATATTGAGGTCAGGCTACGAAGAGGCGCTGAACGCAAGGCAGAACTGCAGGAAACGGATGTCAACGGGTACATCGGAATGGCCCCGATAGCACATGAAAAGCGCCAGAACGTGGACAATGATGCGGTTGGCCAAAAAGGGCGTATGCGTTTTTTCCTGAATATATTCAGGAAAAAACGCATACGCCCTTTTTGGCCAACCAAGCAACCTGGGAGAGCAAATCAGCACTACAAAGAAATCTCTCGCCCCCCCCGGGGCAAAAGGGCCAGGCGAAAAAAGTCTAAAAACCAGAAAGGCAGGACAGGCCACGGAGTCAAGGGAGCCTTGTTAAGCTGATGGGCGGGATGTCAATGGCCAACAGCCAATCTTCACAAGTGTATCCTCTTTCCCAAACCATGGAAAACACAGAACCACAGAGCATAGGGCACTTCCACACATGGGCGTTGACCTTGGGAAAATGAAAAAATCAACCAGACACAGGGACCCCAAAGTTGAGGGCTGCTGTCTTGACAAGAACCTCCACTCCGGTACACGTTTCATATCCCAGGAAAGAGCCAAGTGGACAAAGACGAGTGGACAAGTGGACAAAGACAAGTGGACAAGTGGACAAGTGGTGCTACGTAGGTCCAATGGAGTGTCACTCAGCCATGAAATCCACGTCATGAGGCTGGTAGCAGCATCCTGAGTGGATTTAGGTACGATCATCCTCAGTGAAATACGTCCCACAAAAAAAGAAACTTATGATATCACTTATCGAAGGAATGTAAAAATCGCTCCCCATGCACTGAATCCCCAAACAGAACAGAGTCACGCTTTTAGAAAACACACTTATGCCTGCTTCAGGGGAAAGGTGAGGTGGGGTGACGCATAAAACTCGAGTTTGAAATGAGCACAGATACCCTTCCGAAAACCGAATATGGAATGGACACGACCTACTCCTTGCTCAATCAACTGGACTCACCAGACCCTGTTCATCGCACAAGTATCTATCCGACTAGTAAGCATCTTCAAAGCTAAGTCTTGATATCTCTGTGTAAGTGCATCAAGTGTGTGTAAAGCGGCCTAAAACCAGCAGGGAAAATCAGCTCAGACCCATTCTGAGGATACACTTCCAACATAAAGAAGAAACAACAGGGCAAAACAGAGAGAACTTCTTCCAAAATGCGTTCAGGGACTGGCATGCAACCAGGATTGACCACATCTACAGCCCCAGCGGCAGAAGACATAAGGCTGGACACTCTTGGGGCTGAGACGATTGGTGAGGTTGGGAAAGCAAATGCAGACCCTTGAAAGGAATCCTGCGTGCTCCCCATTCCATGGGTCCCAACTCTCCAGGTTCAACGCAATCTTCCGACAGCGAAAGCACTCATTGGAAACCCAGCGGATGCTACACCCTGGGATCGGGAAAGCTTTCTGAAACTCACCTCAGTTTTCATCTCCTGGTGCTCGTGTTCTCCATTCAGGCCCCCTTACTAACAATCTCCCCACTTGGAGACTCGGCGCCTTTCCATGCCTCTTTCGTACCGTCTGCAATTTGTCCGCAGGATGAACTGCAAGAGGGGGAACCAATGAGAGACTCGCTGGAGGTGTTTGGTCGGGCACATGTCACTCTCATTTCCCATCACGAAGAAGAATTCACCAGCGGTTCAGCCTGCCACCGCGGATCGACAATAGGGCGTGAAGCCATCCAGCCGTGTTGCGTCCCACTCACAAAAAAGCGACTTGGGAAATGGAGCTCAGGGGCACTGCACTTCCCAAACCTGCAGAGTTCTAAACGATAACTATCGCCCCAAAATATATTGAGGTCAGGCTACGAAGAGGCGCTGAACGCAAGGCAGAACTGCAGGAAACGGATGTCAACGGGTACATCGGAATGGCCCCGATAGCACATGAAAAGCGCCAGAACGTGGACAATGATGCGGTTGGCCAAAAAGGGCGTATGCGTTTTTTCCTGAATATATTCAGGAAAAAACGCATACGCCCTTTTTGGCCAACCAAGCAACCTGGGAGAGCAAATCAGCACTACAAAGAAATCTCTCGCCCCCCCCGGGGCAAAAGGGCCAGGCGAAAAAAGTCTAAAAACCAGAAAGGCAGGACAGGCCACGGAGTCAAGGGAGCCTTGTTAAGCTGATGGGCGGGATGTCAATGGCCAACAGCCAATCTTCACAAGTGTATCCTCTTTCCCAAACCATGGAAAACACAGAACCACAGAGCATAGGGCACTTCCACACATGGGCGTTGACCTTGGGAAAATGAAAAAATCAACCAGACACAGGGACCCCAAAGTTGAGGGCTGCTGTCTTGACAAGAACCTCCACTCCGGTACACGTTTCATATCCCAGGAAAGAGCCAAGTGGACAAAGACGAGTGGACAAGTGGACAAAGACAAGTGGACAAGTGGACAAGTGGTGCTACGTAGGTCCAATGGAGTGTCACTCAGCCATGAAATCCACGTCATGAGGCTGGTAGCAGCATCCTGAGTGGATTTAGGTACGATCATCCTCAGTGAAATAAGTCCCACAAAAAAAGAAACTTATGATATCACTTATCGAGGGAATGTAAAAATCGCTCCCCATGCACTGAATCCCCAAACAGAACAGAGTCACGCTTTTAGAAAACACACTTATGCCTGCTTCAGGGGAAAGGTGAGGTGGGGTGACGCATAAAACTCGAGTTTGAAATGAGCACAGATACCCTTCCGAAAACCGAATATGGAATGGACACGACCTACTCCTTGCTCAATCAACTGGACTCACCAGACCCTGTTCATCGCACAAGTATCTATCCGACTAGTAAGCATCTTAAAAGCTAAGTCTTGATATCTCTGTGTAAGTGCATCAAGTGTGTGTAAAGCGGCCTAAAACCAGCAGGGAAAATCAGCTCAGACCCATTCTGAGGATACATTTCCAACATAAAGAAGAAACAAGCAGGGCAAAACAGAGAGAACTTCTTCCAAAATGCGTTCAGGGACTGGCATGCAACCAGGATTGACCACATCTACAGCCCCAGCGGCAGAAGACATAAGGCTGGACACTCTTGGGGCTGAGACGATTGGTGAGGTTGGGAAAGCAAATGCAGACCCTTGAAAGGAATCCTGCGTGCTCCCCATTCCATGGGTCCCAACTCTCCAGGTTCAACGCAATCTTCCGACAGCGAAAGCACTCATTGGAAACCCAGCGGATGCTACACCGTGGGATCGGGAAAGCTTTCTGAAACTCACCTCAGTTTTCATCTCCTGGTGCTCGTGTTCTCCATTCAGGCCCCCTTACTAACAATCTCCCCACTTGGAGACTCGGCGCCTTTCCATGCCTCTTTCGTACCGTCTGCAATTTGTCCGCAGGATGAACTGCAAGAGGGGGAACCAATGAGAGACTCGCTGGAGGTGTTTGGTCGGGCACATGTCACTCTCATTTCCCGTCACGAAGAAGAATTCACCAGCGGTTCAGCCTGCCACCCCGGATTGACAATAGGGCGTGAAGCCATCCAGCCGTGTTGCGTCCCACTCACAAAAAAGCGACTTGGGAAATGGAGCTCAGGGGCACTGCACTTCCCAAACCTGCAGAGTTCTAAACGATAACTATCGCCCCAAAATATATTGAGGTCAGGCTACGAAGAGGCGCTGAACGCAAGGCAGAACTGCAGGAAACGGATGTCAACGGGTACATCGGAATGGCCCCGATAGCACATGAAAAGCGCCAGAACGTGGACAATGATGCGGTTGGCCAAAAAGGGCGTATGCGTTTTTTCCTGAATATATTCAGGAAAAAACGCATACGCCCTTTTTGGCCAACCAAGCAACCTGGGAGAGCAAATCAGCACTACAAAGAAATCTCTCGCCCCCCCCCGGGGCAAAAGGGCCAGGCGAAAAAAGTCTAAAAACCAGAAAGGCAGGACAGGCCACGGAGTCAAGGGAGCCTTGTTAAGCTGATGGGCGGGATGTCAATGGCCAACAGCCAATCTTCACAAGTGTATCCTCTTTCCCAAACCATGGAAAACACAGAACCACAGAGCATAGGGCACTTCCACACATGGGCGTTGACCTTGGGAAAATCAAAAAATCAACCAGACACAGGGACCCCAAAGTTGAGGGCTGCTGTCTTGACAAGAACCTCCACTCCGGTACACGTTTCATATCCCAGGAAAGAGCCAAGTGGACAAAGACGAGTGGACAAGTGGACAAAGACAAGTGGACAAGTGGACAAGTGGTGCTACGTAGGTCCAATGGAGTGTCACTCAGCCATGAAATCCACGTCATGAGGCTGGTAGCAGCATCCTGAGTGGATTTAGGTACGATCATCCTCAGTGAAATAAGTCCCACAAAAAAAGAAACTTATGATATCACTTATCGAGGGAATGTAAAAATCGCTCCCCATGCACTGAATCCCCAAACAGAACAGAGTCACGCTTTTAGAAAACACACTTATGCCTGCTTCAGGGGAAAGGTGAGGTGGGGTGACGCATAAAACTCGAGTTTGAAATGAGCACAGATACCCTTCCGAAAACCGAATATGGAATGGACACGACCTACTCCTTGCTCAATCAACTGGACTCACCAGACCCTGTTCATCGCACAAGTATCTATCCGACTAGTAAGCATCTTAAAAGCTAAGTCTTGATATCTCTGTGTAAGTGCATCAAGTGTGTGTAAAGCGGCCTAAAACCAGCAGGGAAAATCAGCTCAGACCCATTCTGAGGATACATTTCCAACATAAAGAAGAAACAAGCAGGGGAAAACAGAGAGAACTTCTTCCAAAATGCGTTCAGGGACTGGCATGCAACCAGGATTGCCCACATCTACAGCCCCAGCGGCAGAAGACATAAGGCTGGACACTCTTGGGGCTGAGACGATTGGTGAGGTTGGGAAAGCAAATGCAGACCCTTGAAAGGAATCCTGCGTGCTCCCCATTCCATGGGTCCCAACTCTCCAGGTTCAACGCAATCTTCCGACAGCGAAAGCACTCATTGGAAACCCAGCGGATGCTACACCGTGGGATCGGGAAAGCTTTCTGAAACTCACCTCAGTTTTCATCTCCTGGTGCTCGTGTTCTCCATTCAGGCCCCCTTACTAACAATCTCCCCACTTGGAGACTCGGCGCCTTTCCATGCCTCTTTCGTACCGTCTGCAATTTGTCCGCAGGATGAACTGCAAGAGGGGGAACCAATGAGAGACTCGCTGGAGGTGTTTGGTCGGGCACATGTCACTCTCATTTCCCATCACGAAGAAGAATTCACCAGCGGTTCAGCCTGCCACCCCGGATCGACAATAGGGCGTGAAGCCATCCAGCCGTGTTGCGTCCCACTCACAAAAAAGCGACTTGGGAAATGGAGCTCAGGGGCACTGCACTTCCCAAACCTGCAGAGTTCTAAACGATAACTATCGCCCCAAAATATATTGAGGTCAGGCTACGAAGAGGCGCTGAACGCAAGGCAGAACTGCAGGAAACGGATGTCAACGGGTACATCGGAATGGCCCCGATAGCACATGAAAAGCGCCAGAACGTGGACAATGATGCGGTTGGCCAAAAAGGGCGTATGCGTTTTTTCCTGAATATATTCAGGAAAAAACGCATACGCCCTTTTTGGCCAACCAAGCAACCTGGGAGAGCAAATCAGCACTACAAAGAAATCTCTCGCCCCCCCCGGGGCAAAAGGGCCAGGCGAAAAAAGTCTAAAAACCAGAAAGGCAGGACAGGCCACGGAGTCAAGGGAGCCTTGTTAAGCTGATGGGCGGGATGTCAATGGCCAACAGCCAATCTTCACAAGTGTATCCTCTTTCCCAAACCATGGAAAACACAGAACCACAGAGCATAGGGCACTTCCACACATGGGCGTTGACCTTGGGAAAATCAAAAAATCAACCAGACACAGGGACCCCAAAGTTGAGGGCTGCTGTCTTGACAAGAACCTCCACTCCGGTACACGTTTCATATCCCAGGAAAGAGCCAAGTGGACAAAGACGAGTGGAAAGTGGACAAAGACAAGTGGACAAGTGGACAAGTGGTGCTACGTAGGTCCAATGGAGTGTCACTCAGCCATGAAATCCACGTCATGAGGCTGGTAGCAGCATCCTGAGTGGATTTAGGTACGATCATCCTCAGTGAAATAAGTCCCACAAAAAAAGAAACTTATGATATCACTTATCGAGGGAATGTAAAAATCGCTCCCCATGCACTGAATCCCCAAACAGAACAGAGTCACGCTTTTAGAAAACACACTTATGCCTGCTTCAGGGGAAAGGTGAGGTGGGGTGACGCATAAAACTCGAGTTTGAAATGAGCACACATACCCTTCCGAAAACCGAATATGGAATGGACACGACCTACTCCTTGCTCAATCAACTGGACTCACCAGACCCTGTTCATCGCACAAGTATCTATCCGACTAGTAAGCATCTTAAAAGCTAAGTCTTGATATCTCTGTGTAAGTGCATCAAGTGTGTGTAAAGCGGCCTAAAACCAGCAGGGAAAATCAGCTCAGACCCATTCTGAGGATACATTTCCAACATAAAGAAGAAACAAGCAGGGCAAAACAGAGAGAAATTCTTCCAAAATGCGTTCAGGGACTGGCATGCAACCAGGATTGACCACATCTACAGCCCCAGCGGCAGAAGACATAAGGCTGGACACTCTTGGGGCTGAGACGATTGGTGAGGTTGGGAAAGCAAATGCAGACCCTTGAAAGGAATCCTGCGTGCTCCCCATTCCATGGGTCCCAACTCTCCAGGTTCAACGCAATCTTCCGACAGCGAAAGCACTCATTGGAAACCCAGCGGATGCTACACCGTGGGATCGGGAAAGCTTTCTGAAACTCACCTCAGTTTTCATCTCCTGGTGCTCGTGTTCTCCATTCAGGCCCCCTTACTAACAATCTCCCCACTTGGAGACTCGGCGCCTTTCCATGCCTCTTTCGTACCGTCTGCAATTTGTCCGCAGGATGAACTGCAAGAGGGGGAACCAATGAGAGACTCGCTGGAGGTGTTTGGTCGGGCACATGTCACTCTCATTTCCCATCACGAAGAAGAATTCACCAGCGGTTCAGCCTGCCACCCCGGATCGACAATAGGGCGTGAAGCCATCCAGCCGTGTTGCGTCCCACTCACAAAAAAGCGACTTGGGAAATGGAGCTCAGGGGCACTGCACTTCCCAAACCTGCAGAGTTCTAAACGATAACTATCGCCCCAAAATATATTGAGGTCAGGCTACGAAGAGGCGCTGAACGCAAGGTAGAACTGCAGGAAACGGATGTCAACGGGTACATCGGAATGGCCCCGATAGCACATGAAAAGCGCCAGAACGTGGACAATGATGCGGTTGGCCAAAAAGGGCGTATGCGTTTTTTCCTGAATATATTCAGGAAAAAACGCATACGCCCTTTTTGGCCAACCAAGCAACCTGGGAGAGCAAATCAGCACTACAAAGAAATCTCTCGCCCCCCCCGGGGCAAAAGGGCCAGGCGAAAAAAGTCTAAAAACCAGAAAGGCAGGACAGGCCACGGAGTCAAGGGAGCCTTGTTAAGCTGATGGGCGGGATGGCAATGGCCAACAGCCAATCTTCACAAGTGTATCCTCTTTCCCAAACCATGTAAAACACAGAACCACAGAGCATAGGGCACTTCCACACATGGGCGTTGACCTTGGGAAAATGAAAAAATCAACCAGACACAGGGACCCCAAAGTTGAGGGCTGCTGTCTTGACAAGAACCTCCACTCCGGTACACGTTTCATATCCCAGGAAAGAGCCAAGTGGACAAAGACGAGTGGACAAGTGGACAAACACAAGTGGACAAGTGGACAAGTGGTGCTACGTAGGTCCAATGGAGTGTCACTCAGCCATGAAATCCACGTCATGAGGCTGGTAGCAGCATCCTGAGTGGATTTAGGTACGATCATCCTCAGTGAAATACGTCCCACAAAAAAAGAAACTTATGATATCACTTATCGAGGGAATGTAAAAATCGCTCCCCATGCACTGAATCCCCAAACAGAACAGAGTCACGCTTTTAGAAAACACACTTATGCCTGCTTCAGGGGAAAGGTGAGGTGGGGTGACGCATAAAACTCGAGTTTGAAATGAGCACAGATACCCTTCCGAAAACCGAATATGGAATGGACACGACCTACTCCTTGCTCAATCAACTGGACTCACCAGACCCTGTTCATCGCACAAGTATCTATCCGACTAGTAAGCATCTTCAAAGCTAAGTCTTGATATCTCTGTGTAAGTGCATCAAGTGTGTGTAAAGCGGCCTAAAACCAGCAGGGAAAATCAGCTCAGACCCATTCTGAGGATACACTTCCAACATAAAGAAGAAACAAGCAGGGCAAAACAGAGAGAACTTCTTCCAAAATGCGTTCAGGGACTGGCATGCAACCAGGATTGACCACATCTACAGCCCCAGCGGCAGAAGACATAAGGCTGGACACTCTTGGGGCTGAGACGATTGGTGAGGTTGGGAAAGCAAATGCAGACCCTTGAAAGGAATCCTGCGTGCTCCCCATTCCATGGGTCCCAACTCTCCAGGTTCAACGCAATCTTCCGACAGCGAAAGCACTCATTGGAAACCCAGCGGATGCTACACCGTGGGATCGGGAAAGCTTTCTGAAACTCACCTCAGTTTTCATCTCCTGGTGCTCGTGTTCTCCATTCAGGCCCCCTTACTAACAATCTCCCCACTTGGAGACTCGGCGCCTTTCCATGCCTCTTTCGTACCGTCTGCAATTTGTCCGCAGGATGAACTGCAAGAGGGGGAACCAATGAGAGACTCGCTGGAGGTGTTTGGTCGGGCACATGTCACTCTCATTTCCCATCACGAAGAAGAATTCACCAGCGGTTCAGCCTGCCACCCCGGATCGACAATAGGGCGTGAAGCCATCCAGCCGTGTTGCGTCCCACTCACAAAAAAGCGACTTGGGAAATGGAGCTCAGGGGCACTGCACTTCCCAAACCTGCAGAGTTCTAAACGATAACTATCGCCCCAAAATATATTGAGGTCAGGCTACGAAGAGGCGCTGAACGCAAGGCAGAACTGCAGGAAACGGATGTCAACGGGTACATCGGAATGGCCCCGATAGCACATGAAAAGCGCCAGAACGTGGACAATGATGCGGTTGGCCAAAAAGGGCGTATGCGTTTTTTCCTGAATATATTCAGGAAAAAACGCATACGCGCTTTTTGGCCAACCAAGCAACCTGGGAGAGCAAATCAGCACTACAAAGAAATCTCTCGCCCCCCCCGGGGCAAAAGGGCCAGGCGAAAAAAGTCTAAAAACCAGAAAGGCAGGACAGGCCACGGAGTCAAGGGAGCCTTGTTAAGCTGATGGGCGGGATGTCAATGGCCAACAGCCAATCTTCACAAGTGTATCCTCTTTCCCAAACCATGTAAAACACAGAACCACAGAGCATAGGGCACTTCCACACATGGGCGTTGACCTTGGGAAAATCAAAAAATCAACCAGACACAGGGACCCCAAAGTTGAGGGCTGCTGTCTTGACAAGAACCTCCACTCCGGTACACGTTTCATATCCCAGGAAAGAGCCAAGTGGACAAAGACGAGTGGACAAGTGGACAAAGACAAGTGGACAAGTGGACAAGTGGTGCTACGTAGGTCCAATGGAGTGTCACTCAGCCATGAAATCCACGTCATGAGGCTGGTAGCAGCATCCTGAGTGGATTTAGGTACGATCATCCTCAGTGAAATACGTCCCACAAAAAAAGAAACTTATGATATCACTTATCGAGGGAATGTAAAAATCGCTCCCCATGCACTGAATCCCCAAACAGAACAGAGTCACGCTTTTAGAAAACACACTTATGCCTGCTTCAGGGGAAAGGTGAGGTGGGGTGACGCATAAAACTCGAGTTTGAAATGAGCACAGATACCCTTCCGAAAACCGAATATGGAATGGACACGACCTACTCCTTGCTCAATCAACTGGACTCACCAGACCCTGTTCATCGCACAAGTATCTATCCGACTAGTAAGCATCTTCAAAGCTAAGTCTTGATATCTCTGTGTAAGTGCATCAAGTGTGTGTAAAGCGGCCTAAAACCAGCAGGGAAAATCAGCTCAGACCCATTCTGAGGATACATTTCCAACATAAAGAAGAAACAAGCAGGGCAAAACAGAGAGAACTTCTTCCAAAATGCGTTCAGGGACTGGCATGCAACCAGGATTGACCACATCTACAGCCCCAGCGGCAGAAGACATAAGGCTGGACACTCTTCGGGCTGAGACGATTGGTGAGGTTGGGAAAGCAAATGCAGACCCTTGAAAGGAATCCTGCGTGCTCCCCATTCCATGGGTCCCAACTCTCCAGGTTCAACGCAATCTTCCAACAGCGAAAGCACTCATTGGAAACCCAGCGGATGCTACACCGTGGGATCGGGAAAGCTTTCTGAAACTCACCTCAGTTTTCATCTCCTGGTGCTCGTGTTCTCCATTCAGGCCCCCTTACTAACAATCTCCCCACTTGGAGACTCGGCGCCTTTCCATGCCTCTTTCGTACCGTCTGCAATTTGTCCGCAGGATGAACTGCAAGAGGGGGAACCAATGAGAGACTCGCTGGAGGTGTTTTGTCGGGCACATGTCACTCTCATTTCCCATCACGAAGAAGAATTCACCAGCGGTTCAGCCTGCCACCCCGGATCGACAATAGGGCGTGAAGCCATCCAGCCGTGTTGCGTCCCACTCACAAAAAAGCGACTTGGGAAATGGAGCTCAGGGGCACTGCACTTCCCAAACCTGCAGAGTTCTAAACGATAACTATCGCCCCAAAATATATTGAGGTCAGGCTACGAAGAGGCGCTGAACGCAAGGCAGAACTGCAGGAAACGGATGTCAACGGGTACATCGGAATGGCCCCGATAGCACATGAAAAGCGCCAGAACGTGGACAATGATGCGGTTGGCCAAAAAGGGCGTATGCGTTTTTTCCTGAATATATTCAGGAAAAAACGCATACGCCCTTTTTGGCCAACCAAGCAACCTGGGAGAGCAAATCAGCACTACAAAGAAATCTCTCGCCCCCCCCCGGGGCAAAAGGGCCAGGCGAAAAAAGTCTAAAAACCAGAAAGGCAGGACAGGCCACGGAGTCAAGGGAGCCTTGTTAAGCTGATGGGCGGGATATCAATGGCCAACAGCCAATCTTCACAAGTGTATCCTCTTTCCCAAACCATGTAAAACACTGAACCACAGAGCATAGGGCACTTCCACACATGGGCGTTGACCTTGGGAAAATCAAAAAATCAACCAGACACAGGGACCCCAAAGTTGAGGGCTGCTGTCTTGACAAGAACCTCCACTCCGGTACACGTTTCATATCCCAGGAAAGAGCCAAGTGGACAAAGACGAGTGGACAAGTGGACAAAGACAAGTGGACAAGTGGACAAGTGGTGCTACGTAGGTCCAATGGAGTGTCACTCAGCCATGAAATCCACGTCATGAGGCTGGTAGCAGCATCCTGAGTGGATTTAGGTACGATCATCCTCAGTGAAATAAGTCCCACAAAAAAAGAAACTTATGATATCACTTATCGAGGGAATGTAAAAATCGCTCCCCATGCACTGAATCCCCAAACAGAACAGAGTCACGCTTTTAGAAAACACACTTATGCCTGCTTCAGGGGAAAGGTGAGGTGGGGTGACGCATAAAACTCGAGTTTGAAATGAGCACAGATACCCTTCCGAAAACCGAATATGGAATGGACACGACCTACTCCTTGCTCAATCAACTGGACTCACCAGACCCTGTTCATCGCACAAGTATCTATCCGACTAGTAAGCATCTTCAAAGCTAAGTCTTGATATCTCTGTGTAAGTGCATCAAGTGTGTGTAAAGCGGCCTAAAACCAGCAGGGAAAATCAGCTCAGACCCATTCTGAGGATACATTTCCAACATAAAGAAGAAACAAGCAGGGCAAAACAGAGAGAACTTCTTCCAAAATGCGTTCAGGGACTGGCATGCAACCAGGATTGACCACATCTACAGCCCCAGCGGCAGAAGACATAAGGCTGGACACTCTTGGGGCTGAGACGATTGGTGAGGTTGGGAAAGCAAATGCAGACCCTTGAAAGGAATCCTGCGTGCTCCCCATTCCATGGGTCCCAACTCTCCAGGTTCAACGCAATCTTCCGACAGCGAAAGCACTCATTGGAAACCCAGCGGATGCTACACCGTGGGATCGGGAAAGCTTTCTGAAACTCACCTCAGTTTTCATCTCCTGGTGCTCGTGTTCTCCATTCAGGCCCCCTTACTAACAATCTCCCCACTTGGAGACTCGGCGCCTTTCCATGCCTCTTTCGTACCGTCTGCAATTTGTCCGCAGGATGAACTGCAAGAGGGGGAACCAATGAGAGACTCGCTGGAGGTGTTTGGTCGGGCACATGTCACTCTCATTTCCCATCACGAAGAAGAATTCACCAGCGGTTCAGCCTGCCACCCCGGATCGACAATAGGGCGTGAAGCCATCCAGCCGTGTTGCGTCCCACTCACAAAAAAGCGACTTGGGAAATGGAGCTCAGGGGCACTGCACTTCCCAAACCTGCAGAGTTCTAAACGATAACTATCGCCCCAAAATATATTGAGGTCAGGCTACGAAGAGGCGCTGAACGCAAGGCAGAACTGCAGGAAACGGATGTCAACGGGTACATCGGAATGGCCCCGATAGCACATGAAAAGCGCCAGAACGTGGACAATGATGCGGTTGGCCAAAAAGGGCGTATGCGTTTTTTCCTGAATATATTCAGGAAAAAACGCATACGCCCTTTTTGGCCAACCAAGCAACCTGGGAGAGCAAATCAGCACTACAAAGAAATCTCTCGCCCCCCCCGGGGCAAAAGGGCCAGGCGAAAAAAGTCTAAAAACCAGAAAGGCAGGACAGGCCACGGAGTCAAGGGAGCCTTGTTAAGCTGATGGGCGGGATGTCAATGGCCAACAGCCAATCTTCACAAGTGTATCCTCTTTCCCAAACCATGGAAAACACAGAACCACAGAGCATAGGGCACTTCCACACATGGGCGTTGACCTTGGGAAAATGAAAAAATCAACCAGACACAGGGACCCCAAAGTTGAGGGCTGCTGTCTTGACAAGAACCTCCACTCCGGTACACGTTTCATATCCCAGGAAAGAGCCAAGTGGACAAAGACGAGTGGACAAGTGGACAAAGACAAGTGGACAAGTGGACAAGTGGTGCTACGTAGGTCCAATGGAGTGTCACTCAGCCATGAAATCCACGTCATGAGGCTGGTAGCAGCATCCTGAGTGGATTTAGGTACGATCATCCTCAGTGAAATACGTCCCACAAAAAAAGAAACTTATGATATCACTTATCGAGGGAATGTAAAAATCGCTCCCCATGCACTGAATCCCCAAACAGAACAGAGTCACGCTTTTAGAAAACACACTTATGCCTGCTTCAGGGGAAAGGTGAGGTGGGGTGACGCATAAAACTCGAGTTTGAAATGAGCACAGATACCCTTCCGAAAACCGAATATGGAATGGACACGACCTACTCCTTGCTCAATCAACTGGACTCACCAGACCCTGTTCATCGCACAAGTATCTATCCGACTAGTAAGCATCTTAAAAGCTAAGTCTTGATATCTCTGTGTAAGTGCATCAAGTGTGTGTAAAGCGGCCTAAAACCAGCAGGGAAAATCAGCTCAGACCCATTCTGAGGATACATTTCCAACATAAAGAAGAAACAAGCAGGGCAAAACAGAGAGAACTTCTTCCAAAATGCGTTCAGGGACTGGCATGCAACCAGGATTGACCACATCTACAGCCCCAGCGGCAGAAGACATAAGGCTGGACACTCTTGGGGCTGAGACGATTGGTGAGGTTGGGAAAGCAAATGCAGACCCTTGAAAGGAATCCTGCGTGCTCCCCATTCCATGGGTCCCAACTCTCCAGGTTCAACGCAATCTTCCGACAGCGAAAGCACTCATTGGAAACCCAGCGGATGCTACACCCTGGGATCGGGAAAGCTTTCTGAAACTCACCTCAGTTTTCATCTCCTGGTGCTCGTGTTCTCCATTCAGGCCCCCTTACTAACAATCTCCCCACTTGGAGACTCGGCGCCTTTCCATGCCTCTTTCGTACCGTCTGCAATTTGTCCGCAGGATGAACTGCAAGAGGGGGAACCAATGAGAGACTCGCTGGAGGTGTTTGGTCGGGCACATGTCACTCTCATTTCCCATCACGAAGAAGAATTCACCAGCGGTTCAGCCTGCCACCGCGGATCGACAATAGGGCGTGAAGCCATCCAGCCGTGTTGCGTCCCACTCACAAAAAAGCGACTTGGGAAATGGAGCTCAGGGGCACTGCACTTCCCAAACCTGCAGAGTTCTAAACGATAACTATCGCCCCAAAATATATTGAGGTCAGGCTACGAAGAGGCGCTGAACGCAAGGCAGAACTGCAGGAAACGGATGTCAACGGGTACATCGGAATGGCCCCGATAGCACATGAAAAGCGCCAGAACGTGGACAATGATGCGGTTGGCCAAAAAGGGCGTATGCGTTTTTTCCTGAATATATTCAGGAAAAAACGCATACGCCCTTTTTGGCCAACCAAGCAACCTGGGAGAGCAAATCAGCACTACAAAGAAATCTCTCGCCCCCCCCGGGGCAAAAGGGCCAGGCGAAAAAAGTCTAAAAACCAGAAAGGCAGGACAGGCCACGGAGTCAAGGGAGCCTTGTTAAGCTGATGGGCGGGATGTCAATGGCCAACAGCCAATCTTCACAAGTGTATCCTCTTTCCCAAACCATGGAAAACACAGAACCACAGAGCATAGGGCACTTCCACACATGGGCGTTGACCTTGGGAAAATCAAAAAATCAACCAGACACAGGGACCCCAAAGTTGAGGGCTGCTGTCTTGACAAGAACCTCCACTCCGGTACACGTTTCATATCCCAGGAAAGAGCCAAGTGGACAAAGACGAGTGGACAAGTGGACAAAGACAAGTGGACAAGTGGACAAGTGGTGCTACGTAGGTCCAATGGAGTGTCACTCAGCCATGAAATCCACGTCATGAGGCTGGTAGCAGCATCCTGAGTGGATTTAGGTACGATCATCCTCAGTGAAATAAGTCCCACAAAAAAAGAAACTTATGATATCACTTATCGAGGGAATGTAAAAATCGCTCCCCATGCACTGAATCCCCAAACAGAACAGAGTCACGCTTTTAGAAAACACACTTATGCCTGCTTCAGGGGAAAGGTGAGGTGGGGTGACGCATAAAACTCGAGTTTGAAATGAGCACAGATACCCTTCCGAAAACCGAATATGGAATGGACACGACCTACTCCTTGCTCAATCAACTGGACTCACCAGACCCTGTTCATCGCACAAGTATCTATCCGACTAGTAAGCATCTTAAAAGCTAAGTCTTGATATCTCTGTGTAAGTGCATCAAGTGTGTGTAAAGCGGCCTAAAACCAGCAGGGAAAATCAGCTCAGACCCATTCTGAGGATACATTTCCAACATAAAGAAGAAACAAGCAGGGCAAAACAGAGAGAACTTCTTCCAAAATGCGTTCAGGGACTGGCATGCAACCAGGATTGACCACATCTACAGCCCCAGCGGCAGAAGACATAAGGCTGGACACTCTTGGGGCTGAGACGATTGGTGAGGTTGGGAAAGCAAATGCAGACCCTTGAAAGGAATCCTGCGTGCTCCCCATTCCATGGGTCCCAACTCTCCAGGTTCAACGCAATCTTCCGACAGCGAAAGCACTCATTGGAAACCCAGCGGATGCTACACCGTGGGATCGGGAAAGCTTTCTGAAACTCACCTCAGTTTTCATCTCCTGGTGCTCGTGTTCTCCATTCAGGCCCCCTTACTAACAATCTCCCCACTTGGAGACTCGGCGCCTTTCCATGCCTCTTTCGTACCGTCTGCAATTTGTCCGCAGGATGAACTGCAAGAGGGGGAACCAATGAGAGACTCGCTGGAGGTGTTTGGTCGGGCACATGTCACTCTCATTTCCCGTCACGAAGAAGAATTCACCAGCGGTTCAGCCTGCCACCCCGGATTGACAATAGGGCGTGAAGCCATCCAGCCGTGTTGCGTCCCACTCACAAAAAAGCGACTTGGGAAATGGAGCTCAGGGGCACTGCACTTCCCAAACCTGCAGAGTTCTAAACGATAACTATCGCCCCAAAATATATTGAGGTCAGGCTACGAAGAGGCGCTGAACGCAAGGCAGAACTGCAGGAAACGGATGTCAACGGGTACATCGGAATGGCCCCGATAGCACATGAAAAGCGCCAGAACGTGGACAATGATGCGGTTGGCCAAAAAGGGCGTATGCGTTTTTTCCTGAATATATTCAGGAAAAAACGCATACGCCCTTTTTGGCCAACCAAGCAACCTGGGAGAGCAAATCAGCACTACAAAGAAATCTCTCGCCCCCCCCCGGGGCAAAAGGGCCAGGCGAAAAAAGTCTAAAAACCAGAAAGGCAGGACAGGCCACGGAGTCAAGGGAGCCTTGTTAAGCTGATGGGCGGGATGTCAATGGCCAACAGCCAATCTTCACAAGTGTATCCTCTTTCCCAAACCATGGAAAACACAGAACCACAGAGCATAGGGCACTTCCACACATGGGCGTTGACCTTGGGAAAATCAAAAAATCAACCAGACACAGGGACCCCAAAGTTGAGGGCTGCTGTCTTGACAAGAACCTCCACTCCGGTACACGTTTCATATCCCAGGAAAGAGCCAAGTGGACAAAGACGAGTGGACAAGTGGACAAAGACAAGTGGACAAGTGGACAAGTGGTGCTACGTAGGTCCAATGGAGTGTCACTCAGCCATGAAATCCACGTCATGAGGCTGGTAGCAGCATCCTGAGTGGATTTAGGTACGATCATCCTCAGTGAAATAAGTCCCACAAAAAAAGAAACTTATGATATCACTTATCGAGGGAATGTAAAAATCGCTCCCCATGCACTGAATCCCCAAACAGAACAGAGTCACGCTTTTAGAAAACACACTTATGCCTGCTTCAGGGGAAAGGTGAGGTGGGGTGACGCATAAAACTCGAGTTTGAAATGAGCACAGATACCCTTCCGAAAACCGAATATGGAATGGACACGACCTACTCCTTGCTCAATCAACTGGACTCACCAGACCCTGTTCATCGCACAAGTATCTATCCGACTAGTAAGCATCTTCAAAGCTAAGTCTTGATATCTCTGTGTAAGTGCATCAAGTGTGTGTAAAGCGGCCTAAAACCAGCAGGGAAAATCAGCTCAGACCCATTCTGAGGATACATTTCCAACATAAAGAAGAAACAAGCAGGGCAAAACAGAGAGAACTTCTTCCAAAATGCGTTCAGGGACTGGCATGCAACCAGGATTGCCCACATCTACAGCCCCAGCGGCAGAAGACATAAGGCTGGACACTCTTGGGGCTGAGACGATTGGTGAGGTTGGGAAAGCAAATGCAGACCCTTGAAAGGAATCCTGCGTGCTCCCCATTCCATGGGTCCCAACTCTCCAGGTTCAACGCAATCTTCCGACAGCGAAAGCACTCATTGGAAACCCAGCGGATGCTACACCGTGGGATCGGGAAAGCTTTCTGAAACTCACCTCAGTTTTCATCTCCTGGTGCTCGTGTTCTCCATTCAGGCCCCCTTACTAACAATCTCCCCACTTGGAGACTCGGCGCCTTTCCATGCCTCTTTCGTACCGTCTGCAATTTGTCCGCAGGATGAACTGCAAGAGGGGGAACCAATGAGAGACTCGCTGGAGGTGTTTGGTCGGGCACATGTCACTCTCATTTCCCATCACGAAGAAGAATTCACCAGCGGTTCAGCCTGCCACCCCGGATCGACAATAGGGCGTGAAGCCATCCAGCCGTGTTGCGTCCCACTCACAAAAAAGCGACTTGGGAAATGGAGCTCAGGGGCACTGCACTTCCCAAACCTGCAGAGTTCTAAACGATAACTATCGCCCCAAAATATATTGAGGTCAGGCTACGAAGAGGCGCTGAACGCAAGGCAGAACTGCAGGAAACGGATGTCAACGGGTACATCGGAATGGCCCCGATAGCACATGAAAAGCGCCAGAACGTGGACAATGATGCGGTTGGCCAAAAAGGGCGTATGCGTTTTTTCCTGAATATATTCAGGAAAAAACGCATACGCCCTTTTTGGCCAACCAAGCAACCTGGGAGAGCAAATCAGCACTACAAAGAAATCTCTCGCCCCCCCCGGGGCAAAAGGGCCAGGCGAAAAAAGTCTAAAAACCAGAAAGGCAGGACAGGCCACGGAGTCAAGGGAGCCTTGTTAAGCTGATGGGCGGGATGTCAATGGCCAACAGCCAATCTTCACAAGTGTATCCTCTTTCCCAAACCATGGAAAACACAGAACCACAGAGCATAGGGCACTTCCACACATGGGCGTTGACCTTGGGAAAATCAAAAAATCAACCAGACACAGGGACCCCAAAGTTGAGGGCTGCTGTCTTGACAAGAACCTCCACTCCGGTACACGTTTCATATCCCAGGAAAGAGCCAAGTGGACAAAGACGAGTGGAAAGTGGACAAAGACAAGTGGACAAGTGGACAAGTGGTGCTACGTAGGTCCAATGGAGTGTCACTCAGCCATGAAATCCACGTCATGAGGCTGGTAGCAGCATCCTGAGTGGATTTAGGTACGATCATCCTCAGTGAAATAAGTCCCACAAAAAAAGAAACTTATGATATCACTTATCGAGGGAATGTAAAAATCGCTCCCCATGCACTGAATCCCCAAACAGAACAGAGTCACGCTTTTAGAAAACACACTTATGCCTGCTTCAGGGGAAAGGTGAGGTGGGGTGACGCATAAAACTCGAGTTTGAAATGAGCACACATACCCTTCCGAAAACCGAATATGGAATGGACACGACCTACTCCTTGCTCAATCAACTGGACTCACCAGACCCTGTTCATCGCACAAGTATCTATCCGACTAGTAAGCATCTTAAAAGCTAAGTCTTGATATCTCTGTGTAAGTGCATCAAGTGTGTGTAAAGCGGCCTAAAACCAGCAGGGAAAATCAGCTCAGACCCATTCTGAGGATACATTTCCAACATAAAGAAGAAACAAGCAGGGCAAAACAGAGAGAAATTCTTCCAAAATGCGTTCAGGGACTGGCATGCAACCAGGATTGACCACATCTACAGCCCCAGCGGCAGAAGACATAAGGCTGGACACTCTTGGGGCTGAGACGATTGGTGAGGTTGGGAAAGCAAATGCAGACCCTTGAAAGGAATCCTGCGTGCTCCCCATTCCATGGGTCCCAACTCTCCAGGTTCAACGCAATCTTCCGACAGCGAAAGCACTCATTGGAAACCCAGCGGATGCTACACCGTGGGATCGGGAAAGCTTTCTGAAACTCACCTCAGTTTTCATCTCCTGGTGCTCGTGTTCTCCATTCAGGCCCCCTTACTAACAATCTCCCCACTTGGAGACTCGGCGCCTTTCCATGCCTCTTTCGTACCGTCTGCAATTTGTCCGCAGGATGAACTGCAAGAGGGGGAACCAATGAGAGACTCGCTGGAGGTGTTTGGTCGGGCACATGTCACTCTCATTTCCCATCACGAAGAAGAATTCACCAGCGGTTCAGCCTGCCACCCCGGATCGACAATAGGGCGTGAAGCCATCCAGCCGTGTTGCGTCCCACTCACAAAAAAGCGACTTGGGAAATGGAGCTCAGGGGCACTGCACTTCCCAAACCTGCAGAGTTCTAAACGATAACTATCGCCCCAAAATATATTGAGGTCAGGCTACGAAGAGGCGCTGAACGCAAGGCAGAACTGCAGGAAACGGATGTCAACGGGTACATCGGAATGGCCCCGATAGCACATGAAAAGCGCCAGAACGTGGACAATGATGCGGTTGGCCAAAAAGGGCGTATGCGTTTTTTCCTGAATATATTCAGGAAAAAACGCATACGCGCTTTTTGGCCAACCAAGCAACCTGGGAGAGCAAATCAGCACTACAAAGAAATCTCTCGCCCCCCCCGGGGCAAAAGGGCCAGGCGAAAAAAGTCTAAAAACCAGAAAGGCAGGACAGGCCACGGAGTCAAGGGAGCCTTGTTAAGCTGATGGGCGGGATGTCAATGGCCAACAGCCAATCTTCACAAGTGTATCCTCTTTCCCAAACCATGTAAAACACAGAACCACAGAGCATAGGGCACTTCCACACATGGGCGTTGACCTTGGGAAAATCAAAAAATCAACCAGACACAGGGACCCCAAAGTTGAGGGCTGCTGTCTTGACAAGAACCTCCACTCCGGTACACGTTTCATATCCCAGGAAAGAGCCAAGTGGACAAAGACGAGTGGACAAGTGGACAAAGACAAGTGGACAAGTGGACAAGTGGTGCTACGTAGGTCCAATGGAGTGTCACTCAGCCATGAAATCCACGTCATGAGGCTGGTAGCAGCATCCTGAGTGGATTTAGGTACGATCATCCTCAGTGAAATACGTCCCACAAAAAAAGAAACTTATGATATCACTTATCGAGGGAATGTAAAAATCGCTCCCCATGCACTGAATCCCCAAACAGAACAGAGTCACGCTTTTAGAAAACACACTTATGCCTGCTTCAGGGGAAAGGTGAGGTGGGGTGACGCATAAAACTCGAGTTTGAAATGAGCACAGATACCCTTCCGAAAACCGAATATGGAATGGACACGACCTACTCCTTGCTCAATCAACTGGACTCACCAGACCCTGTTCATCGCACAAGTATCTATCCGACTAGTAAGCATCTTCAAAGCTAAGTCTTGATATCTCTGTGTAAGTGCATCAAGTGTGTGTAAAGCGGCCTAAAACCAGCAGGGAAAATCAGCTCAGACCCATTCTGAGGATACATTTCCAACATAAAGAAGAAACAAGCAGGGCAAAACAGAGAGAACTTCTTCCAAAATGCGTTCAGGGACTGGCATGCAACCAGGATTGACCACATCTACAGCCCCAGCGGCAGAAGACATAAGGCTGGACACTCTTGGGGCTGAGACGATTGGTGAGGTTGGGAAAGCAAATGCAGACCCTTGAAAGGAATCCTGCGTGCTCCCCATTCCATGGGTCCCAACTCTCCAGGTTCAACGCAATCTTCCAACAGCGAAAGCACTCATTGGAAACCCAGCGGATGCTACACCGTGGGATCGGGAAAGCTTTCTGAAACTCACCTCAGTTTTCATCTCCTGGTGCTCGTGTTCTCCATTCAGGCCCCCTTACTAACAATCTCCCCACTTGGAGACTCGGCGCCTTTCCATGCCTCTTTCGTACCGTCTGCAATTTGTCCGCAGGATGAACTGCAAGAGGGGGAACCAATGAGAGACTCGCTGGAGGTGTTTTGTCGGGCACATGTCACTCTCATTTCCCATCACGAAGAAGAATTCACCAGCGGTTCAGCCTGCCACCCCGGATCGACAATAGGGCGTGAAGCCATCCAGCCGTGTTGCGTCCCACTCACAAAAAAGCGACTTGGGAAATGGAGCTCAGGGGCACTGCACTTCCCAAACCTGCAGAGTTCTAAACGATAACTATCGCCCCAAAATATATTGAGGTCAGGCTACGAAGAGGCGCTGAACGCAAGGCAGAACTGCAGGAAACGGATGTCAACGGGTACATCGGAATGGCCCCGATAGCACATGAAAAGCGCCAGAACGTGGACAATGATGCGGTTGGCCAAAAAGGGCGTATGCGTTTTTTCCTGAATATATTCAGGAAAAAACGCATACGCCCTTTTTGGCCAACCAAGCAACCTGGGAGAGCAAATCAGCACTACAAAGAAATCTCTCGCCCCCCCCCGGGGCAAAAGGGCCAGGCGAAAAAAGTCTAAAAACCAGAAAGGCAGGACAGGCCACGGAGTCAAGGGAGCCTTGTTAAGCTGATGGGCGGGATGTCAATGGCCAACAGCCAATCTTCACAAGTGTATCCTCTTTCCCAAACCATGTAAAACACTGAACCACAGAGCATAGGGCACTTCCACACATGGGCGTTGACCTTGGGAAAATCAAAAAATCAACCAGACACAGGGACCCCAAAGTTGAGGGCTGCTGTCTTGACAAGAACCTCCACTCCGGTACACGTTTCATATCCCAGGAAAGAGCCAAGTGGACAAAGACGAGTGGACAAGTGGACAAAGACAAGTGGACAAGTGGACAAGTGGTGCTACGTAGGTCCAATGGAGTGTCACTCAGCCATGAAATCCACGTCATGAGGCTGGTAGCAGCATCCTGAGTGGATTTAGGTACGATCATCCTCAGTGAAATAAGTCCCACAAAAAAAGAAACTTATGATATCACTTATCGAGGGAATGTAAAAATCGCTCCCCATGCACTGAATCCCCAAACAGAACAGAGTCACGCTTTTAGAAAACACACTTATGCCTGCTTCAGGGGAAAGGTGAGGTGGGGTGACGCATAAAACTCGAGTTTGAAATGAGCACAGATACCCTTCCGAAAACCGAATATGGAATGGACACGACCTACTCCTTGCTCAATCAACTGGACTCACCAGACCCTGTTCATCGCACAAGTATCTATCCGACTAGTAAGCATCTTCAAAGCTAAGTCTTGATATCTCTGTGTAAGTGCATCAAGTGTGTGTAAAGCGGCCTAAAACCAGCAGGGAAAATCAGCTCAGACCCATTCTGAGGATACATTTCCAACATAAAGAAGAAACAAGCAGGGCAAAACAGAGAGAACTTCTTCCAAAATGCGTTCAGGGACTGGCATGCAACCAGGATTGACCACATCTACAGCCCCAGCGGCAGAAGACATAAGGCTGGACACTCTTGGGGCTGAGACGATTGGTGAGGTTGGGAAAGCAAATGCAGACCCTTGAAAGGAATCCTGCGTGCTCCCCATTCCATGGGTCCCAACTCTCCAGGTTCAACGCAATCTTCCGACAGCGAAAGCACTCATTGGAAACCCAGCGGATGCTACACCGTGGGATCGGGAAAGCTTTCTGAAACTCACCTCAGTTTTCATCTCCTGGTGCTCGTGTTCTCCATTCAGGCCCCCTTACTAACAATCTCCCCACTTGGAGACTCGGCGCCTTTCCATGCCTCTTTCGTACCGTCTGCAATTTGTCCGCAGGATGAACTGCAAGAGGGGGAACCAATGAGAGACTCGCTGGAGGTGTTTGGTCGGGCACATGTCACTCTCATTTCCCATCACGAAGAAGAATTCACCAGCGGTTCAGCCTGCCACCCCGGATCGACAATAGGGCGTGAAGCCATCCAGCCGTGTTGCGTCCCACTCACAAAAAAGCGACTTGGGAAATGGAGCTCAGGGGCACTGCACTTCCCAAACCTGCAGAGTTCTAAACGATAACTATCGCCCCAAAATATATTGAGGTCAGGCTACGAAGAGGCGCTGAACGCAAGGCAGAACTGCAGGAAACGGATGTCAACGGGTACATCGGAATGGCCCCGATAGCACATGAAAAGCGCCAGAACGTGGACAATGATGCGGTTGGCCAAAAAGGGCGTATGCGTTTTTTCCTGAATATATTCAGGAAAAAACGCATACGCCCTTTTTGGCCAACCAAGCAACCTGGGAGAGCAAATCAGCACTACAAAGAAATCTCTCGCCCCCCCCCGGGGCAAAAGGGCCAGGCGAAAAAAGTCTAAAAACCAGAAAGGCAGGACAGGCCACGGAGTCAAGGGAGCCTTGTTAAGCTGATGGGCGGGATGTCAATGGCCAACAGCCAATCTTCACAAGTGTATCCTCTTTCCCAAACCATGTAAAACACTGAACCACAGAGCATAGGGCACTTCCACACATGGGCGTTGACCTTGGGAAAATCAAAAAATCAACCAGACACAGGGACCCCAAAGTTGAGGGCTGCTGTCTTGACAAGAACCTCCACTCCGGTACACGTTTCATATCCCAGGAAAGAGCCAAGTGGACAAAGACGAGTGGACAAGTGGACAAAGACAAGTGGACAAGTGGACAAGTGGTGCTACGTAGGTCCAATGGAGTGTCACTCAGCCATGAAATCCACGTCATGAGGCTGGTAGCAGCATCCTGAGTGGATTTAGGTACGATCATCCTCAGTGAAATAAGTCCCACAAAAAAAGAAACTTATGATATCACTTATCGAGGGAATGTAAAAATCGCTCCCCATGCACTGAATCCCCAAACAGAACAGAGTCACGCTTTTAGAAAACACACTTATGCCTGCTTCAGGGGAAAGGTGAGGTGGGGTGACGCATAAAACTCGAGTTTGAAATGAGCACAGATACCCTTCCGAAAACCGAATATGGAATGGACACGACCTACTCCTTGCTCAATCAACTGGACTCACCAGACCCTGTTCATCGCACAAGTATCTATCCGACTAGTAAGCATCTTCAAAGCTAAGTCTTGATATCTCTGTGTAAGTGCATCAAGTGTGTGTAAAGCGGCCTAAAACCAGCAGGGAAAATCAGCTCAGACCCATTCTGAGGATACATTTCCAACATAAAGAAGAAACAAGCAGGGCAAAACAGAGAGAACTTCTTCCAAAATGCGTTCAGGGACTGGCATGCAACCAGGATTGACCACATCTACAGCCCCAGCGGCAGAAGACATAAGGCTGGACACTCTTGGGGCTGAGACGATTGGTGAGGTTGGGAAAGCAAATGCAGACCCTTGAAAGGAATCCTGCGTGCTCCCCATTCCATGGGTCCCAACTCTCCAGGTTCAACGCAATCTTCCGACAGCGAAAGCACTCATTGGAAACCCAGCGGATGCTACACCGTGGGATCGGGAAAGCTTTCTGAAACTCACCTCAGTTTTCATCTCCTGGTGCTCGTGTTCTCCATTCAGGCCCCCTTACTAACAATCTCCCCACTTGGAGACTCGGCGCCTTTCCATGCCTCTTTCGTACCGTCTGCAATTTGTCCGCAGGATGAACTGCAAGAGGGGGAACCAATGAGAGACTCGCTGGAGGTGTTTGGTCGGGCACATGTCACTCTCATTTCCCATCACGAAGAAGAATTCACCAGCGGTTCAGCCTGCCACCCCGGATCGACAATAGGGCGTGAAGCCATCCAGCCGTGTTGCGTCCCACTCACAAAAAAGCGACTTGGGAAATGGAGCTCAGGGGCACTGCACTTCCCAAACCTGCAGAGTTCTAAACGATAACTATCGCCCCAAAATATATTGAGGTCAGGCTACGAAGAGGCGCTGAACGCAAGGCAGAACTGCAGGAAACGGATGTCAACGGGTACATCGGAATGGCCCCGATAGCACATGAAAAGCGCCAGAACGTGGACAATGATGCGGTTGGCCAAAAAGGGCGTATGCGTTTTTTCCTGAATATATTCAGGAAAAAACGCATACGCCCTTTTTGGCCAACCAAGCAACCTGGGAGAGCAAATCAGCACTACAAAGAAATCTCTCGCCCCCCCCCCGGGGCAAAAGTGCCAGGCGAAAAAAGTCTAAAACCCAGAAAGGCAGGACAGGCCACGGAGTCAAGGGAGCCTTGTTAAGCTGATGGGCGGGATGTCAATGGCCAACAGCCAATCTTCACAAGTGTATCCTCTTTCCCAAACCATGTAAAACACAGAACCACAGAGCATAGGGCACTTCCACACATGGGCGTTGACCTTGGGAAAATCAAAAAATCAACCAGACACAGGGACCCCAAAGTTGAGGGCTGCTGTCTTGACAAGAACCTCCACTCCGGTACACGTTTCATATCCCAGGAAAGAGCCAAGTGGACAAAGACGAGTGGACAAGTGGACAAACACAAGTGGACAAGTGGACAAGTGGTGCTACGTAGGTCCAATGGAGTGTCACTCAGCCATGAAATCCACGTCATGAGGCTGGTAGCAGCATCCTGAGTGGATTTAGGTACGATCATCCTCAGTGAAATACGTCCCACAAAAAAAGAAACTTATGATATCACTTATCGAGGGAATGTAAAAATCGCTCCCCATGCACTGAATCCCCAAACAGAACAGAGTCACGCTTTTAGAAAACACACTTATGCCTGCTTCAGGGGAAAGGTGAGGTGGGGTGACGCATAAAACTCGAGTTTGAAATGAGCACAGATACCCTTCCGAAAACCGAATATGGAATGGACACGACCTACTCCTTGCTCAATCAACTGGACTCACCAGACCCTGTTCATCGCACAAGTATCTATCCGACTAGTAAGCATCTTCAAAGCTAAGTCTTGATATCTCTGTGTAAGTGCATCAAGTGTGTGTAAAGCGGCCTAAAACCAGCAGGGAAAATCAGCTCAGACCCATTCTGAGGATACACTTCCAACATAAAGAAGAAACAAGCAGGGCAAAACAGAGAGAACTTCTTCCAAAATGCGTTCAGGGACTGGCATGCAACCAGGATTGACCACATCTACAGCCCCAGCGGCAGAAGACATAAGGCTGGACACTCTTGGGGCTGAGACGATTGGTGAGGTTGGGAAAGCAAATGCAGACCCTTGAAAGGAATCCTGCGTGCTCCCCATTCCATGGGTCCCAACTCTCCAGGTTCAACGCAATCTTCCGACAGCGAAAGCACTCATTGGAAACCCAGCGGATGCTACACCGTGGGATCGGGAAAGCTTTCTGAAACTCACCTCAGTTTTCATCTCCTGGTGCTCGTGTTCTCCATTCAGGCCCCCTTACTAACAATCTCCCCACTTGGAGACTCGGCGCCTTTCCATGCCTCTTTCGTACCGTCTGCAATTTGTCCGCAGGATGAACTGCAAGAGGGGGAACCAATGAGAGACTCGCTGGAGGTGTTTGGTCGGGCACATGTCACTCTCATTTCCCATCACGAAGAAGAATTCACCAGCGGTTCAGCCTGCCACCGCGGATCGACAATAGGGCGTGAAGCCATCCAGCCGTGTTGCGTCCCACTCACAAAAAAGCGACTTGGGAAATGGAGCTCAGGGGCACTGCACTTCCCAAACCTGCAGAGTTCTAAACGATAACTATCGCCCCAAAATATATTGAGGTCAGGCTACGAAGAGGCGCTGAACGCAAGGCAGAACTGCAGGAAACGGATGTCAACGGGTACATCGGAATGGCCCCGATAGCACATGAAAAGCGCCAGAACGTGGACAATGATGCGGTTGGCCAAAAAGGGCGTATGCGTTTTTTCCTGAATATATTCAGGAAAAAACGCATACGCCCTTTTTGGCCAACCAAGCAACCTGGGAGAGCAAATCAGCACTACAAAGAAATCTCTCGCCCCCCCCGGGGCAAAAGGGCCAGGCGAAAAAAGTCTAAAAACCAGAAAGGCAGGACAGGCCACGGAGTCAAGGGAGCCTTGTTAAGCTGATGGGCGGGATGTCAATGGCCAACAGCCAATCTTCACAAGTGTATCCTCTTTCCCAAACCATGTAAAACACAGAACCACAGAGCATAGGGCACTTCCACACATGGGCGTTGACCTTGGGAAAATCAAAAAATCAACCAGACACAGGGACCCCAAAGTTGAGGGCTGCTGTCTTGACAAGAACCTCCACTCCGGTACACGTTTCATATCCCAGGAAAGAGCCAAGTGGACAAAGACGAGTGGACAAGTGGACAAACACAAGTGGACAAGTGGACAAGTGGTGCTACGTAGGTCCAATGGAGTGTCACTCAGCCATGAAATCCACGTCATGAGGCTGGTAGCAGCATCCTGAGTGGATTTAGGTACGATCATCCTCAGTGAAATACGTCCCACAAAAAAAGAAACTTATGATATCACTTATCGAGGGAATGTAAAAATCGCTCCCCATGCACTGAATCCCCAAACAGAACAGAGTCACGCTTTTAGAAAACACACTTATGCCTGCTTCAGGGGAAAGGTGAGGTGGGGTGACGCATAAAACTCGAGTTTGAAATGAGCACAGATACCCTTCCGAAAACCGAATATGGAATGGACACGACCTACTCCTTGCTCAATCAACTGGACTCACCAGACCCTGTTCATCGCACAAGTATCTATCCGACTAGTAAGCATCTTAAAAGCTAAGTCTTGATATCTCTGTGTAAGTGCATCAAGTGTGTGTAAAGCGGCCTAAAACCAGCAGGGAAAATCAGCTCAGACCCATTCTGAGGATACACTTCCAACATAAAGAAGAAACAAGCAGGGCAAAACAGAGAGAACTTCTTCCAAAATGCGTTCAGGGACTGGCATGCAACCAGGATTGACCACATCTACAGCCCCAGCGGCAGAAGACATAAGGCTGGACACTCTTGGGGCTGAGACGATTGGTGAGGTTGGGAAAGCAAATGCAGACCCTTGAAAGGAATCCTGCGTGCTCCCCATTCCATGGGTCCCAACTCTCCAGGTTCAACGCAATCTTCCGACAGCGAAAGCACTCATTGGAAACCCAGCGGATGCTACACCCTGGGATCGGGAAAGCTTTCTGAAACTCACCTCAGTTTTCATCTCCTGGTGCTCGTGTTCTCCATTCAGGCCCCCTTACTAACAATCTCCCCACTTGGAGACTCGGCGCCTTTCCATGCCTCTTTCGTACCGTCTGCAATTTGTCCGCAGGATGAACTGCAAGAGGGGGAACCAATGAGAGACTCGCTGGAGGTGTTTGGTCGGGCACATGTCACTCTCATTTCCCGTCACGAAGAAGAATTCACCAGCGGTTCAGCCTGCCACCCCGGATCGACAATAGGGCGTGAAGCCATCTAGCCGTGTTGCGTCCCACTCACAAAAAAGCGACTTGGGAAATGGAGCTCAGGGGCACTGCACTTCCCAAACCTGCAGAGTTCTAAACGATAACTATCGCCCCAAAATATATTGAGGTCAGGCTACGAAGAGGCGCTGAACGCAAGGCAGAACTGCAGGAAACGGATGTCAACGGGTACATCGGAATGGCCCCGATAGCACATGAAAAGCGCCAGAACGTGGACAATGATGCGGTTGGCCAAAAAGGGCGTATGCGTTTTTTCCTGAATATATTCAGGAAAAAACGCATACGCCCTTTTTGGCCAACCAAGCAACCTGGGAGAGCAAATCAGCACTACAAAGAAATCTCTCGCCCCCCCCGGGGCAAAAGGGCCAGGCGAAAAAAGTCTAAAAACCAGAAAGGCAGGACAGGCCACGGAGTCAAGGGAGCCTTGTTAAGCTGATGGGCGGGATGTCAATGGCCAACAGCCAATCTTCACAAGTGTATCCTCTTTCCCAAACCATGGAAAACACAGAACCACAGAGCATAGGGCACTTCCACACATGGGCGTTGACCTTGGGAAAATGAAAAAATCAACCAGACACAGGGACCCCAAAGTTGAGGGCTGCTGTCTTGACAAGAACCTCCACTCCGGTACACGTTTCATATCCCAGGAAAGAGCCAAGTGGACAAAGACGAGTGGACAAGTGGACAAAGACAAGTGGACAAGTGGACAAGTGGTGCTACGTAGGTCCAATGGAGTGTCACTCAGCCATGAAATCCACGTCATGAGGCTGGTAGCAGCATCCTGAGTGGATTTAGGTACGATCATCCTCAGTGAAATAAGTCCCACAAAAAAAGAAACTTATGATATCACTTATCGAGGGAATGTAAAAATCGCTCCCCATGCACTGAATCCCCAAACAGAACAGAGTCACGCTTTTAGAAAACACACTTATGCCTGCTTCAGGGGAAAGGTGAGGTGGGGTGACGCATAAAACTCGAGTTTGAAATGAGCACAGATACCCTTCCGAAAACCGAATATGGAATGGACACGACCTACTCCTTGCTCAATCAACTGGACTCACCAGACCCTGTTCATCGCACAAGTATCTATCCGACTAGTAAGCATCTTCAAAGCTAAGTCTTGATATCTCTGTGTAAGTGCATCAAGTGTGTGTAAAGCGGCCTAAAACCAGCAGGGAAAATCAGCTCAGACCCATTCTGAGGATACATTTCCAACATAAAGAAGAAACAAGCAGGGCAAAACAGAGAGAAATTCTTCCAAAATGCGTTCAGGGACTGGCATGCAACCAGGATTGACCACATCTACAGCCCCAGCGGCAGAAGACATAAGGCTGGACACTCTTGGGGCTGAGACGATTGGTGAGGTTGGGAAAGCAAATGCAGACCCTTGAAAGGAATCCTGCGTGCTCCCCATTCCATGGGTCCCAACTCTCCAGGTTCAACGCAATCTTCCGACAGCGAAAGCACTCATTGGAAACCCAGCGGATGCTACACCGTGGGATCGGGAAAGCTTTCTGAAACTCACCTCAGTTTTCATCTCCTGGTGCTCGTGTTCTCCATTCAGGCCCCCTTACTAACAATCTCCCCACTTGGAGACTCGGCGCCTTTCCATGCCTCTTTCGTACCGTCTGCAATTTGTCCGCAGGATGAACTGCAAGAGGGGGAACCAATGAGAGACTCGCTGGAGGTGTTTGGTCGGGCACATGTCACTCTCATTTCCCGTCACGAAGAAGAATTCACCAGCGGTTCAGCCTGCCACCCCGGATCGACAATAGGGCGTGAAGCCATCCAGCCGTGTTGCGTCCCACTCACAAAAAAGCGACTTGGGAAATGGAGCTCAGGGGCACTGCACTTCCCAAACCTGCAGAGTTCTAAACGATAACTATCGCCCCAAAATATATTGAGGTCAGGCTACGAAGAGGCGCTGAACGCAAGGCAGAACTGCAGGAAACGGATGTCAACGGCTACATCGGAATGGCCCCGATAGCACATGAAAAGCGCCAGAACGTGGACAATGATGCGGTTGGCCAAAAAGGGCGTATGCGTTTTTTCCTGAATATATTCAGGAAAAAACGCATACGCCCTTTTTGGCCAACCAAGCAACCTGGGAGAGCAAATCAGCACTACAAAGAAATCTCTCGCCCCCCCCCGGGGCAAAAGGGCCAGGCGAAAAAAGTCTAAAAACCAGAAAGGCAGGACAGGCCACGGAGTCAAGGGAGCCTTGTTAAGCTGATGGGCGGGATGTCAATGGCCAACAGCCAATCTTCACAAGTGTATCCTCTTTCCCAAACCATGTAAAACACAGAACCACAGAGCATAGGGCACTTCCACACATGGGCGTTGACCTTGGGAAAATCAAAAAATCAACCAGACACAGGGACCCCAAAGTTGAGGGCTGCTGTCTTGACAAGAACCTCCACTCCGGTACACGTTTCATATCCCAGGAAAGAGCCAAGTGGACAAAGACGAGTGGACAAGTGGACAAACACAAGTGGACAAGTGGACAAGTGGTGCTACGTAGGTCCAATGGAGTGTCACTCAGCCATGAAATCCACGTCATGAGGCTGGTAGCAGCATCCTGAGTGGATTTAGGTACGATCATCCTCAGTGAAATACGTCCCACAAAAAAAGAAACTTATGATATCACTTATCGAGGGAATGTAAAAATCGCTCCCCATGCACTGAATCCCCAAACAGAACAGAGTCACGCTTTTAGAAAACACACTTATGCCTGCTTCAGGGGAAAGGTGAGGTGGGGTGACGCATAAAACTCGAGTTTGAAATGAGCACAGATACCCTTCCGAAAACCGAATATGGAATGGACACGACCTACTCCTTGCTCAATCAACTGGACTCACCAGACCCTGTTCATCGCACAAGTATCTATCCGACTAGTAAGCATCTTAAAAGCTAAGTCTTGATATCTCTGTGTAAGTGCATCAAGTGTGTGTAAAGCGGCCTAAAACCAGCAGGGAAAATCAGCTCAGACCCATTCTGAGGATACACTTCCAACATAAAGAAGAAACAAGCAGGGCAAAACAGAGAGAACTTCTTCCAAAATGCGTTCAGGGACTGGCATGCAACCAGGATTGACCACATCTACAGCCCCAGCGGCAGAAGACATAAGGCTGGACACTCTTGGGGCTGAGACGATTGGTGAGGTTGGGAAAGCAAATGCAGACCCTTGAAAGGAATCCTGCGTGCTCCCCATTCCATGGGTCCCAACTCTCCAGGTTCAACGCAATCTTCCGACAGCGAAAGCACTCATTGGAAACCCAGCGGATGCTACACCGTGGGATCGGGAAAGCTTTCTGAAACTCACCTCAGTTTTCATCTCCTGGTGCTCGTGTTCTCCATTCAGGCCCCCTTACTAACAATCTCCCCACTTGGAGACTCGGCGCCTTTCCATGCCTCTTTCGTACCGTCTGCAATTTGTCCGCAGGATGAACTGCAAGAGGGGGAACCAATGAGAGACTCGCTGGAGGTGTTTGGTCGGGCACATGTCACTCTCATTTCCCGTCACGAAGAAGAATTCACCAGCGGTTCAGCCTGCCACCCCGGATCGACAATAGGGCGTGAAGCCATCCAGCCGTGTTGCGTCCCACTCACAAAAAAGCGACTTGGGAAATGGAGCTCAGGGGCACTGCACTTCCCAAACCTGCAGAGTTCTAAACGATAACTATCGCCCCAAAATATATTGAGGTCAGGCTACGAAGAGGCGCTGAACGCAAGGCAGAACTGCAGGAAACGGATGTCAACGGGTACATCGGAATGGCCCCGATAGCACATGAAAAGCGCCAGAACGTGGACAATGATGCGGTTGGCCAAAAAGGGCGTATGCGTTTTTTCCTGAATATATTCAGGAAAAAACGCATACGCCCTTTTTGGCCAACCAAGCAACCTGGGAGAGCAAATCAGCACTACAAAGAAATCTCTCGCCCCCCCCGGGGCAAAAGGGCCAGGCGAAAAAAGTCTAAAAACCAGAAAGGCAGGACAGGCCACGGAGTCAAGGGAGCCTTGTTAAGCTGATGGGCGGGATGTCAATGGCCAACAGCCAATCTTCACAAGTGTATCCTCTTTCCCAAACCATGGAAAACACAGAACCACAGAGCATAGGGCACTTCCACACATGGGCGTTGACCTTGGGAAAATGAAAAAATCAACCAGACACAGGGACCCCAAAGTTGAGGGCTGCTGTCTTGACAAGAACCTCCACTCCGGTACACGTTTCATATCCCAGGAAAGAGCCAAGTGGACAAAGACGAGTGGACAAGTGGACAAAGACAAGTGGACAAGTGGACAAGTGGTGCTACGTAGGTCCAATGGAGTGTCACTCAGCCATGAAATCCACGTCATGAGGCTGGTAGCAGCATCCTGAGTGGATTTAGGTACGATCATCCTCAGTGAAATAAGTCCCACAAAAAAAGAAACTTATGATATCACTTATCGAGGGAATGTAAAAATCGCTCCCCATGCACTGAATCCCCAAACAGAACAGAGTCACGCTTTTAGAAAACACACTTATGCCTGCTTCAGGGGAAAGGTGAGGTGGGGTGACGCATAAAACTCGAGTTTGAAATGAGCACAGATACCCTTCCGAAAACCGAATATGGAATGGACACGACCTACTCCTTGCTCAATCAACTGGACTCACCAGACCCTCTTCATCGCACAAGTATCTATCCGACTAGTAAGCATCTTAAAAGCTAAGTCTTGATATCTCTGTGTAAGTGCATCAAGTGTGTGTAAAGCGGCCTAAAACCAGCAGGGAAAATCAGCTCAGACCCATTCTGAGGATACATTTCCAACATAAAGAAGAAACAAGCAGGGCAAAACAGAGAGAACTTCTTCCAAAATGCGTTCAGGGACTGGCATGCAACCAGGATTGACCACATCTACAGCCCCAGCGGCAGAAGACATAAGGCTGGACACTCTTGGGGCTGAGACGATTGGTGAGGTTGGGAAAGCAAATGCAGACCCTTGAAAGGAATCCTGCGTGCTCCCCATTCCATGGGTCCCAACTCTCCAGGTTCAACGCAATCTTCCGACAGCGAAAGCACTCATTGGAAACCCAGCGGATGCTACACCGTGGGATCGGGAAAGCTTTCTGAAACTCACCTCAGTTTTCATCTCCTGGTGCTCGTGTTCTCCATTCAGGCCCCCTTACTAACAATCTCCCCACTTGGAGACTCGGCGCCTTTCCATGCCTCTTTCGTACCGTCTGCAATTTGTCCGCAGGATGAACTGCAAGAGGGGGAACCAATGAGAGACTCGCTGGAGGTGTTTGGTCGGGCACATGTCACTCTCATTTCCCGTCACGAAGAAGAATTCACCAGCGGTTCAGCCTGCCACCCCGGATCGACAATAGGGCGTGAAGCCATCCAGCCGTGTTGCGTCCCACTCACAAAAAAGCGACTTGGGAAATGGAGCTCAGGGGCACTGCACTTCCCAAACCTGCAGAGTTCTAAACGATAACTATCGCCCCAAAATATATTGAGGTCAGGCTACGAAGAGGCGCTGAACGCAAGGCAGAACTGCAGGAAACGGATGTCAACGGGTACATCGGAATGGCCCCGATAGCACATGAAAAGCGCCAGAACGTGGACAATGAGGCGGTTGGCCAAAAAGGGCGTATGCGTTTTTTCCTGAATATATTCAGGAAAAAACGCATACGCCCTTTTTGGCCAACCAAGCAACCTGGGAGAGCAAATCAGCACTACAAAGAAATCTCTCGCCCCCCCCGGGGCAAAAGGGCCAGGCCAAAAAAGTCTAAAAACCAGAAAGGCAGGACCGGCCACGGAGTCAAGGGAGCCTTGTTAAGCTGATGGGCGGGATGTCAATGGCCAACAGCCAATCTTCACAAGTGTATCCTCTTTCCCAAACCATGTAAAACACAGAACCACAGAGCATAGGGCACTTCCACACATGGGCGTTGACCTTGGGAAAATCAAAAAATCAACCAGACACAGGGACCCCAAAGTTGAGGGCTGCTGTCTTGACAAGAACCTCCACTCCGGTACACGTTTCATATCCCAGGAAAGAGCCAAGTGGACAAAGACGAGTGGACAAGTGGACAAAGACAAGTGGACAAGTGGACAAGTGGTGCTACGTAGGTCCAATGGAGTGTCACTCAGCCATGAAATCCACGTCATGAGGCTGGTAGCAGCATCCTGAGTGGATTTAGGTACGATCATCCTCAGTGAAATAAGTCCCACAAAAAAAGAAACTTATGATATCACTTATCGAGGGAATGTAAAAATCGCTCCCCATGCACTGAATCCCCAAACAGAACAGAGTCACGCTTTTAGAAAACACACTTATGCCTGCTTCAGGGGAAAGGTGAGGTGGGGTGACGCATAAAACTCGAGTTTGAAGTGAGCACAGATACCCTTCCGAAAACCGAATATGGAATGGACACGACCTACTCCTTGCTCAATCAACTGGACTCACCAGACCCTGTTCATCGCACAAGTATCTATCCGACTAGTAAGCATCTTCAAAGCTAAGTCTTGATATCTCTGTGTAAGTGCATCAAGTGTGTGTAAAGCGGCCTAAAACCAGCAGGGAAAATCAGCTCAGACCCATTCTGAGGATACATTTCCAACATAAAGAAGAAACAAGCAGGGCAAAACAGAGAGAACTTCTTCCAAAATGCGTTCAGGGACTGGCATGCAACCAACATTGACCACATCTACAACCCCAGCGGCAGAAGACATAAGGCTGGACACTCTTGGGGCTGAGACGATTGGTGAGGTTGGGAAAGCAAATGCAGACCCTTGAAAGGAATCCTGC
The DNA here is from genome assembly GCF_026419965.1 of Kogia breviceps. Classification (NCBI taxonomy): domain Eukaryota; kingdom Metazoa; phylum Chordata; class Mammalia; order Artiodactyla; family Physeteridae; genus Kogia; species Kogia breviceps. Next base: position 1,445,029 of record NC_081325.1, read on the forward strand.
GTGCTCCCCATTCCATGGGTCCCAACTCTCCAGGTTCAACGCAATCTTCCGACAGCGAAAGCACTCATTGGAAACCCAGCGGATGCTACACCGTGGGATCGGGAAAGCTTTCTGAAACTCACCTCAGTTTTCATCTCCTGGTGCTCGTGTTCTCCATTCAGGCCCCCTTACTAACAATCTCCCCACTTGGAGACTCGGCGCCTTTCCATGCCTCTTTCGTACCGTCTGCAATTTGTCCGCAGGATGAACTGCAAGAGGGGGAACCAATGAGAGACTCGCTGGAGGTGTTTGGTCGGGCACATGTCACTCTCATTTCCCATCACGAAGAAGAATTCACCAGCGGTTCAGCCTGCCACCCCGGATCGACAATAGGGCGTGAAGCCATCCAGCCGTGTTGCGTCCCACTCACAAAAAAGCGACTTGGGAAATGGAGCTCAGGGGCACTGCACTTCCCAAACCTGCAGAGTTCTAAACGATAACTATCGCCCCAAAATATATTGAGGTCAGGCTACGAAGAGGCGCTGAACGCAAGGCAGAACTGCAGGAAACGGATGTCAACGGGTACATCGGAATGGCCCCGATAGCACATGAAAAGCGCCAGAACGTGGACAATGATGCGGTTGGCCAAAAAGGGCGTATGCGTTTTTTCCTGAATATATTCAGGAAAAAACGCATACGCCCTTTTTGGCCAACCAAGCAACCTGGGAGAGCAAATCAGCACTACAAAGAAATCTCTCGCCCCCCCCGGGGCAAAAGGGCCAGGCGAAAAAAGTCTAAAAACCAGAAAGGCAGGACAGGCCACGGAGTCAAGGGAGCCTTGTTAAGCTGATGGGCGGGATGTCAATGGCCAACAGCCAATCTTCACAAGTGTATCCTCTTTCCCAAACCATGGAAAACACAGAACCACAGAGCATAGGGCACTTCCACACATGGGCGTTGACCTTGGGAAAATCAAAAAATCAACCAGACACAGGGACCCCAAAGTTGAGGGCTGCTGTCTTGACAAGAACCTCCACTCCGGTACACGTTTCATATCCCAGGAAAGAGCCAAGTGGACAAAGACGAGTGGACAAGTGGACAAAGACAAGTGGACAAGTGGACAAGTGGTGCTACGTAGGTCCAATGGAGTGTCACTCAGCCATGAAATCCACGTCATGAGGCTGGTAGCAGCATCCTGAGTGGATTTAGGTACGATCATCCTCAGTGAAATAAGTCCCACAAAAAAAGAAACTTATGATATCACTTATCGAGGGAATGTAAAAATCGCTCCCCATGCACTGAATCCCCAAACAGAACAGAGTCACGCTTTTAGAAAACACACTTATGCCTGCTTCAGGGGAAAGGTGAGGTGGGGTGACGCATAAAACTCGAGTTTGAAATGAGCACACATACCCTTCCGAAAACCGAATATGGAATGGACACGACCTACTCCTTGCTCAATCAACTGGACTCACCAGACCCTGTTCATCGCACAAGTATCTATCCGACTAGTAAGCATCTTAAAAGCTAAGTCTTGATATCTCTGTGTAACTGCATCAAGTGTGTGTAAAGTGGCCTAAAACCAGCAGGGAAAATCAGCTCAGACCCATTCTGAGGATACATTTCCAACATAAAGAAGAAACAAGCAGGGCAAAACAGACAGAACTTCTTCCAAAATGCGTTCAGGGACTGGCATGCAACCAGGATTGACCACATCTACAGCCCCAGCGGCAGAAGACATAAGGCTGGACACTCTTGGGGCTGAGACGATTGGTGAGGTTGGGAAAGCAAATGCAGACCCTTGAAAGGAATCCTGCGTGCTCCCCATTCCATGGGTCCCAACTCTCCAGGTTCAACGCAATCTTCCGACAGCGAAAGCACTCATTGGAAACCCAGCGGATGCTACACCGTGGGATCGGGAAAGCTTTCTGAAACTCACCTCAGTTTTCATCTCCTGGTGCTCGTGTTCTCCATTCAGGCCCCCTTACTAACAATCTCCCCACTTGGAGACTCGGCGCCTTTCCATGCCTCTTTCGTACCGTCTGCAATTTGTCCGCAGGATGAACTGCAAGAGGGGGAACCAATGAGAGACTCGCTGGAGGTGTTTGGTCGGGCACATGTCACTCTCATTTCCCATCACGAAGAAGAATTCACCAGCGGTTCAGCCTGCCACCCCGGATCGACAATAGGGCGTGAAGCCATCCAGCCGTGTTGCGTCCCACTCACAAAAAAGCGACTTGGGAAATGGAGCTCAGGGGCACTGCACTTCCCAAACCTGCAGAGTTCTAAACGATAACTATCGCCCCAAAATATATTGAGGTCAGGCTACGAAGAGGCGCTGAACGCAAGGCAGAACTGCAGGAAACGGATGTCAACGGCTACATCGGAATGGCCCCGATAGCACATGAAAAGCGCCAGAACGTGGACAATGATGCGGTTGGCCAAAAAGGGCGTATGCGTTTTTTCCTGAATATATTCAGGAAAAAACGCATACGCCCTTTTTGGCCAACCAAGCAACCTGGGAGAGCAAATCAGCACTACAAAGAAATCTCTCGCCCCCCCCGGTGCAAAAGGGTCAGGCGAAAAAAGTCTAAAAACCAGAAAGGCAGGACAGGCCACGGAGTCAAGGGAGCCTTGTTAAGCTGATGGGCGGGATGTCAATGGCCAACAGCCAATCTTCACAAGTGTATCCTCTTTCCCAAACCATGGAAAACACAGAACCACAGAGCATAGGGCACTTCCACACATGGGCGTTGACCTTGGGAAAATCAAAAAATCAACCAGACACAGGGACCCCAAAGTTGAGGGCTGCTGTCTTGACAAGAACCTCCACTCCGGTACACGTTTCATATCCCAGGAAAGAGCCAAGTGGACAAAGACGAGTGGACAAGTGGACAAAGACAAGTGGACAAGTGGACAAGTGGTGCTACGTAGGTCCAATGGAGTGTCACTCAGCCATGAAATCCACGTCATGAGGCTGGTAGCAGCATCCTGAGTGGATTTAGGTACGATCATCCTCAGTGAAATAAGTCCCACAAAAAAAGAAACTTATGATATCACTTATCGAGGGAATGTAAAAATCGCTCCCCATGCACTGAATCCCCAAACAGAACAGAGTCACGCTTTTAGAAAACACACTTATGCCTGCTTCAGGGGAAAGGTGAGGTGGGGTGACGCATAAAACTCGAGTTTGAAATGAGCACAGATACCCTTCCGAAAACCGAATATGGAATGGACACGACCTACTCCTTGCTCAATCAACTGGACTCACCAGACCCTGTTCATCGCACAAGTATCTATCCGACTAGTAAGCATCTTAAAAGCTAAGTCTTGATATCTCTGTGTAAGTGCATCAAGTGTGTGTAAAGCGGCCTAAAACCAGCAGGGAAAATCAGCTCAGACCCATTCTGAGGATACATTTCCAACATAAAGAAGAAACAAGCAGGGCAAAACAGAGAGAACTTCTTCCAAAATGCGTTCAGGGACTGGCATGCAACCAGGATTGACCACATCTACAGCCCCAGCGGCAGAAGACATAAGGCTGGACACTCTTGGGGCTGAGACGATTGGTGAGGTTGGGAAAGCAAATGCAGACCCTTGAAAGGAATCCTGCGTGCTCCCCATTCCATGGGTCCCAACTCTCCAGGTTCAACGCAATCTTCCGACAGCGAAAGCACTCATTGGAAACCCAGCGGATGCTACACCGTGGGATCGGGAAAGCTTTCTGAAACTCACCTCAGTTTTCATCTCCTGGTGCTCGTGTTCTCCATTCAGGCCCCCTTACTAACAATCTCCCCACTTGGAGACTCGGCGCCTTTCCATGCCTCTTTCGTACCGTCTGCAATTTGTCCGCAGGATGAACTGCAAGAGGGGGAACCAATGAGAGACTCGCTGGAGGTGTTTGGTCGGGCACATGTCACTCTCATTTCCCATCACGAAGAAGAATTCACCAGCGGTTCAGCCTGCCACCCCGGATCGACAATAGGGCGTGAAGCCATCCAGCCGTGTTGCGTCCCACTCACAAAAAAGCGACTTGGGAAATGGAGCTCAGGGGCACTGCACTTCCCAAACCTGCAGAGTTCTAAACGATAACTATCGCCCCAAAATATATTGAGGTCAGGCTACGAAGAGGCGCTGAACGCAAGGCAGAACTGCAGGAAACGGATGTCAACGGCTACATCGGAATGGCCCCGATAGCACATGAAAAGCGCCAGAACGTGGACAATGATGCGGTTGGCCAAAAAGGGCGTATGCGTTTTTTCCTGAATATATTCAGGAAAAAACGCATACGCCCTTTTTGGCCAACCAAGCAACCTGGGAGAACAAATCAGCACTACAAAGAAATCTCTCGCCCCCCCCCGGGGCAAAAGGGCCAGGCGAAAAAAGTCTAAAAACCAGAAAGGCAGGACAGCCCACGGAGTCAAGGGAGCCTTGTTAAGCTGATGGGCGGGATGTCAATGGCCAACAGCCAATCTTCACAAGTGTATCCTCTTTCCCAAACCATGGAAAACACAGAACCACAGAGCATAGGGCACTTCCACACATGGGCGTTGACCTTGGGAAAATCAAAAAATCAACCAGACACAGGGACCCCAAAGTTGAGGGCTGCTGTCTTGACAAGAACCTCCACTCCGGTACACGTTTCATATCCCAGGAAAGAGCCAAGTGGACAAAGACGAGTGGACAAGTGGACAAAGACAAGTGGACAAGTGGACAAGTGGTGCTACGTAGGTCCAATGGAGTGTCACTCAGCCATGAAATCCACGTCATGAGGCTGGTAGCAGCATCCTGAGTGGATTTAGGTACGATCATCCTCAGTGAAATAAGTCCCACAAAAAAAGAAACTTATGATATCACTTATCGAGGGAATGTAAAAATCGCTCCCCATGCACGGAATCCCCAAACAGAACAGAGTCACGCTTTTAGAAAACACACTTATGCCTGCTTCAGGGGAAAGGTGAGGTGGGGTGACGCATAAAACTCGAGTTTGAAATGAGCACAGATACGCTTCCAAAAACCGAATATGGAATGGACACGACCTACTCCTTGCTCAATCAACTGGACTCACCAGACCCTGTTCATCGCACAAGTATCTATCCGACTAGTAAGCATCTTAAAAGCTAAGTCTTGATATCTCTGTGTAAGTGCATCAAGTGTGTGTAAAGCGGCCTAAAACCAGCAGGGAAAATCAGCTCAGACCCATTCTGAGGATACATTTCCAACATAAAGAAGAAACAAGCAGGGCAAAACAGAGAGAACTTCTTCCAAAATGCGTTCAGGGACTGGCATGCAACCAGGATTGACCACATCTACAGCCCCAGCGGCAGAAGACATAAGGCTGGACACTCTTGGGGCTGAGACGATTGGTGAGGTTGGGAAAGCAAATGCAGACCCTTGAAAGGAATCCTGCGTGCTCCCCATTCCATGGGTCCCAACTCTCCAGGTTCAACGCAATCTTCCGACAGCGAAAGCACTCATTGGAAACCCAGCGGATGCTACACCGTGGGATCGGGAAAGCTTTCTGAAACTCACCTCAGTTTTCATCTCCTGGTGCTCGTGTTCTCCATTCAGGCCCCCTTACTAACAATCTCCCCACTTGGAGACTCGGCGCCTTTCCATGCCTCTTTCGTACCGTCTGCAATTTGTCCGCAGGATGAACTGCAAGAGGGGGAACCAATGAGAGACTCGCTGGAGGTGTTTGGTCGGGCACATGTCACTCTCATTTCCCATCACGAAGAAGAATTCACCAGCGGTTCAGCCTGCCACCCCGGATCGACAATAGGGCGTGAAGCCATCCAGCCGTGTTGCGTCCCACTCACAAAAAAGCGACTTGGGAAATGGAGCTCAGGGGCACTGCACTTCCCAAACCTGCAGAGTTCTAAACGATAACTATCGCCCCAAAATATATTGAGGTCAGGCTACGAAGAGGCGCTGAACGCAAGGCAGAACTGCAGGAAACGGATGTCAACGGCTACATCGGAATGGCCCCGATAGCACATGAAAAGCGCCAGAACGTGGACAATGATGCGGTTGGCCAAAAAGGGCGTATGCGTTTTTTCCTGAATATGTTCAGGAAAAAACGCATACGCCCTTTTTGGCCAACCAAGCAACCTGGGAGAGCAAATCAGCACTACAAAGAAATCTCTCGCCCCCCCCGGGGCAAAAGGGCCAGGCGAAAAAAGTCTAAAAACCAGAAAGGCAGGACAGGCCACGGAGTCAAGGGAGCCTTGTTAAGCTGATGGGCGGGATGTCAATGACCAACAGCCAATCTTCACAAGTGTATCCTCTTTCCCAAACCATGGAAAACACAGAACCACAGAGCATAGGGCACTTCCACACATGGGCGTTGACCTTGGGAAAATGAAAAAATCAACCAGACACAGGGACCCCAAAGTTGAGGGCTGCTGTCTTGACAAGAACCTCCACTCCGGTACACGTTTCATATCCCAGGAAAGAGCCAAGTGGACAAAGACGAGTGCACAAGTGGACAAAGACAAGTGGACAAGTGGACAAGTGGTGCTACGTAGGTCCAATGGAGTGTCACTCAGCCATGAAATCCACGTCATGAGGCTGGTAGCAGCATCCTGAGTGGATTTAGGTACGATCATCCTCAGTGAAATAAGTCCCACAAAAAAAGAAACTTATGATATCACTTATCGAGGGAATGTAAAAATCGCTCCCCATGCACTGAATCCCCAAACAGAACAGAGTCACGCTTTTAGAAAACACACTTATGCCTGCTTCAGGGGAAAGGTGAGGTGGGGTGACTCATAAAACTCGAGTTTGAAATGAGCACAGATACCCTTCCGAAAACCGAATATGGAATGGACACGACCTACTCCTTGCTCAATCAACTGGACTCACCAGACCCTGTTCATCGCACAAGTATCTATCCGACTAGTAAGCATCTTAAAAGCTAAGTCTTGATATCTCTGTGTAAGTGCATCAAGTGTGTGTAAAGCGGCCTAAAACCAGCAGGGAAAATCAGCTCAGACCCATTCTGAGGATACATTTCCAACATAAAGAAGAAACAAGCAGGGCAAAACAGAGAGAAATTCTTCCAAAATGCGTTCAGGGACTGGCATGCAACCAGGATTGACCACATCTACAGCCCCAGCGGCAGAAGACATAAGGCTGGACACTCTTGGGGCTGAGACGATTGGTGAGGTTGGGAAAGCAAATGCAGACCCTTGAAAGGAATCCTGCGTGCTCCCCATTCCATGGGTCCCAACTCTCCAGGTTCAACGCAATCTTCCGACAGCGAAAGCACTCATTGGAAACCCAGCGGATGCTACACCGTGGGATCGGGAAAGCTTTCTGAAACTCACCTCAGTTTTCATCTCCTGGTGCTCGTGTTCTCCATTCAGGCCCCCTTACTAACAATCTCCCCACTTGGAGACTCGGCGCCTTTCCATGCCTCTTTCGTACCGTCTGCAATTTGTCCGCAGGATGAACTGCAAGAGGGGGAACCAATGAGAGACTCGCTGGAGGTGTTTGGTCGGGCACATGTCACTCTCATTTCCCATCACGAAGAAGAATTCACCAGCGGTTCAGCCTGCCACCCCGGATCGACAATAGGGCGTGAAGCCATCCAGCCGTGTTGCGTCCCACTCACAAAAAAGCGACTTGGGAAATGGAGCTCAGGGGCACTGCACTTCCCAAACCTGCAGAGTTCTAAACGATAACTATCGCCCCAAAATATATTGAGGTCAGGCTACGAAGAGGCGCTGAACGCAAGGCAGAACTGCAGGAAACGGATGTCAACGGCTACATCGGAATGGCCCCGATAGCACATGAAAAGCGCCAGAACGTGGACAATGATGCGGTTGGCCAAAAAGGGCGTATGCGTTTTTTCCTGAATATATTCAGGAAAAAACGCATACGCCCTTTTTGGCCAACCAAGCAACCTGGGAGAGCAAATCAGCACTACAAAGAAATCTCTCGCCCCCCCCGGGGCAAAAGGGCCAGGCGAAAAAAGTCTAAAAACCAGAAAGGCAGGACAGGCCACGGAGTCAAGGGAGCCTTGTTAAGCTGATGGGCGGGATGTCAATGGCCAACAGCCAATCTTCACAAGTGTATCCTCTTTCCCAAACCATGGAAAACACAGAACCACAGAGCATAGGGCACTTCCACACATGGGCGTTGACCTTGGGAAAATGAAAAAATCAACCAGACACAGGGACCCCAAAGTTGAGGGCTGCTGTCTTGACAAGAACCTCCACTCCGGTACACGTTTCATATCCCAGGAAAGAGCCAAGTGGACAAAGACGAGTGCACAAGTGGACAAAGACAAGTGGACAAGTGGACAAGTGGTGCTACGTAGGTCCAATGGAGTGTCACTCAGCCATGAAATCCACGTCATGAGGCTGGTAGCAGCATCCTGAGTGGATTTAGGTACGATCATCCTCAGTGAAATAAGTCCCACAAAAAAAGAAACTTATGATATCACTTATCGAGGGAATGTAAAAATCGCTCCCCATGCACTGAATCCCCAAACAGAACAGAGTCACGCTTTTAGAAAACACACTTATGCCTGCTTCAGGGGAAAGGTGAGGTGGGGTGACGCTTAAAACTCGAGTTTGAAATGAGCACACATACCCTTCCGAAAACCGAATATGGAATGGACACGACCTACTCCTTGCTCAATCAACTGGACTCACCAGACCCTGTTCATCGCACAAGTATCTATCCGACTAGTAAGCATCTTAAAAGCTAAGTCTTGATATCTCTGTGTAAGTGCATCAAGTGTGTGTAAAGCGGCCTAAAACCAGCAGGGAAAATCAGCTCAGACCCATTCTGAGGATACATTTCCAACATAAAGAAGAAACAAGCAGGGCAAAACAGAGAGAACTTCTTCCAAAATGCGTTCAGGGACTGGCATGCAACCAGGATTGACCACATCTACAGCCCCAGCGGCAGAAGACATAAGGCTGGACACTCTTGGGGCTGAGACGATTGGTGAGGTTGGGAAAGCAAATGCAGACCCTTGAAAGGAATCCTGCGTGCTCCCCATTCCATGGGTCCCAACTCTCCAGGTTCAACGCAATCTTCCGACAGCGAAAGCACTCATTGGAAACCCAGCGGATGCTACACCGTGGGATCGGGAAAGCTTTCTGAAACTCACCTCAGTTTTCATCTCCTGGTGCTCGTGTTCTCCATTCAGGCCCCCTTACTAACAATCTCCCCACTTGGAGACTCGGCGCCTTTCCATGCCTCTTTCGTACCGGCTGCAATTTGTCCGCAGGACGAACTGCAAGAGGGGGAACCAATGAGAGACTCACTGGAGGTGTTTGGTCGGGCACATGTCACTCTCATTTCCCATCACGAAGAAGAATTCACCAGCGGTTCAGCCTGCCACCCCGGATCGACAATAGGGCGTGAAGCCATCCAGCCGTGTTGCGTCCCACTCACAAAAAAGCGACTTGGGAAATGGAGCTCAGGGGCACTGCACTTCCCAAACCTGCAGAGTTCTAAACGATAACTATCGCCGCAAAATATATTGAGGTCAGGCTACGAAGAGGCGCTGAACGCAAGGCAGAACTGCAGGAAACGGATGTCAACGGGTACATCGGAATGGCCCCGATAGCACATGAAAAGCGCCAGAACGTGGACAATGATGCGGTTGGCCAAAAAGGGCGTATGCGTTTTTTCCTGAATATATTCAGGAAAAAACGCATACGCCCTTTTTGGCCAACCAAGCAACCTGGGAGAGCAAATCAGCACTACAAAGAAATCTCTCGCCCCCCCCGGGGCAAAAGGGCCAGGCGAAAAAAGTCTAAAAACCAGAAAGGCAGGACAGGCCACGGAGTCAAGGGAGCCTTGTTAAGCTGATGGGCGGGATGTCAATGGCCAACAGCCAATCTTCACAAGTGTATCCTCTTTCCCAAACCATGGAAAACACAGAACCACAGAGCATAGGGCACTTCCACACATGGGCGTTGACCTTGGGAAAATGAAAAAATCAACCAGACACAGGGACCCCAAAGTTGAGGGCTGCTGTCTTGACAAGAACCTCCACTCCGGTACACGTTTCATATCCCAGGAAAGAGCCAAGTGGACAAAGACGAGTGCACAAGTGGACAAAGACAAGTGGACAAGTGGACAAGTGGTGCTACGTAGGTCCAATGGAGTGTCACTCAGCCATGAAATCCACGTCATGAGGCTGGTAGCAGCATCCTGAGTGGATTTAGGTACGATCATCCTCAGTGAAATAAGTCCCACAAAAAAAGAAACTTATGATATCACTTATCGAGGGAATGTAAAAATCGCTCCCCATGCACTGAATCCCCAAACAGAACAGAGTCACGCTTTTAGAAAACACACTTATGCCTGCTTCAGGGGAAAGGTGAGGTGGGGTGACGCTTAAAACTCGAGTTTGAAATGAGCACACATACCCTTCCGAAAACCGAATATGGAATGGACACGACCTACTCCTTGCTCAATCAACTGGACTCACCAGACCCTGTTCATCGCACAAGTATCTATCCGACTAGTAAGCATCTTAAAAGCTAAGTCTTGATATCTCTGTGTAAGTGCATCAAGTGTGTGTAAAGCGGCCTAAAACCAGCAGGGAAAATCAGCTCAGACCCATTCTGAGGATACATTTCCAACATAAAGAAGAAACAAGCAGGGCAAAACAGAGAGAACTTCTTCCAAAATGCGTTCAGGGACTGGCATGCAACCAGGATTGACCACATCTACAGCCCCAGCGGCAGAAGACATAAGGCTGGACACTCTTGGGGCTGAGACGATTCGTGAGGTTGGGGAAGCAAATGCAGACCCTTGAAAGGAATCCTGCGTGCTCCCCATTCCATGGGTCCCAACTCTCCAGGTTCAACGCAATCTTCCGACAGCGAAAGCACTCATTGGAAACCCAGCGGATGCTACACCGTGGGATCGGGAAAGCTTTCTGAAACTCACCTCAGTTTTCATCTCCTGGTGCTCGTGTTCTCCATTCAGGCCCCCTTACTAACAATCTCCCCACTTGGAGACTCGGCGCCTTTCCATGCCTCTTTCGTACCGTCTGCAATTTGTCCGCAGGATGAACTGCAAGAGGGGGAACCAATGAGAGACTCGCTGGAGGTGTTTGGTCGGGCACATGTCACTCTCATTTCCCATCACGAAGAAGAATTCACCAGCGGTTCAGCCTGCCACCCCGGATCGACAATAGGGCGTGAAGCCATCCAGCCGTGTTGCGTCCCACTCACAAAAAAGCGACTTGGGAAATGGAGCTCAGGGGCACTGCACTTCCCAAACCTGCAGAGTTCTAAACGATAACTATCGCCCCAAAATATATTGAGGTCAGGCTACGAAGAGGCGCTGAACGCAAGGCAGAACTGCAGGAAACGGATGTCAACGGGTACATCGGAATGGCCCCGATAGCACATGAAAAGCGCCAGAACGTGGACAATGATGCGGTTGGCCAAAAAGGGCGTATGCGTTTTTTCCTGAATATATTCAGGAAAAAACGCATACGCCCTTTTTGGCCAACCAAGCAACCTGGGAGAGCAAATCAGCACTACAAAGAAATCTCTCGCCCCCCCCGGGGCAAAAGGGCCAGGCGAAAAAAGTCTAAAAACCAGAAAGGCAGGACAGGCCACGGAGTCAAGGGAGCCTTGTTAAGCTGATGGGCGGGATGTCAATGGCCAACAGCCAATCTTCACAAGTGTATCCTCTTTCCCAAACCATGGAAAACACAGAACCACAGAGCATAGGGCACTTCCACACATGGGCGTTGACCTTGGGAAAATGAAAAAATCAACCAGACACAGGGACCCCAAAGTTGAGGGCTGCTGTCTTGACAAGAACCTCCACTCCGGTACACGTTTCATATCCCAGGAAAGAGCCAAGTGGACAAAGACGAGTGGACAAGTGGACAAAGACAAGTGGACAAGTGGACAAGTGGTGCTACGTGTGTCCAATGGAGTGTCACTCAGCCATGAAATCCACGTCATGAGGCTGGTAGCAGCATCCTGAGTGGATTTAGGTACGATCATCCTCAGTGAAATAAGTCCCACAAAAAAAGAAACTTATGATATCACTTATCGAGGGAATGTAAAAATCGCTCCCCATGCACTGAATCCCCAAACAGAACAGAGTCACGCTTTTAGAAAACACACTTATGCCTGCTTCAGGGGAAAGGTGAGGTGGGGTGACGCATAAAACTCGAGTTTGAAATGAGCACAGATACCCTTCCGAAAACCGAATATGGAATGGACACGACCTACTCCTTGCTCAATCAACTGGACTCACCAGACCCTGTTCATCGCACAAGTATCTATCCGACTAGTAAGCATCTTAAAAGCTAAGTCTTGATATCTCTGTGTAACTGCATCAAGTGTGTGTAAAGCGGCCTAAAACCAGCAGGGAAAATCAGCTCAGACCCATTCTGAGGATACATTTCCAACATAAAGAAGAAACAAGCAGGGCAAAACAGACAGAACTTCTTCCAAAATGCGTTCAGGGACTGGCATGCAACCAGGATTGACCACATCTACAGCCCCAGCGGCAGAAGACATAAGGCTGGACACTCTTGGGGCTGAGACGATTGGTGAGGTTGGGAAAGCAAATGCAGACCCTTGAAAGGAATCCTGCGTGCTCCCCATTCCATGGGTCCCAACTCTCCAGGTTCAACGCAATCTTCCGACAGCGAAAGCACTCATTGGAAACCCAGCGGATGCTACACCGTGGGATCGGGAAAGCTTTCTGAAACTCACCTCAGTTTTCATCTCCTGGTGCTCGTGTTCTCCATTCAGGCCCCCTTACTAACAATCTCCCCACTTGGAGACTCGGCGCCTTTCCATGCCTCTTTCGTACCGTCTGCAATTTGTCCGCAGGATGAACTGCAAGAGGGGGAACCAATGAGAGACTCGCTGGAGGTGTTTGGTCGGGCACATGTCACTCTCATTTCCCATCACGAAGAAGAATTCACCAGCGGTTCAGCCTGCCACCCCGGATCGACAATAGGGCGTGAAGCCATCCAGCCGTGTTGCGTCCCACTCACAAAAAAGCGACTTGGGAAATGGAGCTCAGGGGCACTGCACTTCCCAAACCTGCAGAGTTCTAAACGATAACTATCGCCCCAAAATATATTGAGGTCAGGCTACGAAGAGGCGCTGAACGCAAGGCAGAACTGCAGGAAACGGATGTCAACGGCTACATCGGAATGGCCCCGATAGCACATGAAAAGCGCCAGAACGTGGACAATGATGCGGTTGGCCAAAAAGGGCGTATGCGTTTTTTCCTGGATATATTCAGGAAAAAACGCATACGCCCTTTTTGGCCAACCAAGCAACCTGGGAGAGCAAATCAGCACTACAAAGAAATCTCTCGCCCCCCCCGGGGCAAAAGGGCCAGGCGAAAAAAGTCTAAAAACCAGAAAGGCAGGACAGGCCACGGAGTCAAGGGAGCCTTGTTAAGCTGATGGGCGGGATGTCAATGGCCAACAGCCAATCTTCACAAGTGTATCCTCTTTCCCAAACCATGGAAAACACAGAACCACAGAGCATAGGGCACTTCCACACATGGGCGTTGACCTTGGGAAAATGAAAAAATCAACCAGACACAGGGACCCCAAAGTTGAGGGCTGCTGTCTTGACAAGAACCTCCACTCCGGTACACGTTTCATATCCCAGGAAAGAGCCAAGTGGACAAAGACGAGTGCACAAGTGGACAAAGACAAGTGGACAAGTGGACAAGTGGTGCTACGTAGGTCCAATGGAGTGTCACTCAGCCATGAAATCCACGTCATGAGGCTGGTAGCAGCATCCTGAGTGGATTTAGGTACGATCATCCTCAGTGAAATAAGTCCCACAAAAAAAGAAACTTATGATATCACTTATCGAGGGAATGTAAAAATCGCTCCCCATGCACTGAATCCCCAAACAGAACAGAGTCACGCTTTTAGAAAACACACTTATGCCTGCTTCAGGGGAAAGGTGAGGTGGGGTGACGCATAAAACTCGAGTTTGAAATGAGCACACATACCCTTCCGAAAACCGAATATGGAATGGACACGACCTACTCCTTGCTCAATCAACTGGACTCACCAGACCCTGTTCATCGCACAAGTATCAATCCGACTAGTAAGCATCTTAAAAGCTAAGTCTTGATATCTCTGTGTAAGTGCATCAAGTGTGTGTAAAGCGGCCTAAAACCAGCAGGGAAAATCAGCTCAGACCCATTCTGAGGATACATTTCCAACATAAAGAAGAAACAAGCAGGGCAAAACAGAGAGAAATTCTTCCAAAATGCGTTCAGGGACTGGCATGCAACCAGGATTGACCACATCTACAGCCCCAGCGGCAGAAGACATAAGGCTGGACACTCTTGGGGCTGAGACGATTGGTGAGGTTGGGAAAGCAAATGCAGACCCTTGAAAGGAATCCTGCGTGCTCCCCATTCCATGGGTCCCAACTCTCCAGGTTCAACGCAATCTTCCGACAGCGAAAGCACTCATTGGAAACCCAGCGGATGCTACACCGTGGGATCGGGAAAGCTTTCTGAAACTCACCTCAGTTTTCATCTCCTGGTGCTCGTGTTCTCCATTCAGGCCCCCTTACTAACAATCTCCCCACTTGGAGACTCGGCGCCTTTCCATGCCTCTTTCGTACCGTCTGCAATTTTTCCGCAGGACGAACTGCAAGAGGGGGAACCAATGAGAGACTCGCTGGAGGTGTTTGGTCGGGCACATGTCACTCTCATTTCCCATCACGAAGAAGAATTCACCAGCGGTTCAGCCTGCCACCCCGGATCGACAATAGGGCGTGAAGCCATCCAGCCGTGTTGCGTCCCACTCACAAAAAAGCGACTTGGGAAATGGAGCTCAGGGGCACTGCACTTCCCAAACCTGCAGAGTTCTAAACGATAACTATCGCCCCAAAATATATTGAGGTCAGGCTACGAAGAGGCGCTGAACGCAAGGCAGAACTGCAGGAAACGGATGTCAACGGCTACATCGGAATGGCCCCGATAGCACATGAAAAGCGCCAGAACGTGGACAATGATGCGGTTGGCCAAAAAGGGCGTATGCGTTTTTTCCTGAATATATTCAGGAAAAAACGCATACGCCCTTTTTGGCCAACCAAGCAACCTGGGAGAGCAAATCAGCACTACAAAGAAATCTCTCGCCCCCCCCCGGGGCAAAAGGGCCAGGCGAAAAAAGTCTAAAAACCAGAAAGGCAGGACAGGCCACGGAGTCAAGGGAGCCTTGTTAAGCTGATGGGCGGGATGTCAATGGCCAACAGCCAATCTTCACAAGTGTATCCTCTTTCCCAAACCATGGAAAACACAGAACCACAGAGCATAGGGCACTTCCACACATGGGCGTTGACCTTGGGAAAATGAAAAAATCAACCAGACACAGGGACCCCAAAGTTGAGGGCTGCTGTCTTGACAAGAACCTCCACTCCGGTACACGTTTCATATCCCAGGAAAGAGCCAAGTGGACAAAGACGAGTGCACAAGTGGACAAAGACAAGTGGACAAGTGGACAAGTGGTGCTACGTAGGTCCAATGGAGTGTCACTCAGCCATGAAATCCACGTCATGAGGCTGGTAGCAGCATCCTGAGTGGATTTAGGTACGATCATCCTCAGTGAAATAAGTCCCACAAAAAAAGAAACTTATGATATCACTTATCGAGGGAATGTAAAAATCGCTCCCCATGCACTGAATCCCCAAACAGAACAGAGTCACGCTTTTAGAAAACACACTTATGCCTGCTTCAGGGGAAAGGTGAGGTGGGGTGACGCTTAAAACTCGAGTTTGAAATGAGCACAGATACCCTTCCGAAAACCGAATATGGAATGGACACGACCTACTCCTTGCTCAATCAACTGGACTCACCAGACCCTGTTCATCGCACAAGTATCTATCCGACTAGTAAGCATCTTAAAAGCTAAGTCTTGATATCTCTGTGTAAGTGCATCAAGTGTGTGTAAAGCGGCCTAAAACCAGCAGGGAAAATCAGCTCAGACCCATTCTGAGGATACATTTCCAACATAAAGAAGAAACAAGCAGGGCAAAACAGACAGAACTTCTTCCAAAATGCGTTCAGGGACTGGCATGCAACCAGGATTGACCACATCTACAGCCCCAGCGGCAGAAGACATAAGGCTGGACACTCTTGGGGCTGAGACGATTGGTGAGGTTGGGAAAGCAAATGCAGACCCTTGAAAGGAATCCTGCGTGCTCCCCATTCCATGGGTCCCAACTCTCCAGGTTCAACGCAATCTTCCGACAGCGAAAGCACTCATTGGAAACCCAGCGGATGCTACACCGTGGGATCGGGAAAGCTTTCTGAAACTCACCTCAGTTTTCATCTCCTGGTGCTCGTGTTCTCCATTCAGGCCCCCTTACTAACAATCTCCCCACTTGGAGACTCGGCGCCTTTCCATGCCTCTTTCGTACCGTCTGCAATTTGTCCGCAGGATGAACTGCAAGAGGGGGAACCAATGAGAGACTCGCTGGAGGTGTTTGGTCGGGCACATGTCACTCTCATTTCCCATCACGAAGAAGAATTCACCAGCGGTTCAGCCTGCCACCCCGGATCGACAATAGGGCGTGAAGCCATCCAGCCGTGTTGCGTCCCACTCACAAAAAAGCGACTTGGGAAATGGAGCTCAGGGGCACTGCACTTCCCAAACCTGCAGAGTTCTAAACGATAACTATCGCCGCAAAATATATTGAGGTCAGGCTACGAAGAGGCGCTGAACGCAAGGCAGAACTGCAGGAAACGGATGTCAACGGGTACATCGGAATGGCCCCGATAGCACATGAAAAGCGCCAGAACGTGGACAATGATGCGGTTGGCCAAAAAGGGCGTATGCGTTTTTTCCTGAATATATTCAGGAAAAAACGCATACGCCCTTTTTGGCCAACCAAGCAACCTGGGAGAGCAAATCAGCACTACAAAGAAATCTCTCGCCCCCCCCGGGGCAAAAGGGCCAGGCCAAAAAAGTCTAAAAACCAGAAAGGCAGGACAGGCCACGGAGTCAAGGGAGCCTTGTTAAGCTGATGGGCGGGATGTCAATGGCCAACAGCCAATCTTCACAAGTGTATCCTCTTTCCCAAACCATGGAAAACACAGAACCACAGAGCATAGGGCACTTCCACACATGGGCGTTGACCTTGGGAAAATCAAAAAATCAACCAGACACAGGGACCCCAAAGTTGAGGGCTGCTGTCTTGACAAGAACCTCCACTCCGGTACACGTTTCATATCCCAGGAAAGAGCCAAGTGGACAAAGACGAGTGGACAAGTGGACAAAGACAAGTGGACAAGTGGACAAGTGGTGCTACGTACGTCCAATGGAGTGTCACTCAGCCATGAAATCCACGTCATGAGGCTGGTAGCAGCATCCTGAGTGGATTTAGGTACGATCATCCTCAGTGAAATAAGTCCCACAAAAAAAGAAACTTATGATATCACTTATCGAGGGAATGTAAAAATCGCTCCCCATGCACTGAATCCCCAAACAGAACAGAGTCACGCTTTTAGAAAACACACTTATGCCTGCTTCAGGGGAAAGGTGAGGTGGGGTGACGCATAAAACTCGAGTTTGAAATGAGCACAGATACCCTTCCGAAAACCGAATATGGAATGGACACGACCTACTCCTTGCTCAATCAACTGGACTCACCAGACCCTGTTCATCGCACAAGTATCTATCCGACTAGTAAGCATCTTAAAAGCTAAGTCTTGATATCTCTGTGTAAGTGCATCAAGTGTGTGTAAAGCGGCCTAAAACCAGCAGGGAAAATCAGCTCAGACCCATTCTGAGGATACATTTCCAACATAAAGAAGAAACAAGCAGGGCAAAACAGACAGAACTTCTTCCAAAATGCGTTCAGGGACTGGCATGCAACCAGGATTGACCACATCTACAGCCCCAGCGGCAGAAGACATAAGGCTGGACACTCTTGGGGCTGAGACGATTGGTGAGGTTGGGAAAGCAAATGCAGACCCTTGAAAGGAATCCTGCGTGCTCCCCATTCCATGGGTCCCAACTCTCCAGGTTCAACGCAATCTTCCGACAGCGAAAGCACTCATTGGAAACCCAGCGGATGCTACACCGTGGGATCGGGAAAGCTTTCTGAAACTCACCTCAGTTTTCATCTCCTGGTGCTCGTGTTCTCCATTCAGGCCCCCTTACTAACAATCTCCCCACTTGGAGACTCGGCGCCTTTCCATGCCTCTTTCGTACCGTCTGCAATTTGTCCGCAGGATGAACTGCAAGAGGGGGAACCAATGAGAGACTCGCTGGAGGTGTTTGGTCGGGCACATGTCACTCTCATTTCCCATCACGAAGAAGAATTCACCAGCGGTTCAGCCTGCCACCCCGGATCGACAATAGGGCGTGAAGCCATCCAGCCGTGTTGCGTCCCACTCACAAAAAAGCGACTTGGGAAATGGAGCTCAGGGGCACTGCACTTCCCAAACCTGCAGAGTTCTAAACGATAACTATCGCCCCAAAATATATTGAGGTCAGGCTACGAAGAGGCGCTGAACGCAAGGCAGAACTGCAGGAAACGGATGTCAACGGGTACATCGGAATGGCCCCGATAGCACATGAAAAGCGCCAGAACGTGGACAATGATGCGGTTGGCCAAAAAGGGCGTATGCGTTTTTTCCTGAATATATTCAGGAAAAAACGCATACGCCCTTTTTGGCCAACCAAGCAACCTGGGAGAGCAAATCAGCACTACAAAGAAATCTCTCGCCCCCCCCGGGGCAAAAGGGCCAGGCGAAAAAAGTCTAAAAACCAGAAAGGCAGGACAGGCCACGGAGTCAAGGGAGCCTTGTTAAGCTGATGGGCGGGATGTCAATGGCCAACAGCCAATCTTCACAAGTGTATCCTCTTTCCCAAACCATGGAAAACACAGAACCACAGAGCATAGGGCACTTCCACACATGGGCGTTGACCTTGGGAAAATGAAAAAATCAACCAGACACAGGGACCCCAAAGTTGAGGGCTGCTGTCTTGACAAGAACCTCCACTCCGGTACACGTTTCATATCCCAGGAAAGAGCCAAGTGGACAAAGACGAGTGGACAAGTGGACAAAGACAAGTGGACAAGTGGACAAGTGGTGCTACGTAGGTCCAATGGAGTGTCACTCAGCCATGAAATCCACGTCATGAGGCTGGTAGCAGCATCCTGAGTGGATTTAGGTACGATCATCCTCAGTGAAATAAGTCCCACAAAAAAAGAAACTTATGATATCACTTATCGAGGGAATGTAAAAATCGCTCCCCATGCACTGAATCCCCAAACAGAACAGAGTCACGCTTTTAGAAAACACACTTATGCCTGCTTCAGGGGAAAGGTGAGGTGGGGTGACGCATAAAACTCGAGTTTGAAATGAGCACAGATACCCTTCCGAAAACCGAATATGGAATGGACACGACCTACTCCTTGCTCAATCAACTGGACTCACCAGACCCTGTTCATCGCACAAGTATCTATCCGACTAGTAAGCATCTTCAAAGCTAAGTCTTGATATCTCTGTGTAAGTGCATCAAGTGTGTGTAAAGCGGCCTAAAACCAGCAGGGAAAATCAGCTCAGACCCATTCTGAGGATACATTTCCAACATAAAGAAGAAACAAGCAGGGCAAAACAGAGAGAACTTCTTCCAAAATGCGTTCAGGGACTGGCATGCAACCAGGATTGACCACATCTACAGCCCCAGCGGCAGAAGACATAAGGCTGGACACTCTTGGGGCTGAGACGATTGGTGAGGTTGGGAAAGCAAATGCAGACCCTTGAAAGGAATCCTGCGTGCTCCCCATTCCATGGGTCCCAACTCTCCAGGTTCAACGCAATCTTCCGACAGCGAAAGCACTCATTGGAAACCCAGCGGATGCTACACCGTGGGATCGGGAAAGCTTTCTGAAACTCACCTCAGTTTTCATCTCCTGGTGCTCGTGTTCTCCATTCAGGCCCCCTTACTAACAATCTCCCCACTTGGAGACTCGGCGCCTTTCCATGCCTCTTTCGTACCGTCTGCAATTTGTCCGCAGGACGAACTGCAAGAGGGGGAACCAATGAGAGACTCGCTGGAGGTGTTTGGTCGGGCACATGTCACTCTCATTTCCCATCACGAAGAAGAATTCACCAGCGGTTCAGCCTGCCACCCCGGATCGACAATAGGGCGTGAAGCCATCCAGCCGTGTTGCGTCCCACTCACAAAAAAGCGACTTGGGAAATGGAGCTCAGGGGCACTGCACTTCCCAAACCTGCAGAGTTCTAAACGATAACTATCGCCCCAAAATATATTGAGGTCAGGCTACGAAGAGGCGCTGAACGCAAGGCAGAACTGCAGGAAACGGATGTCAACGGGTACATCGGAATGGCCCCGATAGCACATGAAAAGCGCCAGAACGTGGACAATGATGCGGTTGGCCAAAAAGGGCGTATGCTTTTTTTCCTGAATATATTCAGGAAAAAACGCATACGCCCTTTTTGGCCAACCAAGCAACCTGGGAGAGCAAATCAGCACTACAAAGAAATCTCTCGCCCCCCCCGGGGCAAAAGGGCCAGGCGAAAAAAGTCTAAAAACCAGAAAGGCAGGACAGGCCACGGAGTCAAGGGAGCCTTGTTAAGCTGATGGGCGGGATGTCAATGGCCAACAGCCAATCTTCACAAGTGTATCCTCTTTCCCAAACCATGGAAAACACAGAACCACAGAGCATAGGGCACTTCCACACATGGGCGTTGACCTTGGGAAAATGAAAAAATCAACCAGACACAGGGACCCCAAAGTTGAGGGCTGCTGTCTTGACAAGAACCTCCACTCCGGTACACGTTTCATATCCCAGGAAAGAGCCAAGTGGACAAAGACGAGTGGACAAGTGGACAAAGACAAGTGGACAAGTGGACAAGTGGTGCTACGTAGGTCCAATGGAGTGTCACTCAGCCATGAAATCCACGTCATGAGGCTGGTAGCAGCATCCTGAGTGGATTTAGGTACGATCATCCTCAGTGAAATAAGTCCCACAAAAAAAGAAACTTATGATATCACTTATCGAGGGAATGTAAAAATCGCTCCCCATGCACTGAATCCCCAAACAGAACAGAGTCACGCTTTTAGAAAACACACTTATGCCTGCTTCAGGGGAAAGGTGAGGTGGGGTGACGCATAAAACTCGAGTTTGAAATGAGCACAGATACCCTTCCGAAAACCGAATATGGAATGGACACGACCTACTCCTTGCTCAATCAACTGGACTCACCAGACCCTGTTCATCGCACAAGTATCTATCCGACTAGTAAGCATCTTAAAAGCTAAGTCTTGATATCTCTGTGTAAGTGCATCAAGTGTGTGTAA
The DNA here is from genome assembly GCF_026419965.1 of Kogia breviceps. Classification (NCBI taxonomy): domain Eukaryota; kingdom Metazoa; phylum Chordata; class Mammalia; order Artiodactyla; family Physeteridae; genus Kogia; species Kogia breviceps. Next base: position 1,466,336 of record NC_081325.1, read on the forward strand.
AGCGGCCTAAAACCAGCAGGGAAAATCAGCTCAGACCCATTCTGAGGATACATTTCCAACATAAAGAAGAAACAAGCAGGGCAAAACAGAGAGAACTTCTTCCAAAATGCGTTCAGGGACTGGCATGCAACCAGGATTGACCACATCTACAGCCCCAGCGGCAGAAGACATAAGGCTGGACACTCTTGGGGCTGAGACGATTGGTGAGGTTGGGAAAGCAAATGCAGACCCTTGAAAGGAATCCTGCGTGCTCCCCATTCCATGGGTCCCAACTCTCCAGGTTCAACGCAATCTTCCGACAGCGAAAGCACTCATTGGAAACCCAGCGGATGCTACACCCTGGGATCGGGAAAGCTTTCTGAAACTCACCTCAGTTTTCATCTCCTGGTGCTCGTGTTCTCCATTCAGGCCCCCTTACTAACAATCTCCCCACTTGGAGACTCGGCGCCTTTCCATGCCTCTTTCGTACCGTCTGCAATTTGTCCGCAGGATGAACTGCAAGAGGGGGAACCAATGAGAGACTCGCTGGAGGTGTTTGGTCGGGCACATGTCACTCTCATTTCCCATCACGAAGAAGAATTCACCAGCGGTTCAGCCTGCCACCCCGGATCGACAATAGGGCGTGAAGCCATCCAGCCGTGTTGCGTCCCACTCACAAAAAAGCGACTTGGGAAATGGAGCTCAGGGGCACTGCACTTCCCAAACCTGCAGAGTTCTAAACGATAACTATCGCCCCAAAATATATTGAGGTCAGGCTACGAAGAGGCGCTGAACGCAAGGCAGAACTGCAGGAAACGGATGTCAACGGGTACATCAGAATGGCCCCGATAGCACATGAAAAGCACCAGAACGTGGACAATGATGCGGTTGGCCAAAAAGGGCGTATGCGTTTTTTCCTGAATATATTCAGGAAAAAACGCATACGCCCTTTTTGGCCAACCAAGCAATCTGGGAGAGCAAATCAGCACTACAAAGAAATCTCTCGCCCCCCCCGGGGCAAAAGGGCCAGGCGAAAAAAGTCTAAAAACCAGAAAGGCAGGACAGGCCACGGAGTCAAGGGAGCCTTGTTAAGCTGATGGGCGGGATGTCAATGGCCAACAGCCAATCTTCACAAGTGTATCCTCTTTCCCAAACCATGGAAAACACAGAACCACAGAGCATAGGGCACTTCCACACATGGGCGTTGACCTTGGGAAAATCAAAAAATCAACCAGACACAGGGACCCCAAAGTTGAGGGCTGCTGTCTTGACAAGAACCTCCACTCCGGTACACGTTTCATATCCCAGGAAAGAGCCAAGTGGACAAAGACGAGTGGACAAGTGGACAAAGACAAGTGGACAAGTGGACAAGTGGTGCTACGTAGGTCCAATGGAATGTCACTCAGCCATGAAATCCACGTCATGAGGCTGGTAGCAGCATCCTGAGTGGATTTAGGTACGATCATCCTCAGTGAAATAAGTCCCACAAAAAAAGAAACTTATGATATCACTTATCGAGGGAATGTAAAAATCGCTCCCCATGCACTGAATCCCCAAACAGAACAGAGTCACGCTTTTAGAAAACACACTTATGCCTGCTTCAGGGGAAAGCTGAGGTGGGGTGACGCATAAAACTCGAGTTTGAAATGAGCACAGATACCCTTCCGAAAACCGAATATGGAATGGACACGACCTACTCCTTGCTCAATCAACTGGACTCACCAGACCCTGTTCATCGCACAAGTATCTATCCGACTAGTAAGCATCTTAAAAGCTAAGTCTTGATATCTCTGTGTAAGTGCATCAAGTGTGTGTAAAGCGGCCTAAAACCAGCAGGGAAAATCAGCTCAGACCCATTCTGAGGATACATTTCCAACATAAAGAAGAAACAAGCAGGGCAAAACAGAGAGAACTTCTTCCAAAATGCGTTCAGGGACTGGCATGCAACCAGGATTGACCACATCTACAGCCCCAGCGGCAGAAGACATAAGGCTGGACACTCTTGGGGCTGAGACGATTGGTGAGGTTGGGAAAGCAAATGCAGACCCTTGAAAGGAATCCTGCGTGCTCCCCATTCCATGGGTCCCAACTCTCCAGGTTCAACGCAATCTTCCGACAGCGAAAGCACTCATTGGAAACCCAGCGGATGCTACACCCTGGGATCGGGAAAGCTTTCTGAAACTCACCTCAGTTTTCATCTCCTGCTGCTCGTGTTCTCCATTCAGGCCCCCTTACTAACAATCTCCCCACTTGGAGACTCGGCGCCTTTCCATGCCTCTTTCGTACCGTTTGCAATTTGTCCACAGGATGAACTGCAAGAGGGGGAACCAATGAGAGACTCGCTGGAGGTGTTTGGTCGGGCACATGTCACTCTCATTTCCCATCACGAAGAAGAATTCACCAGCGGTTCAGCCTGCCACCCCGGATCGACAATAGGGCGTGAAGCCATCCAGCCGTGTTGCGTCCCACTCACAAAAAAGCGACTTGGGAAATGGAGCTCAGGGGCACTGCACTTCCCAAACCTGCAGAGTTCTAAACGATAACTATCGCCCCAAAATATATTGAGGTCAGGCTACGAACAGGCGCTGAACGCAAGGCAGAACTGCAGGAAACGGATGTCAACGGGTACATCGGAATGGCCCCGATAGCACATGAAAAGCGCCAGAACGTGGACAATGATGCGGTTGGCCAAAAAGGGCGTATGCGTTTTTTCCTGAATATATTCAGGAAAAAACGCATACGCCCTTTTTGGCCAACCAAGCAACCTGGGAGAGCAAATCAGCACTACAAAGAAATCTCTCGCCCCCCCCCGGGGCAAAAGGGCCAGGCGAAAAATGTCTAAAAACCAGAAAGGCAGGACAGGCCACGGAGTCAAGGGAGCCTTGTTAAGCTGATGGGCGGGATGTCAATGGCCAACAGCCAATCTTCACAAGTGTATCCTCTTTCCCAAACCATGGAAAACACAGAACCACAGAGCATAGGGCACTTCCACACATGGGCGTTGACCTTGGGAAAATGAAAAAATCAACCAGACACAGGGACCCCAAAGTTGAGGGCTGCTGTCTTGACAAGAACCTCCACTCCGGTACACGTTTCATATCCCAGGAAAGAGCCAAGTGGACAAAGACGAGTGGACAAGTGGACAAAGACAAGTGGACAAGTGGACAAGTGGTGCTACGTAGGTCCAATGGAGTGTCACTCAGCCATGAAATCCACGTCATGAGGCTGGTAGCAGCATCCTGAGTGGATTTAGGTACGATCATCCTCAGTGAAATAAGTCCCACAAAAAAAGAAACTTATGATATCACTTATCGAGGGAATGTAAAAATCGCTCCCCATGCACTGAATCCCCAAACAGAACAGAGTCACGCTTTTAGAAAACACACTTATGCCTGCTTCAGGGGAAATCTGAGGTGGGGTGACGCATAAAACTCGAGTTTGAAATGAGCACACATACCCTTCCGAAAACCGAATATGGAATGGACACGACCTACTCCTTGCTCAATCAACTGGACTCACCAGACCCTGTTCATCGCACAAGTATCTATCCGACTAGTAAGCATCTTAAAAGCTAAGTCTTGATATCTCTGTGTAAGTGCATCAAGTGTGTGTAAAGCGGCCTAAAACCAGCAGGGAAAATCAGCTCAGACCCATTCTGAGGATACATTTCCAACATAAAGAAGAAACAAGCAGGGCAAAACAGAGAGAACTTCTTCCAAAATGCGTTCAGGGACTGGCATGCAACCAGGATTGACCACATCTACAGCCCCAGCGGCAGAAGACATAAGGCTGGACACTCTTGGGGCTGAGACGATTGGTGAGGTTGGGAAAGCAAATGCAGACCCTTGAAAGGAATCCTGCGTGCTCCCCATTATATGGGTCCCAACTCTCCAGGTTCAACGCAATCTTCCGACAGCGAAAGCACTCATTGGAAACCCAGCGGATGCTACACCCTGGGATCGGGAAAGCTTTCTGAAACTCACCTCAGTTTTCATCTCCTGGTGCTCGTGTTCTCCATTCAGGCCCCCTTACTAACAATCTCCCCACTTGGAGACTCGGCGCCTTTCCATGCCTCTTTCGTACCGTTTGCAATTTGTCCACAGGATGAACTGCAAGAGGGGGAACCAATGAGAGACTCGCTGGAGGTGTTTGGTCGGGCACATGTCACTCTCATTTCCCATCACGAAGAAGAATTCACCAGAGGTTCAGCCTGCCACCCCGGATCGACAATAGGGCGTGAAGCCATCCAGCCGTGTTGCGTCCCACTCACAAAAAAGCGACTTGGGAAATGGAGCTCAGGGGCACTGCACTTCCCAAACCTGCAGAGTTCTAAACGATAACTATCGCCGCAAAATATATTGAGGTCAGGCTACGAAGAGGCGCTGAACGCAAGGCAGAACTGCAGGAAACGGATGTCAACGGGTACATCGGAATGGCCCCGATAGCACATGAAAAGCGCCAGAACGTGGACAATGATGCGGTTGGCCAAAAAGGGCGTATGCGTTTTTTCCTGAATATATTCAAGAAAAAACGCATACGCCCTTTTTGGCCAACCAAGCAACCTGGGAGAGCAAATCAGCACTACAAAGAAATCTCTCGCCCCCCCCCGGGGCAAAAGGGCCAGGCGAAAAAAGTCTAAAAACCAGAAAGGCAGGACAGGCCACGGAGTCAAGGGAGCCTTGTCAAGCTGATGGGCGGGATGTCAATGGCCAACAGCCAATCTTCACAAGTGTATCCTCTTTCCCAAACCATGGAAAACACAGAACCACAGAGCATAGGGCACTTCCACACATGGGCGTTGACCTTGGGAAAATGAAAAAATCAACCAGACACAGGGACCCCAAAGTTGAGGGCTGCTGTCTTGACAAGAACCTCCACTCCGGTACACGTTTCATATCCCAGGAAAGAGCCAAGTGGACAAAGACGAGTGGACAAGTGGACAAAGACAAGTGGACAAGTGGACAAGTGGTGCTACGTAGGTCCAATGGAGTGTCACTCAGCCATGAAATCCACGTCATGAGGCTGGTAGCAGCATCCTGAGTGGATTTAGGTACGATCATCCTCAGTGAAATAAGTCCCACAAAAAAAGAAACTTATGATATCACTTATCGAGGGAATGTAAAAATCGCTCCCCATGCACTGAATCCCCAAACAGAACAGAGTCACGCTTTTAGAAAACACACTTATGCCTGCTTCAGGGGAAAGGTGAGGTGGGGTGACGCATAAAACTCGAGTTTGAAATGAGCACAGATACCCTTCCGAAAACCGAATATGGAATGGACACGACCTACTCCTTGCTCAATCAACTGGACTCACCAGACCCTGTTCATCGCACAAGTATCTATCCGACTAGTAAGCATCTTAAAAGCTAAGTCTTGATATCTCTGTGTAAGTGCATCAAGTGTGTGTAAAGCGGCCTAAAACCAGCAGGGAAAATCAGCTCAGACCCATTCTGAGGATACATTTCCAACATAAAGAAGAAACAAGCAGGGCAAAACAGAGAGAAATTCTTCCAAAATGCGTTCAGGGACTGGCATGCAACCAGGATTGACCACATCTACAGCCCCAGCGGCAGAAGACATAAGGCTGGACACTCTTGGGGCTGAGACGATTGGTGAGGTTGGGAAAGCAAATGCAGACCCTTGAAAGGAATCCTGCGTGCTCCCCATTCCATGGGTCCCAACTCTCCAGGTTCAACGCAATCTTCCGACAGCGAAAGCACTCATTGGAAACCCAGCGGATGCTACACCGTGGGATCGGGAAAGCTTTCTGAAACTCACCTCAGTTTTCATCTCCTGGTGCTCGTGTTCTCCATTCAGGCCCCCTTACTAACAATCTCCCCACTTGGAGACTCGGCGCCTTTCCATGCCTCTTTCGTACCGTCTGCAATTTGTCCGCAGGATGAACTGCAAGAGGGGGAACCAATGAGAGACTCGCTGGAGGTGTTTGGTCGGGCACATGTCACTCTCATTTCCCATCACGAAGAAGAATTCACCAGCGGTTCAGCCTGCCACCCCGGATCGACAATAGGGCGTGAAGCCATCCAGCCGTGTTGCGTCCCACTCACAAAAAAGCGACTTGGGAAATGGAGCTCAGGGGCCCTGCACTTCCCAAACCTGCAGAGTTCTAAACGATAACTATCGCCCCAAAATATATTGAGGTCAGGCTACGAAGAGGCGCTGAACGCAAGGCAGAACTGCAGGAAACGGATGTCAACGGGTACATCAGAATGGCCCCGATAGCACATGAAAAGCACCAGAACGTGGACAATGATGCGGTTGGCCAAAAAGGGCGTATGCGTTTTTTCCTGAATATATTCAGGAAAAAACGCATACGCCCTTTTTGGCCAACCAAGCATCCTGGGAGAGCAAATCAGCACTACAAAGAAATCTCTCGCCCCCCCCGGGGCAAAAGGGCCAGGCGAAAAAAGTCTAAAAACCAGAAAGGCAGGACAGGCCACGGAGTCAAGGGAGCCTTGTTAAGCTGATGGGCGGGATGTCAATGGCCAACAGCCAATCTTCACAAGTGTATCCTCTTTCCCAAACCATGGAAAACACAGAACCACAGAGCATAGGGCACTTCCACACATGGGCGTTGACCTTGGGAAAATGAAAAAATCAACCAGACACAGGGACCCCAAAGTTGAGGGCTGCTGTCTTGACAAGAACCTCCACTCCGGTACACGTTTCATATCCCAGGAAAGAGCCAAGTGGACAAAGACGAGTGGACAAGTGGACAAAGACAAGTGGACAAGTGGACAAGTGGTGCTACGTAGGTCCAATGGAATGTCACTCAGCCATGAAATCCACGTCATGAGGCTGGTAGCAGCATCCTGAGTGGATTTAGGTACGATCATCCTCAGTGAAATAAGTCCCACAAAAAAAGAAACTTATGATATCACTTATCGAGGGAATGTAAAAATCGCTCCCCATGCACTGAATCCCCAAATAGAACAGAGTCACGCTTTTAGAAAACACACTTATGCCTGCTTCAGGGGAAAGCTGAGGTGGGGTGACGCATAAAACTCGAGTTTGAAATGAGCACACATACCCTTCCGAAAACCGAATATGGAATGGACACGACCTACTCCTTGCTCAATCAACTGGACTCACCAGACCCTGTTCATCGCACAAGTATCTATCCGACTAGTAAGCATCTTAAAAGCTAAGTCTTGATATCTCTGTGTAAGTGCATCAAGTGTGTGTAAAGCGGCCTAAAACCAGCAGGGAAAATCAGCTCAGACCCATTCTGAGGATACATTTCCAACATAAAGAAGAAACAAGCAGGGCAAAACAGAGAGAAATTCTTCCAAAATGCGTTCAGGGACTGGCATGCAACCAGGATTGACCACATCTACAGCCCCAGCGGCAGAAGACATAAGGCTGGACACTCTTGGGGCTGAGACGATTGGTGAGGTTGGGAAAGCAAATGCAGACCCTTGAAAGGAATCCTGCGTGCTCCCCATTATATGGGTCCCAACTCTCCAGGTTCAACGCAATCTTCCGACAGCGAAAGCACTCATTGGAAACCCAGCGGATGCTACACCCTGGGATCGGGAAAGCTTTCTGAAACTCACCTCAGTTTTCATCTCCTGGTGCTCGTGTTCTCCATTCAGGCCCCCTTACTAACAATCTCCCCACTTGGAGACTCGGCGCCTTTCCATGCCTCTTTCGTACCGTTTGCAATTTGTCCACAGGATGAACTGCAAGAGGGGGAACCAATGAGAGACTCGCTGGAGGTGTTTGGTCGGGCACATGTCACTCTCATTTCCCATCACGAAGAAGAATTCACCAGAGGTTCAGCCTGCCACCGCGGATCGACAATAGGGCGTGAAGCCATCCAGCCGTGTTGCGTCCCACTCACAAAAAAGCGACTTGGGAAATGGAGCTCAGGGGCACTGCACTTCCCAAACCTGCAGAGTTCTAAACGATAACTATCGCCCCAAAATATATTGAGGTCAGGCTACGAAGAGCCGCTGAACGCAAGGCAGAACTGCAGGAAACGGATGTCAACGGCTACATCGGAATGGCCCCGAGAGCACATGAAAAGCACCAGAACGTGGACAATGATGCGGTTGGCCAAAAAGGGCGTATGCGTTTTTTCCTGAATATATTCAGGAAAAAACGCATACGCCCTTTTTGGCCAACCAAGCAATCTGGGAGAGCAAATCAGCACTACAAAGAAATCTCTCGCCCCCCCCGGGGCAAAAGGGCCAGGCGAAAAAAGTCTAAAAACCAGAAAGGCAGGACAGGCCACGGAGTCAAGGGAGCCTTGTTAAGCTGATGGGCGGGATGTCAATGGCCAACAGCCAATCTTCACAAGTGTATCCTCTTTCCCAAACCATGGAAAACACAGAACCACAGAGCATAGGGCACTTCCACACATGGGCGTTGACCTTGGGAAAATCAAAAAATCAACCAGACACAGGGACCCCAAAGTTGAGGGCTGCTGTCTTGACAAGAACCTCCACTCCGGTACACGTTTCATATCCCAGGAAAGAGCCAAGTGGACAAAGACGAGTGGACAAGTGGACAAAGACAAGTGGACAAGTGGACAAGTGGTGCTACGTAGGTCCAATGGAGTGTCACTCAGCCATGAAATCCACGTCATGAGGCTGGTAGCAGCATCCTGAGTGGATTTAGGTACGATCATCCTCAGTGAAATAAGTCCCACAAAAAAAGAAACTTATGATATCACTTATCGAGGGAATGTAAAAATCGCTCCCCATGCACTGAATCCCCAAACAGAACAGAGTCACGCTTTTAGAAAACACACTTATGCCTGCTTCAGGGGAAAGGTGAGGTGGGGTGACGCATAAAACTCGAGTTTGAAATGAGCACAGATACCCTTCCGAAAACCGAATATGGAATGGACACGACCTACTCCTTGCTCAATCAACTGGACTCACCAGACCCTGTTCATCGCACAAGTATCTATCCGACTAGTAAGCATCTTAAAAGCTAAGTCTTGATATCTCTGTGTAAGTGCATCAAGTGTGTGTAAAGCGGCCTAAAACCAGCAGGGAAAATCAGCTCAGACCCATTCTGAGGATACATTTCCAACATAAAGAAGAAACAAGCAAGGCAAAACAGAGAGAACTTCTTCCAAAATGCGTTCAGGGACTGGCATGCAACCAGGATTGACCACATCTACAGCCCCAGCGGCAGAAGACATAAGGCTGGACACTCTTGGGGCTGAGACGATTGGTGAGGTTGGGAAAGCAAATGCAGACCCTTGAAAGGAATCCTGCGTGCTCCCCATTCCATGGGTCCCAACTCTCCAGGTTCAACGCAATCTTCCGACAGCGAAAGCACTCATTGGAAACCCAGCGGATGCTACACCGTGGGATCGGGAAAGCTTTCTGAAACTCACCTCAGTTTTCATCTCCTGGTGCTCGTGTTCTCCATTCAGGCCCCCTTACTAACAATCTCCCCACTTGGAGACTCGGCGCCTTTCCATGCCTCTTTCGTACCGTTTGCAATTTGTCCACAGGATGAACTGCAAGAGGGGGAACCAATGAGAGACTCGCTGGAGGTGTTTGGTCGGGCACATGTCACTCTCATTTCCCATCACGAAGAAGAATTCACCAGAGGTTCAGCCTGCCACCCCGGATCGACAATAGGGCGTGAAGCCATCCAGCCGTGTTGCGTCCCACTCACAAAAAAGCGACTTGGGAAATGGAGCTCAGGGGCACTGCACTTCCCAAACCTGCAGAGTTCTAAACGATAACTATCGCCCCAAAATATATTGAGGTCAGGCTACGAAGAGGCGCTGAACGCAAGGCAGAACTGCAGGAAACGGATGTCAACGGGTACATCGGAATGGCCCCGATAGCACATGAAAAGCGTCAGAACGTGGACAATGATGCGGTTGGCCAAAAAGGGCGTATGCTTTTTTTCCTGAATATATTCAGGAAAAAACGCATACGCCCTTTTTGGCCAACCAAGCAACCTGGGAGAGCAAATCAGCACTACAAAGAAATCTCTCGCCCCCCCCCCGGGGCAAAAGGGCCAGGCGAAAAAAGTCTAAAAACCAGAAAGGCAGGACAGGCCACGGAGTCAAGGGAGCCTTGTTAAGCTGATGGGCGGGATGTCAATGGCCAACAGCCAATCTTCACAAGTGTATCCTCTTTCCCAAACCATGGAAAACACAGAACCACAGAGCATAGGGCACTTCCACACATGGGCGTTGACCTTGGGAAAATGAAAAAATCAACCAGACACAGGGACCCCAAAGTTGAGGGCTGCTGTCTTGACAAGAACCTCCACTCCGGTACACGTTTCATATCCCAGGAAAGAGCCAAGTGGACAAAGACGAGTGGACAAGTGGACAAAGACAAGTGGACAAGTGGACAAGTGGTGCTACGTAGGTCCAATGGAGTGTCACTCAGCCATGAAATCCACGTCATGAGGCTGGTAGCAGCATCCTGAGTGGATTTAGGTACGATCATCCTCAGTGAAATAAGTCCCACAAAAAAAGAAACTTATGATATCACTTATCGAGGGAATGTAAAAATCGCTCCCCATGCACTGAATCCCCAAACAGAACAGAGTCACGCTTTTAGAAAACACACTTATGCCTGCTTCAGGGGAAAGCTGAGGTGGGGTGACGCATAAAACTCGAGTTTGAAATGAGCACACATACCCTTCCGAAAACCGAATATGGAATGGACACGACCTACTCCTTGCTCAATCAACTGGACTCACCAGACCCTGTTCATCGCACAAGTATCTATCCGACTAGTAAGCATCTTAAAAGCTAAGTCTTGATATCTCTGTGTAAGTGCATCAAGTGTGTGTAAAGCGGCCTAAAACCAGCAGGGAAAATCAGCTCAGACCCATTCTGAGGATACATTTCCAACATAAAGAAGAAACAAGCAGGGCAAAACAGAGAGAACTTCTTCCAAAATGCGTTCAGGGACTGGCATGCAACCAGGATTGACCACATCTACAGCCCCAGCGGCAGAAGACATAAGGCTGGACACTCTTGGGGCTGAGACGATTGGTGAGGTTGGGAAAGCAAATGCAGACCCTTGAAAGGAATCCTGCGTGCTCCCCATTATATGGGTCCCAACTCTCCAGGTTCAACGCAATCTTCCGACAGCGAAAGCACTCATTGGAAACCCAGCGGATGCTACACCCTGGGATCGGGAAAGCTTTCTGAAACTCACCTCAGTTTTCATCTCCTGGTGCTCGTGTTCTCCATTCAGGCCCCCTTACTAACAATCTCCCCACTTGGAGACTCGGCGCCTTTCCATGCCTCTTTCGTACCGTCTGCAATTTGTCCGCAGGATGAACTGCAAGAGGGGGAACCAATGAGAGACTCGCTGGAGGTGTTTGGTCGGGCACATGTCACTCTCATTTCCCATCACGAAGAAGAATTCACCAGAGGTTCAGCCTGCCACCCCGGATCGACAATAGGGCGTGAAGCCATCCAGCCGTGTTGCGTCCCACTCACAAAAAAGCGACTTGGGAAATGGAGCTCAGGGGCACTGCACTTCCCAAACCTGCAGAGTTCTAAACGATAACTATCGCCCCAAAATATATTGAGGTCAGGCTACGAAGAGGCGCTGAACGCAAGGCAGAACTGCAGGAAACGGATGTCAACGGGTACATCGGAATGGCCCCGATAGCACATGAAAAGCGCCAGAACGTGGACAATGATGCGGTTGGCCAAAAAGGGCGTATGCGTTTTTTCCTGAATATATTCAGGAAAAAACGCATACGCCCTTTTTGGCCAACCAAGCAACCTGGGAGAGCAAATCAGCACTACAAAGAAATCTCTCGCCCCCCCCGGGGCAAAAGGGCCAGGCGAAAAAAGTCTAAAAACCAGAAAGGCAGGACAGGCCACGGAGTCAAGGGAGCCTTGTTAAGCTGATGGGCGGGATGTCAATGGCCAACAGCCAATCTTCACAAGTGTATCCTCTTTCCCAAACCATGGAAAACACAGAACCACAGAGCATAGGGCACTTCCACACATGGGCGTTGACCTTGGGAAAATGAAAAAATCAACCAGACACAGGGACCCCAAAGTTGAGGGCTGCTGTCTTGACAAGAACCTCCACTCCGGTACACGTTTCATATCCCAGGAAAGAGCCAAGTGGACAAAGACGAGTGGACAAGTGGACAAAGACAAGTGGACAAGTGGACAAGTGGTGCTACGTAGGTCCAATGGAGTGTCACTCAGCCATGAAATCCACGTCATGAGGCTGGTAGCAGCATCCTGAGTGGATTTAGGTACGATCATCCTCAGTGAAATAAGTCCCACAAAAAAAGAAACTTATGATATCACTTATCGAGGGAATGTAAAAATCGCTCCCCATGAACGGAATCCCCAAACAGAACAGAGTCACGCTTTTAGAAAACACACTTATGCCTGCTTCAGGGGAAAGGTGAGGTGGGGTGACGCATAAAACTCGAGTTTGAAATGAGCACAGATACCCTTCCGAAAACCGAATATGGAATGGACACGACCTACTCCTTGCTCAATCAACTGGACTCACCAGACCCTGTTCATCGCACAAGTATCTATCCGACTAGTAAGCATCTTAAAAGCTAAGTCTTGATATCTCTGTGTAAGTGCATCAAGTGTGTGTAAAGCGGCCTAAAACCAGCAGGGAAAATCAGCTCAGACCCATTCTGAGGATACATTTCCAACATAAAGAAGAAACAAGCAGGGCAAAACAGAGAGAACTTCTTCCAAAATGCGTTCAGGGACTGGCATGCAACCAGGATTGACCACATCTACAGCCCCAGCGGCAGAAGACATAAGGCTGGACACTCTTGGGGCTGAGACGATTGGTGAGGTTGGGAAAGCAAATGCAGACCCTTGAAAGGAATCCTGCGTGCTCCCCATTCCATGGGTCCCAACTCTCCAGGTTCAACGCAATCTTCCGACAGCGAAAGCACTCATTGGAAACCCAGCGGATGCTACACCCTGGGATCGGGAAAGCTTTCTGAAACTCACCTCAGTTTTCATCTCCTGGTGCTCGTGTTCTCCATTCAGGCCCCCTTACTAACAATCTCCCCACTTGGAGACTCGGCGCCTTTCCATGCCTCTTTCGTACCGTCTGCAATTTGTCCGCAGGATGAACTGCAAGAGGGGGAACCAATGAGAGACTCGCTGGAGGTGTTTGGTCGGGCACATGTCACTCTCATTTCCCATCACGAAGAAGAATTCACCAGCGGTTCAGCCTGCCACCCCGGATCGACAATAGGGCGTGAAGCCATCCAGCCGTGTTGCGTCCCACTCACAAAAAAGCGACTTGGGAAATGGAGCTCAGGGGCACTGCACTTCCCAAACCTGCAGAGTTCTAAACGATAACTATCGCCCCAAAATATATTGAGGTCAGGCTACGAAGAGGCGCTGAACGCAAGGCAGAACTGCAGGAAACGGATGTCAACGGGTACATCGGAATGGCCCTGATAGCACATGAAAAGCGCCAGAACGTGGACAATGATGCGGTTGGCCAAAAAGGGCGTATGCGTTTTTTCCTGAATATATTCAGGAAAAAACGCATACGCCCTTTTTGGCCAACCAAGCAACCTGGGAGAGCAAATCAGCACTACGAAGAAATCTCTCGCCCCCCCCCCCGGGGCAAAAGGGCCAGGCGAAAAAAGTCTAAAAACCAGAAAGGCAGGACAGCCCACGGAGTCAAGGGAGCCTTGTTAAGCTGATTGGCGGGATGTCAATGGCCAACAGCCAATCTTCACAAGTGTATCCTCTTTCCCAAACCATGTAAAACACAGAACCACAGAGAATAGGGCACTTCCACACATGGGCGTTGACCTTGGGAAAATCAAAAAATCAACCAGACACAGGGACCCCAAAGTTGAGGGCTGCTGTCTTGACAAGAACCTCCACTCCGGTACACGTTTCATATCCCAGGAAAGAGCCAAGTGGACAAAGACGAGTGGACAAGTGGACAAAGACAAGTGGACAAGTGGACAAGTGGTGCTACGTAGGTCCAATGCAGTGTCACTCAGCCATGAAATCCACGTCATGAGGCTGGTAGCAGCATCCTGAGTGGATTTAGGTACGATCATCCTCAGTGAAATAAGTCCCACAAAAAAAGAAACTTATGATATCACTTATCGAGGGAATGTAAAAATCGCTCCCCATGCACTGAATCCCCAAACAGAACAGAGTCACGCTTTTAGAAAACACACTTATGCCTGCTTCAGGGGAAAGGTGAGGTGGGGTGACGCATAAAACTCGAGTTTGAAATGAGCACAGATACCCTTCCGAAAACCGAATATGGAATGGACACGACCTACTCCTTGCTCAATCAACTGGACTCACCAGACCCTGTTCATCGCACAAGTATCTATCCGACTAGTAAGCATCTTAAAAGCTAAGTCTTGATATCTCTGTGTAAGTGCATCAAGTGTGTGTAAAGCGGCCTAAAACCAGCAGGGAAAATCAGCTCAGACCCATTCTGAGGATACATTTCCAACATAAAGAAGAAACAAGCAGGGCAAAACAGAGAGAAATTCTTCCAAAATGCGTTCAGGGACTGGCATGCAACCAGGATTGACCACATCTACAGCCCCAGCGGCAGAAGACATAAGGCTGGACACTCTTGGGGCTGAGACGATTGGTGAGGTTGGGAAAGCAAATGCAGACCCTTGAAAGGAATCCTGCGTGCTCCCCATTCCATGGGTCCCAACTCTCCAGGTTCAACGCAATCTTCCGACAGCGAAAGCACTCATTGGAAACCCAGCGGATGCTACACCGTGGGATCGGGAAAGCTTTCTGAAACTCACCTCAGTTTTCATCTCCTGGTGCTCGTGTTCTCCATTCAGGCCCCCTTACTAACAATCTCCCCACTTGGAGACTCGGCGCCTTTCCATGCCTCTTTCGTACCGTCTGCAATTTGTCCCCAGGATGAACTGAAAGAGGGGGAACCAATGAGAGACTCGCTGGAGGTGTTTGGTCGGCAACATGTCACTCTCATTTCCCATCACGAAGAAGAATTCACCAGAGGTTCAGCCTGCCACCGCGGATCGACAATAGGGCGTGAAGCCATCCAGCCGTGTTGCGTCCCACTCACAAAAAAGCGACTTGGGAAATGGAGCTCAGGGGCACTGCACTTCCCAAACCTGCAGAGTTCTAAACGATAACTATCGCCCCAAAATATATTGAGGTCAGGCTACGAAGAGGCGCTGAACGTAAGGCAGAACTGCAGGAAACGGATGTCAACGGGTACATCGGAATGGCCCCGATAGCACATGAAAAGCGCCAGAACGTGGACAATGATGCGGTTGGCCAAAAAGGGCGTATGCGTTTTTTCCTGAATATATTCAGGAAAAAACGCATACGCCCTTTTTGGCCAACCAAGCAACCTGGGACAGCAAATCAGCACTACAAAGAAATCTCTCACCCCCCCCCCCCGGGGCAAAAGGGCCAGGCGAAAAAAGTCTAAAAACCAGAAAGGCAGGACAGCCCACGGAGTCAAGGGAGCCTTGTTAAGCTGATGGGCGGGATGTCAATGGCCAACAGCCAATCTTCACAAGTGTATCCTCTTTCCCAAACCATGTAAAACACAGAACCACAGAGAATAGGGCACTTCCACACATGGGCGTTGACCTTGGGAAAATCAAAAAATCAACCAGACACAGGGACCCCAAAGTTGAGGGCTGCTGTCTTGACAAGAACCTCCACTCCGGTACACGTTTCATATCCCAGGAAAGAGCCAAGTGGACAAAGACGAGTGGACAAGTGGACAAAGACAAGTGGACAAGTGGACAAGTGGTGCTACGTAGGTCCAATGCAGTGTCACTCAGCCATGAAATCCACGTCATGAGGCTGGTAGCAGCATCCTGAGTGGATTTAGGTACGATCATCCTCAGTGAAATAAGTCCCACAAAAAAAGAAACTTATGATATCACTTATCGAGGGAATGTAAAAATCGCTCCCCATGCACTGAATCCCCAAACAGAACAGAGTCACGCTTTTAGAAAACACACTTATGCCTGCTTCAGGGGAAAGCTGAGGTGGGGTGACGCATAAAACTCGAGTTTGAAATGAGCACAGATACCCTTCCGAAAACCGAATATGGAATGGACACGACCTACTCCTTGCTCAATCAACTGGACTCACCAGACCCTGTTCATCGCACAAGTATCTATCCGACTAGTAAGCATCTTAAAGGCTAAGTCTTGATATCTCTGTGTAAGTGCATCAAGTGTGTGTAAAGCGGCCTAAAACCAGCAGGGAAAATCAGCTCAGACCCATTCTGAGGATACATTTCCAACACAAAGAAGAAACAAGCAGGGCAAAACAGAGAGAAATTCTTCCAAAATGCGTTCAGGGACTGGCATGCAACCAGGATTGACCACATCTACAGCCCCAGCGGCAGAAGACATAAGGCTGGACACTCTTGGGGCTGAGACGATTGGTGAGGTTGGGAAAGCAAATGCAGACCCTTGAAAGGAATCCTGCGTGCTCCCCATTCCATGGGTCCCAACTCTCCAGGTTCAACGCAATCTTCCGACAGCGAAAGCACTCATTGGAAACCCAGCGGATGCTACACCGTGGGATCGGGAAAGCTTTCTGAAACTCACCTCAGTTTTCATCTCCTGGTGCTCGTGTTCTCCATTCAGGCCCCCTTACTAACAATCTCCCCACTTGGAGACTCGGCGCCTTTCCATGCCTCTTTCGTACCGTCTGCAATTTGTCCGCAGGATGAACTGCAAGAGGGGGAACCAATGAGAGACTCGCTGGAGGTGTTTGGTCGGGCACATGTCACTCTCATTTCCCATCGCGAAGAAGAATTCACCAGAGGTTCAGCCTGCCACCCCGGATCGACAATAGGGCGTGAAGCCATCCAGCCGTGTTGCGTCCCACTCACAGAACAGCGACTTGGGAAATGGAGCTCAGGGGCACTGCACTTCTCAAACCTCCAGTGTTCTAAATGATAACTTGGTCCAAAAATATATTGATGTCAGAGTATGAAGAGGATTTGAATTCAAGGCAGAATTGCTGGAAACATCCCTTTAGAAATCGCTACAGATCAACTGAATTACAATATAGAAGAGAGTTAAATATTTGAAAACACACTGATGCCTACTTTAGGGCATTGGTGATGTGGGGTGATGCATAAAACAAGAGTTTGAAATTAGCACAGATACCGTTCCATAAACCAAGTATGTAATCCTCAAGACCTACTCATTGCTCAATGATCTGTACTCAACCCACCCTATTCACCACAGAAGAATATATCTGAGTTGTACAAATATTAAAATGTATTTATTGATATCCCTGTGTAGGTGAATCACGTGAGTGTAAAGCGACATAACCACAGCAGTGAAAAATCAGCTAAACCCCATTATAAACATAAACATATTCAGGCAAAACCCATACGCCCTTTTTGGCGAACCAAACAACCACGAAATGCAAATCAGCACTACAAAGTATTCTGACTTCGCATTAGTCAATAGTGCCATCTTGGAAAAGTGTAAACCAGAAATGCAGCTCAGGCCATGGAGCAAAGGAAGCCTCTTTACCCTGATTGGGGGGATGTAAATAGTCAACGGCCACTCTGGAAAAGTGCATTCTGTTTCCTTAACCTTCTAAAAAAATAGAGCTACAGACCATACGGCACTTCCAATCTTGAGCGTATATCGTGGTAAAACCAAAAGTCGACAGGACACAGGCATCCCTACGTTTAATGCTGCTCTGCTTAAAATGCCTCAACTTGGGTACAACATACATGTCCTTGAAGGAAGAAATGGATAAAGAATTTGTGGTACTTATGTACAATGTAATATTCCTGAGCAATTAAATCAATGAAATAAGGCCAGTTGCAGCAACTCGTGGAGACTCACGTACGATCATTCTAAGTGATGTAAGTCATACATTAGTAGAGACTTATCATAAGGTATCAATTATACGTGGTATCTAAAAATAGCTACACATGAACTCACTTACAAAACAGAAACTGAGTCACACATAAAGAAAACACATTTATGACTTCTAAAAGAGAAAGGTGCGGTGGGGGTGATGCATAAACCAGGAGGTTGGAATTAGCATAGATACGGTTCCATAAACAAAATACGTAATCAACAGGACCTGCTGAATAGCTCAAGTAGCTGGACTCAGCACACTGCTGTCACCGGAAAAGCTATATAAGACTGTAAGAATCTGTAAAAGAATTGATTGGTGTCTCTCTTTAAGTGAATCAAGTGGATATATGTAGTGCAGGAAGAATCATAGTATTGAAAATCAGCTCTACCCCATTATAAAATTAAATAAAAAGAACAAAAAAAAGACAGTGAGAGAGAGAAATTCTTACAAAATGTGTTCAAGGGCTGTGATGCAACCTGGACTGACCACATCTAGACACACAGCTGGATGGGACCTAAGGCTCTACACTCGTGGGTCTGAGAGGCTTGCTGAGGATGGGACAGCAAATGCAGTACTTTTACAGTAACACTGCCTGGCCCCCATTCCATGGGTCCCATATCTCCAGGTGCAGAGGACCCTTCCTCCAGGTAAAACATGAATGGGACATCCAGAGGATGGTACACCGTCTGTTCGGGAAGAGTGAGGAAGCGGTATCGCTTTGCACCAGTCAGAATGGCCAACCTCACAAAGTGTAAAACCTGAAATGCAGGACAGGGCGTGGATAAAAGGGAACCCTGACAAGCTGATGGTGGGAATGTAAATTGCTAACAGCCACTCTGGAGAAGTGGGTGGTGATTCCTTAAAAATCTAAAAAGCAGAGCTTCAGAGCATATGGCACTTCCACTCCTGGGCCTGTATCTTGGAAAAAACGTAAAGTGACAGTACCCAGGCACTCCAAAATTTATGCAGCCCTGTTTACAAGAGCCCCTACTTGGAAGCTACGTAAACGTCCTTGGAAGGAAGACTGGATAAAGAAATTATGGTAGATATGTACAGTGGAATATTACTCAGCCACGAAATGAATGAAATAAGGCCATTTGCAGCCACTCGGAAGGACCTAGATGCATTCATACTATGTGGCATAAATCAGACAATGATAAATATCATATGATATTACTTATCTGTGGAATCTACATATTGATACAAAGGTACTATCTTACAACACAGAAACAGAGTCCCAGGCTTAGAACACAAACTTATGGTTACCAAACTGGAAAGGTGTGTTGGAGGCACAAATCATGAGGTTGGAGTTAGTATATACATATTTACAGAGAGAAAACTTGTCATCAAACTGGATCTGCTGTAGAGCACTTGGAACTCTTCTCAACACCCTTTAGTAACCTCAATGGGAAAATAATTCCAAAGAGAATGTATAGTCATCTCTGTATAAATGAATCATGTTGGTGTATATCAAAAATGAACACAACATGGTAAATCAACTATACCCCATTATAAATTTAAAATTAAATTATAGAAAAGAAAAATGATCACTAAATCCATTTAGTCACGGTGGACGTGCTAGTGTCACATCCTTGGACACAGACACAATTTGATCCCAAGGCTGGACTGTTGTGGGCCTGAGGACCTCGGAAGGATACGCCAGCTAATTCACCCCCCTTGAACATGTAGTACTTGGTCCCCTCTGCATGGGATCACAATCTCCAGATCGAAGTGTGCCCTCATACTACTAAACCAACCCTCTGACACCCAAAGGATGGTGGGCTCTCTGGGCTGCATGACATTTGGAAAATCACCTGGTCTCAACATACCCTGGTGTTTGGGTTCCGACCTTCTGACTCCTTCGTTAGGGTCATCAGACTCTACACGACAGCCCCCTCAACAGGTGACTCTGCAGGGGTTTATGCTTGTTCGGGGGCTGAAGGGGAAGGGGGAAGGAGGAATGGGACGGAAGCCCTTACATGTTTGGTCAGGCACATCCCGCTCTAAGTTAAAACCCAGGAACAGGACTTTCCCTACAGCTAAGGTTGTGTCATTAACCAGAGAGGGACAGGAGAAATCCTGCCGCCTTCTCTTTCCCATAACAACAATTCTAAACCTGGACCTTATAGGCACTTCATATTCACAATGCCTGGGAAGCTGTAAGTGACAACAGCCCTCAAAAAATGTCTTGGTGGGCTTCCCTGGTGGGACAGTGGTTGAGAGTCCTCCTACCGATGCAGGGGACATGGGTTCGTGCCCCTGTTCAGGAGGATCCCACACGCCATGGACCAGCTGGGCCCGTGAGCCATGGCCGCTGAATCTGTGCATCCGGAGCCCGTGCATCCTGAGCCTGTGCTCTGCAGTAGCAGAGGCCACGGCAGTGAGAGACCCGTGTACCACACACAAAAAAAATGTCTTGGGGTAGGTAATCGAAAAAGACTTCAAAACAAGGCAACCTTTCAATAACCCTTTTTCAAGGGGTACATTTTACTCACACTGTTCAAAAAAAAGCACACATGAAGATGCTCACCATTGCTTTATGTCAGACAAATGCAAATCAGATGTACAAAGAAGTATCACCTAGAACCACTCAGAATAGCCATCCTCACAATGTCTAGAAACAAGAAATGCTTCAGAAGGTGTGGAAAAAAGAGAAACCTTCTACATATTATTCGTATATTTTAATCTGCTTTGGGTCCCCGTTGCTGCATGCGGCTTTTCTATAGTTGCAGCAAGCGGGGGCTACTCATCGTTGTGGTACGCAGCCTTCTCTTTGCGGTGGCTTCTCTTGTTGTGGAGCACAGGCTCTAAGCACACAGGCTTCAGTAGTTGTGGCACGTGAGCTCAGTAGTTGTGGCTCATGGGCTCTAGAGCGCAGACTCAGTAGTTGTGGCACACAGGCTTAGGTGCTCTGCAGCGTGTGGGATCTTCCTGGGTCAGGGCTCAAACCTGTGTCCCCTTCACTGGTAGGCAGATTCTTAACAACTGTGCCACAAATACTTCACTATTGGTGGCAATGCCAATTGGCAACAGCCACTATGGAGCACAGAATGGAGGTTACCAGAGTAAGGGGAGGCGGGAGGGATAAATTGCGATTGACATATACACACCACTATATATTTTAAAAATAAAAAATACGGGCCTACTGTATAGCACTTGAGGAACTCTACACAATACTCTGTAATGACCTGTGTGGGAAAGGAATCCAAAAAGGATTGGATATATGTATAACTGCTTCACTCTGCTGTGTAGCAGAAAGTAACACAACATTGTAAATCAACTATACTCCAAAGAAATTGAAATGAAATGAAAGAAAAGAAAATAAAATAGAGCTACCGGATGATCCAGCAAGTTTACTCCTGTGTGCATATCTGGAGGAAAGCATAAATCGAAAAGACACATCTTCCCCAATGTTCACTGCAACACTCTTTACAATAGTGAAGACATGGAAGCAACCAAAATGTCCATCAACATACGAATATAGGTAAAGAATATGTGATACATATATATAATGGAATATGACTCAGCCATAAAATAGAAGAAAATAGGGGCTTCCCTGGTGGTGCAGTGGTTGAGAGTCTGCCTGCTGATGCAGGGGACACGGGTTCATGCCCCGGTCTGGGAAGATCCCACATGCCATGGGGCGACTAGGCCCGTGAGCCATGGCCGCTGAACCTGCGCGTCCGGAGCCTGTGTATCCTGAGCCTGTGCTCCGCAATGGGAGAGGCCACGACAGTGAGAGGCCTGTGTACCGCAAAAGAAAAAAAAATAGAAGAAAATAATGTCAATTGCAGTAACATGGATGGACCTAGAGATGATTGTACTAAGTGAAGTAAGTCAGACAGAGTAAGACAAATATTGTATGATATCACTTCTAGGTGGAAACTAAAAATTGATACAAATGAACTAACTTACAAAACAGAGGCAGACTCACAGACTTGGAAAACAAAGTTATGGTTACCAAAGGGGAAAGGTGGGGGGAGGGGTAAATCAAGAACTTGGGGTAAACATACGAATACTACTCTATATAATATAGGTAAGCAACAAGGACCTACTGTATAGCACAGGCAACTCTACTCAATATTCTGGGAATATCTTTATCAGAAAAGACTCTGAAAAAGAATGAATATATGCATATGTGTAACTGAATCACTTTCTGTGCAGCTGAAATGAACACAACATTGTAAATCAACTATACTCCAATAAAATTTAAATTACAAAATAAAGAAAATCACCTCATTTCAAAAGAAAAAAAGAATTCCCATATATTTTTATGGCTTGATAGCTTACTTTCTTAGTGCTCAATATTATCCCATTCCCAGTATATATTAATACTATATCATTTCATTCACCTATTGGAGGACACCTTAGTTTCATTCACATTTTGGCAATATTGAATTAGGTGCTATAAATATCCATACGCAGGTTTTCATCTGGAAGTATGTTTTAAACTACTTTCAGTTAATATCCATGAGAACACTTGCTGGATTGTACAGTAATGGAATGTTCAATATTATAGCAAGTGTCAATCAGACTACCAAAGTAGCTGCATTATTTTTCATTTCCATCAATAACAAATGTCATTTCCTAATGTTCCGCATCCGCTACAGAATTTGTCCTTGTCATTGTACACATTTTAGCCATTCTAAGTGTTACATAGTGGTATGTAATTGTATTTTTAATTTGCTTTTTTATGGTAGCATGTAATCTGGATTATTCTTTTGTATACTTATATGCATGGTGTCTATTTTCTTTGGTGAGGTGCCCATAAAGTATAATGGTCCACATTTTATTTAGGCTGCTTTCATTTTTTTCTAACCAATCTGTACTGTTTTATTTCTTTTTATGCCTTATTGCATTAGTAAGGACTTGGAGTAAAATATGGAAAAGGAGTCATGAAAGGGGACATCCTTGTTTTTACCTGAACTTAGTGACAAAGCTTCATGTTTTTAACCATTAATCATGAGGTAAGATCAAAGTTTCCTGTAGACCTTTATTATCAACTTGAGAAACTTCCAGTCTATTTCTTTAACTAAGAGTTTTTATGAAGAATGGGTTTTAGGTTTTTTCAAAGGTCTTCTGAATCTAGTGATATGTTAATGATTGTCTTTAGGGTGTTGATATGATGAATATAATTATTTGATTTCAGAATGTTGAACAAGCCTTGCATAACTGGGATTATTCCTTCTCATTCATGATATAAAATTCTCTCAAAATATTGTTGGATTTGATTTGTTAATATTTTGTTGACGATTTTTGCATTGATGGTCCTGAGAGATATTGGTCAATTTTCTTTACTATTCATATGTTTCTCTAAGTTTGGATGTTATGGATTTAGTGTGAGACATTAATTTGGGGAGATTCTCAGTCATTTTAAAAAATTCTTTCTGTTCTTTGTTACCTTTATTTTCCTCCTGCTATATCCATTATGTATAGGTCACAGCATTTTCACTGTTCCACAATTATTGATTACTCTGTTCTGCTGATTTCTTTCCTGCCCATTTTTTCTTTTGAGATTTAAAGGTTTCTCTTGGTATGTCTTCAAGCTCACAGATATTTCTCCTCAGCCAGCCCCTTCACTGCTAAAACAAAATACGAGAGACTTGGTATTTTATAAACAACAGAATATTTTTGTTTTCTCATAATTGCTGAGGCTGAAAAGTTCAAGAACTAGTTACCAGGGGCTTCCCTGGTGGCACAGTGGTTAAGAATCTCCATACCAATAAAGGGGACACAGGTTTGAGCCCTGTCTGGGAAGATCCCACATGCCATGGAACAACTAAGCCCGTGCACTACAACTACTGAGCCTGCACTCTACAGCCTGCAAGCAATAACTATTGAGCCTGCATGACACAATTACAAAGCCCATGCACCTAGAGTCCATACTCCACAACAAGAGAAACCACTGCAAGGAGAAACCCGTGCGC
This sequence comes from Kogia breviceps, assembly GCF_026419965.1. Classification (NCBI taxonomy): domain Eukaryota; kingdom Metazoa; phylum Chordata; class Mammalia; order Artiodactyla; family Physeteridae; genus Kogia; species Kogia breviceps. Next base: position 1,490,089 of record NC_081325.1, read on the forward strand.
CGCAACGATGAGTAACCCCTGTGTGACACAACTAGAGAAACCTTGTGCAGCAACGAAGACCCAATGCAACAAAAAATAAATAAAATTAAATCTTTTGACTTCTGAGATGACTCACTCACATGGTTGTAAGTAAGAGGCCTCAGTTCCTTGACACATGGATCTCTCCTTAGGGCTGCTTGAGTGTCCTCATGACATGGAAGCTGGATTACCCCAGGATGAGTGATCTAGCAGAAACCAAAGCAGAAGCTGCAATGTCTTTGATAAACTTGGAAACTGCACTTTGTCATTTCTGCAATTTCTTATTAGTTAAACAGTGAGCTTTTTTCAAGTGTGAGGAGACACACAGGTAGATGAAGACTGGGAGATAATTAGGGGATAATTAGGGCCATCTTGGAGGCTGGCTACCAAAGTGGCTGACTAGACAAAGACTGAATTTTGTTTTCTTCACGTCTGGGGAGAAAATGGTCAGTGAATCCCATTGGTGGTCTTTGAGATGTACCAAAGCTACCTCTTGCTCTCACCCCCAGCCGTGTGGCTGACAGGATCTTGCTGCTCCGGCCATGTGTCAGGCCTGTGCCTCTGAGGTGAGAGAGCCAAGTTCAGGACATTTATCTACCAGAGACCTCCAGCACCTTATAATATCAAACGATGAAAACTCTCCCAGAGATATCCGTCTCCATGCTGAGACCTGGGGCTCCAGTCAGAGACCAGCAAGATATGGTGCCGGACATCCCATGCCAAACAACTAGCAAGACAGGAATGCAGGCCCACCCATTAGCAAAGGGGCTGACTAAAATCATAATAAGGCCACAGACACCCCAAAACACACCACCGGATGCAGAATTGCCCACCAGAAGGACAAGATCCAGACACACCCACCAGAACACAGGCACCAGTCCCCTCCACCAGAAAGCCTGCACAACCCACTGAACCAACCTTAGTCACTGGAGGCAGACACCAAAACAATGGGAATTACGAATCTGCAGCCTGCAAAAAGGTGACCCCAAACACAGTCCCCAAAGCCAAATGAGAAGACAGAGAAACACACAGCAGATGAAGGAGCAAGGTAAAAACTCACCGGACCAAACAAATGTAGAGAAAACAGGCAGTCTACCTGAAAAAGAATTCAGAGTAATGATAGTAAAGATGATCCCAAATCTTGGAACTGGAATGGAGAATATACAAGAAACATTTCACAAGGACCTAGAAGAACTAAAGAGCAAACAATGATGAACAACACAATAAATGGAATTTAAAATTCTCAAGAAGGAAACAATAGCAGAATAACTGAGGCAGAAGAATGGATAAATGACCTGGAAGATAAAATAGTGGAAATAACTACTGCAGAGCAGAATAAAGAAAAAAGAATTGAGGACAATCTGAGACACTTCTGGGACCACATTAAACACACCAACATTCGAATATCAGGGTCCCAGAAGTAGAAGAGAAAAAGAAAGAGACTGAGAAAATATTTGAAGAGATTTTCATTGAAAAGTTCCCTAATATGGGAAAGGGAATCATTAATCAAGTCCGGGAAGTGCAGAGAGTCCCATACAAGATAAACCCAAGGAGAAACATGCCAAAACATATATTAATCAAACTATCAAAAATTAAATAACAAAGAAAAAATATTAAAAGCAGCAAGGGAAAAACAACAAATAACAAACAAGGGAATCCCCATAAGGTTAACAGATGATCTTTCAGCAGAAACTCTGTAAGCCAGAAGGGACTGGCAGGACATATTTAAAGTGATGAAAGGGGAAAAGCTACAACCAAGATTACTCGAACCAGCAAAGATCTCATTCAGATTTGACAGAGAAATTAAAATCTTTACAGACAAGCAAAAACTAAGAGAATTTAGCACCACCAAACCAGCTTTACAAGAAATGCTAAAGGAAATTCTCTAGGCAGGAAACACAAGAGAAGGAAAAGACCTACAATAACAAACCCAAGACAATTAAGAAAATGGTCATAAGAACATACATATCAATAATTACCTTAAATGTAAATGGATTAAATGCTCCAACCAAAAGACATAGACTGGCTGAATGGATCCAAAAACATAACTGGTATATATGTGGTCTACAAGAGACCCACTTGAGACCTGGGGACACATGCAGACTGAAAGTTAGGGGATGGAATAAGATAATCCATGCAAATGGAAATCAAAAGAAAGCTAGAGTAGCAATTCTCATATCCGACAAAAAAGACTTTAAAATAAAGACTATTACAGGAAACAAAGAAGGACACTACATATCATCAAGGGATCAATCCAAGAAAAAGATATAACAATTCTATATACTTATGCACCCAACATAGGAGCAACTTAATACATAAGGCAAATGCTAACAGCCATAAAAGGGGAAATAGACAGTAACACAATCATAGTAGGGGACTTTAGCACCCCTCTTTCACCAATGAACAGATCATCCAAAATGAAAATAAATAAAGAAACACAAGCTTTAAAATGATACATTAAACAAGATGGACTTAATTGATACTCACAGGACATTCCATCCAAAAACAACAGAATACACTTTTTCTCAAGGGCTCGTGGAACATTCTCCAGGATAGATCATATCTTGGGTCACAAATCAAGCCTTGGTAAATTTAAGAAAATTGAAATCATTATCAAGTATCTTTTCCAACCACAATGCTATCAGACTAGATATCAATTACAGGAAAAAATAATCTGTAAAAAATACAAACACATGGACACTAAACAATACTCTACTTAATAACCAAGGCATCACTGATGAAATCAAAGAGGAAATTTAAAAATACCTAGAAACAAATGACAATGAAAACATGAAGACCCAAAACCTATGGGATGCAGCAAAAGGAGTTCTAAGAGGGAAGTTTATAGCAATAAAATCCTACCTCAAGAAACAAGAAACATCTCAAATAAACAAGCTAACCTTACACCTAAAGCAATTAGAGAAAGAAAGAAAAAAAAACAAAGTCAGCAGAGGAAAGAAATCATAAAGATCATATCAGAAATAAATGAAAAATAAATGAAGGAAACAACAGCAAAGATCAAACAAACTAAAAGCTGGTTCCCTGAGAAGATAGACAAAATTGATAAACTATTAGCCAGACTCATCAAGAAAAGAAGGGACAGGACTCAAATCAATAGAATTACAAATGAAAAAGGAGAAGTAACAACTGACACTGCAGAAATACAAAGGATCATGAGAGATTACTGCAAGCAACTATAGGCCAATAAAATGGACAACCTGGAAGAAATGGACAAATTCTTAGAAAAGCACAGCCTTCCAAGACTGAACCAGGAAGAAATAGAAACTATAAACAAACCAATCCCAAGCACTGAAATTGAGACTGTGATTATAAATATTCCAACAAACAAAAGCCCAGGACCAGATGGCTTCACATGCAAATTCCATCAAACATTTAGAGAAGAGTTAACACCTATCCTTCTCAAACTCTTCCAAAATAGAGCAGAGGGAGGATCTCTCCCAAACTTATTCTATGAGACCACCATCTCCCTGATACCAAAACCAGACAAAGATGTCACAAAGAAAGAAAACTACAGGTCAATATCACTGATTAACATAGATGGAAAAATCCACACCAAAATACTAGCAAACAGAAATCAACAGAGCATTAAAAGGATCATACACCAAGATCAAGTGGGGTTTATCCAAGGGATGCAAGGATTCTTCAATATATGCAAATCAATGTGATACACCATACTAAAATACTGAAGGATAAAAACCAGATGATCATCTCAATAGATGCAGAAAATTCTTCTGACAATATTAAATAACCATTTATGATTTTTAAAAAACCCAAGAAAGTAGGCATAGAGGGAACTTTCCTTAACATAATAAAAGCCATATATGACAAACCCACAGCCAACATCATTCTCAATGGTGAAAAAGTGAAACCATTTCCACCAATATTAGAAGCAAGTCAAGGTTGCCCACTCTCACCACTATGATTCAACACACTTCTGGAATTTTTAGCTACAGCAACCAGAGAAGAAAAGGAAACAAAAGGAATCCAAATCAGAAAATAAGAAGTTAAGCTCTCACTGTTTGCAGATGACATGATACTATACATAGAGAATCCTAGAGATGCTACCAGAAACCTACTAGACTTAATCAATCAATCTGGTAAGGTTGCAGCATACAAAATTAATGTACACATATCTCTTTCATTCCTATACACTAAAATGAAAAATCTGAAAGAGAAATTAAGGAAACACTCCCATTTACCGCTGCAACAAAAAGAATAAAATACCTAGGAATAAACCTACCTAAGGAGACAAAAGACGTTTACTCAACAAACTATAAGACACTGAGGAAAGAAATCAAAGATGACACAAACAGATAGAGAGATATACCATGTTCTTGGATTGGAAGAATCAACATAGTGAAAATGACTATACTACCCAAAGCAACCTACAGATTCAATGCAATCCATATCAAAGTACCAATGGCATTTTTCAGACAACTGGAACAAAAAAAATTCACAATTTGTATGGAAACACAAAAGACTCTGAACAGCCAAAGCAATCTTGAGAAGAAGAACAGAGCTAGAAATATCAGGATCCCTGACGTCAGACAATACTACAAAGCTACAGTAGTCAAGACAGTATGGTAGTGGCACAAAAACAGAAATATAGATCAATGGAACAGGAGAGAAAACCCAGAGATAAACCTATGCACATATGGTCACTTTAGTTTTGATAAAGGAGACAAGAATATACAATGGAGAAATCATGGCCTCTTCAGTAAGTGGTGCTGGGAAAACTGGACATCTACAGGTAAAAGAATGAAATTAGAAGACTCCCTAACACCATACACAAAAATAAATTCAAAATGGATTAAAGACCTAAATGTAAGCCCAGACACTATAAAACTCTTAGAGGAAAACATAGGCAGAACACTCTATGACATCAATCACAGCAAGATCCTTTTTGACCCACCTCCTAGAGAAATGGAAATAAAAACAAAAATAAACAAATGAGACCTAATGAGACTTAAAAGCTTTTGCACAACAAAGGAAAACGTAAACAAGATGAAAAGACAACCCTCAGAATGAGAGAAAATATTTTCCAATGAAGCAACTGACAAAGGATTAATCTCCAAACTTTACAAGCAGCCCATGCAGATCAATATCAAAAAAAACAAACAACCCAATCCATAAATGGGCAGAAGATCTAAATAGACATTTCTCCAAAGAAGTTATACAGATTGCCAACAAACACATGAAAGAATGCTCAACATCACTGATCATCAGAGAAATGCAAATCAAAATTACAATGAGGTATCACCACACACAGGTAAGAATGGTCATCATCCAAAAATCTAGAAACAATAAATGCTGCAGAGGTGTGGAGAAAATAGAACCCTCTTGCCCCGTTGGTGGGAGTGTAAATTGATACACCCACTCTCAAGAATAGTATGGAGGTTCTTTAAAAACCTAAAAATAGAACTACCATATGATACAGCAATCCCAGTACTGGGCATACACCTAGAGAATACCATCATTCAAAAAGAGTCATGTTCCATAATGTTCATTGGAGCTCTATTTGCAATAGCCAGCACATGGAAGCAATCTAAGTGTCCATCAACTGATGAATGGATCAAGAAGATGTTGCACATCTTCAATATAAAATGGAATATTACTCAGCCATAAAAAGAAATGTAATTGAGTTATTTGTACTGAGGTGGATGGACCTAGAGTCTGTCATACAGAGTGCAGTAAGTCAGAAAGAGAAAAACAAATACTGTATGCTAACACATATATATGGAATCTAAAAAAAAAAGAAAGAAAATGGTTGGGAAGAACCTAGGGGCAGGACAGGAATAAAGACGCAGACATAGAGAATGGACTTGAGGACATGGGGAGGGGGAAGGGTAAGCCTTGACAAAGTGAGAGAGTGACATGGACTTATATATACTACCAAATGTAAAACAGATAACTAGTAGGAAACAGCTGCATAGCACAGGGAGATCAGCTCAGTACTTTGTGACCACTTAGACGGTGGGATACGGAGGGTGGGAGGGAGACGCAAGAGGGAGCAGATAAGGGGATATATGTATATGTAGAGCTTGTTCACTTTGTTATAAAGCAGAAACTAACACACCACTGTAAAGCAATTATAGTCCAATAAAGATGATAAAAATAAATAAATAATTTATGCCCCCCCCAAATTAAATATTTTTAAATAAATAAATAAATAAGAGCACTCAATAACATGGTAACTCTAAACCTAAGTGTTTTCAGTACTATAGTAACTGTAAACGGATTAATATCTCCTATTAAAGTATAATTTTTATATTATGTGCAACTACATTTTTTTCACAATATACAGGTAAAATAAAAGAATTACATTAGAAAGGAGAAAACATTCCATGTATTTTAAAACAATAAAACAATAAGCATATATCATGCCTATAATAAGAATATAATAAGCATATAATAAACATATATAATATATAAGCATATAATATCATGCTTATAATAAGCATATAATAAGCATCTTAGATAGTCTTTTTTTGTGTGTGGTAGGCGGGCCTCTTACTGTTGTGGCCTCTCCCGTTGCGGAGCACAGGCTCCGGACGCGCAGGCTCAGCGGCCATGGCTCACGGGCCCAGCCGCTCCATGGAATGTGGGATCCTCCCAGACCAGGGCATGAACCCGTGTCCCAGGCATCGGCAGACCAGGGCATGAACCCGTGTCCCAGACTCGCAACCACTGCGTTACCAGGGAAGCCCAATAAAGTAGTCTTTAAGTTCAGAACAATTTGTCATTATTGTAATTAGCATTATTATCCCAATTTCTTAAAAATATTTCAATACTTTTTCTATTTGAAAAACTGTTTTAATATTGTTTTCTTCACTCTTTTGTGGTCTAATACATGGTAAGTATTTAGTTGCTAAAATTACGTTAAAATATATGTTGGTTTTTTACAGCCAAACAAAACTGAATCAAGAAGAAATAGATAACTTGAACATACTGATCACTAAAAGCAAAATAGAATCTGTAATTTTAAAAAACTCCTTACCAACAAAAGTCCAGGATCAGATGATTTCACAGACAAATTCTACCAAATATACAAAAAAGAACTTACACTAATTCTTCTCAAACTCTTCAAAACGATTGAAGAGTAAGGGATACTTCCAAAGACATTCTATGAAGCCATCATCACCTTGATATCAAAAACAGGTGGGGTGACTTCCCTGGTGGCACAGTGGTTAAGAATCCATCTGCCAATGCAGGGGATATCGGTTCGAGCCCTGGTCTGGGAAGATCCCACATGCCATGGGACAACTAAGCCTGTGTGCCACAACGACTGTGCCTGCACTCTACATCCCATGAGCCACAATTACTGAGATTGATAGCCACAACTGCTGAAGCCTGCACACCTAGAGCCCATGCTCTGCAAAAAAAGAAGCCACCGAAATGAACAGCCTGCACACCACAATGAAGAGTAGCCCCCGCTCACCACAACTAGAGAGAGCCCGTGCACAGCAACGAACACCCAATGCATCCAAAAATAAAGAAAGAAATTTACTAAAACAAACAAACAAAAAACAGATGAGGACTTTTCTGGTGGTCCAGCAGTTAAGATTTCACCTTCCAGTGCAGGGGGTGTGAGTACAATCCCTGGTGGTGGAGCTGAGATCCCACATGCCTCACAAACAAGAAACCAAAACAAAACAGTAGCAATATTGGAACAAATTCAATAAAGACTTTCAAAAAAAAAGCACAGAGAAAGACACTATCAAAAAAGAAAATTGCAGGCCAATATCTTCGATAAATTTAGATGCAAAAATTCTCATCTGAATATTAGAAAACCGAATCTGACAACACATAAGAGGATCATACACCATGTCCAAATTTGATTCACCCCAGTGTCACAAAGTTGTTTCAACATAGGCAAATCAATCAACATGATACACCCCATCAACAAAGGAAAAAAACAAAACAAATGATCATCTCAATAGATGCTGAAAAAGCATTTGAAAAACTTCAGTATCCATTCATCATAAAAACACTTACCAAAGTGGGTATAGAGGAAACATATCTCAACATAATAGAAGCTATTTATGACAAGCCCACAGGCAATATAATACTCAATGTTCCTAAGGTGAAAGCCTTCCCGCTAAAATCCGGAACAAGACAAGGATTCCCACTCTCACCTCTTCTCTTCAACATAGTACTGGAAGTCCTAGCCACAACAATCAGACAAGAAAAAGAAAAAACTCTAACCAAATTGGAAGGGAAGAGGTAAATTTGTCATTATTTGCAGATGACATGATAATATATATAAAGGAAATCCTAAAAATTCCACCCAAAACCTACTAGAATTGATAAACAAATTTAGCAAAGTAGCAGGATACAAGATTAACATACATAAATTGGTTGCATTTCTTGTTTTTCTTTTTTGTTAATTTATTTTGGCTGCATTGGGTCTTCATTGCTGTGCACAGGTTTTTGCTAGTTGTGGCCACTGGGGACTAGTCTTCATTGTGGTGCACAGGCTTCTCATTGCAGTGGCTTCTCTTGTTGCAGAGCATGGGCTCTAGGCATGCGGGCATAACTAGTTGTGACACACGGGCTCAGTATTTGTGGCTCATGGGCTCTAGTGTGCAGGCTAAGTAGCTGTGGCACACAGGTTTAGTTCCTCCACAGCATGTGAGATCTTCCTGCACCAGGGCTCAAACCCATGTCCCCTGTATTTGCAGGCAGATTCTCAACCATGGAGACACCAGGGAAGTCCCTGGTTGCATTTCTTTACACTAACAATGAAATATCAGAAAGGAAATGTGAACAAACAATCCCTTTTTTAAATGGCATCAAAAAAATAAAAGACTTACAAATAAAACTCTCATCAAGGAGGTGAAAGATTTATATGCTGAAAACTACAAAACATTAGTAAAGGAAACTGAAGATGATTCAAAGAAATGGAAAGACATCCCATGCTCTTGGATGGGAAGAATTAATACTGTTAAAATGGCTATACTACCCAAAGCAATCTACAGATTTAATGTGATCCCTATCAAAATACCCATGACATTTCCCCCAGAACTAGAATAATCCTAAAATATATCTGGAACCATAAAAAGTCAGAACTGTCAACACAATCCTGAGGAAAAAGAACAAAGCAGGAGGCATAACCCTCCTAAATTTCAGACAATACTACAAAGTTAAAGTAATCAAAGCCGCATGGTATTGCCACAGAAATAGATACATGGATCAATGGAATGGAATAGAGATCCCAGAAATAAACCCACACACCTATGGTCAATTAACCTTCGACAAAGGAGGCAAGAATATACAGTGGAGAAAAGATAGTCTCTTCAGCAAGTGGTGTTTTGAAAGTTGGACAGCCATATGCAAATCAGTGAAGTCAGAACATACCCTCACAGCATACACAAAAATCAACTCCAAACGGCTTATATGCTTAAATATAAGATAAGACACCTGCAAACTCCTAGAAGAGAACATAAGCAAAACATTCTCTGACGTAAATCATACCACAGTTTTCCTAGGTAGTTCTCCCGAGGCAGCAGAAATACAGTAAGTCACCTACATACAAACTTTCAAGTTGAAAACTTTCAAAGATGCAAACGTCCATTCGCGTGTCAAATCATGTAAGTTAGTTTGTGTATCTGGCATACATTGTCACGTGCATGCATCCTCTATAAGTGGTTGTGCTTTTGTGTGCTTTACAGTACTGTATAGAGTACAGTAGTACAGTACCTTTATTTCAAGGCCAAGATGTCTGGAGGCAAGTGTAAAAGCAGTGGTGATGTAGCTGGTACTGTTAAGAAGCGCCAAGCGATAATGATGGAAAGAAAAGTGAAAGTAATTGAGAGAGTGGATCGAGGCAAAAAGATGTTAGACATCGCTCATTCTTATAACATGAATCATTCAATCACTGGCACAAATCTAAAGACCAAGGACAAGATCTTGGAACATGTGAAGTCTGCTGTGCTGACGATGTTGACAAAATATCGAAGAAGCATGGAAAAGTGGTGGAGGAGATGGAGAAACTTCTCAGTGTGCAGATGCAAGACCAACATCAGCGCTGAGTCCTGCTCAGCTTAATGCTGATTCAAGAGAAAGCTAAAGGCCTTTATGAAGACTTGAAGAAGAAACACGGAAAAGAATCAGAGGGCACATCTTTTAATGTCAGCCATGGCTGGTTTCATCGGTTCAAGGCTAGAGCCAAATTTCACAATGTAAAAGTAAGTGGAGAGGCAGCAAGTGCATATAGGGTAGATGTCCAGGAACTTCCGGAAACACTTTAAGAAATGATTGATGATGGTGTGTATTTACCCGACCAGGTTTTTAATGTGGATGAGACACAACTGTACTGGAAGATGCCAGACCAAAATTACATCAGTAAGGAGGAAAAGTTGATGCCGGGCTGTAAAACAGCAAAGGATAGGCTAACTGTTGTTTCGTGGCAATGCTTCTGGTGAATTGAAGCTGAAGCCTCTCTTAGTTTATCATTCAGAGAACCCAAGAACCCTTAAAAACATAGCCAAGGGCTCTCTTCCTGTTGTGTGGAAGCATAACCCTAAATCCTGGATTGCACAGGCCACGTTCCAGGACTGCTTTTACCACCACTTTATCCCAGATGTAGAGAAATATCGCTTGGAGAAGGACATTCCAGCAAAACATTCTTTTGCTGCTCGACAATACTCTGGGCCATCCCCCATCGATGAATGACTTTCATCTCAACGTCAAAGTAGTGCATCTGCCACCGAATACTACATTGCTCATTCAACCTATGGACCAGGGAGTTAAAGTGACTTTCAAGAAATATTACTTATGTCCCACTTTTTGTCAGGCAGTGAAGGTAAGTGACAAATCAGGAACAACCTAGGGACAACTTTGGAAGGACTATAACATCCACAAGACCATAAAAAACACTGACTTTGCACGGTGTGAGGGTATGGTGGGCACCGTGGATGGAGTTTGGAAGAAACTTTGCCCACAGTTTGTTCGTGATTTTTGTGGATTTGAGAAGGTAGATCAGAAGTCTGAAGAGGTCTTCAGCAACGTAGTGACCCACAGCGAGAAGCTGCAGCTAGATCTGCAAGAGGACGACTTCATTGAACTCCTTGCTGTGCAACATGAGGAGCTTGCTGATGGAATTGGAGGTCCAGAGAAAGGATGAAGAGGGACAGGAGGAAGAAGAGGTAACAGAAGAACTGAAGAGATTCACAACACAGAGAATGGCAACGGAATCTTCTTTATTTGAGGAAGCACTGTTCGTTTTTGAGGTATAGGACCCGAACCTAGAATGGTACCCAAAGGTGGCAACCATTCAGAATGCAATCCAGTGCTACGCTACCTTGTCACCTATGATGAGAAAAAAGGAACTACTACCCAGACATCAATGGATCATTTTTTCAAGAGGGTAGATAGAATGAAATCCAGCAAGGAACCAGAACCTCTGCCATCAATGTCAGGCGTGAGTGAAATGGCAGCTTGCCCTCTGTCTCCTACTGCTGATAATCCTCCACCTCTACCTTCTCCCATCTCCTCTGCCTCCTCCAGTCAGTAACTCTTCTTGCCTCTTCCCTCCATGCCAGCCCCAGTATCAAAGCTGTCGTACTGTACTACTGTACTTTTCTACTTACTGTACTATCAGATTAAAAACATTTTCTTTATTTTTGTGTTTGTTTTTTATGTATTGTTTGCATGGAAAGTATTATAAACATATTACGGTACAATACCATAGAGCCGACTGTGTAAGTTGGGTACCTAGGCTAACTTTGTGGGACTTACAAACAAATTGGACTTACAAACGCACTCTTGGAACAGAACTTGTTCATATGGAGGAGACTTACTGTAAAAGCAAAAAAGAAACAAGAACTAACCAAATTTATAAGCTGTTGCACAGCAAAGGAAACCATAATCAAAATGAAAATACACCCTATGGACTGGGAGAAAATATTAGCAAATGATGAGACTGACAAGGGCTTAATTTCCAAACTATACAAACAGCTCATACGACTCAACAACAAAATAACAAATAACTCAGTGGAAAAATGGGTAGAAGACCTAAATAAACATTTCTCCAAAGAAGACGTAAGTATAGCCAACAGGCACATGAAAAGATGCTCATCATCACTAATGATTAGAGAAATGCAAATCCAAATTACAATGAGGTATCACTTCACACAGATCAGAATGGCCATCATTAAAAAAATCTACAATTAACAAATGCTGGAGGGGATATGGAGAAAAAGGAACCCTTCTACACTGTTGGTGGCCATGTAAGTAGGTGCACCCACTATGGAAAACGGTATGGAGGTTCCTCAAAAATGCTATAAAGAGAGTTGCCATATGATCTAGCAATCTCACTTGTGGACATATATCCAGACAAAACTATAATTCAAAAAGACTCATGAAACCCTATGTTCATAGCAGCACTATTTATAATAGCCAAGACTTGGAAACAACCTAAATGCTCATTGAAAAATGAATGTATAAAGAAGGTGTGGCATACATATACAACAGATATTACTCAGACATAAAAAGAATGAAATAATGGCATTTGCAGCAACATGGATGGACCTAGAGATAATGATACTAAGTGAAGTAAGTCAGAAACAGAAAGACAAGTAGCATATAATATCACTTATATGTGGAATCGAAAACAGGACACAAATGAATATGTCAGTGAAACAGAAACAAACACACAGATACAGAAAACAGAGTTGTGGTTGCCAAGGAGAGAGCGAAGGAAAGATTGGGAGTTTTGGAATAGCAGAAGCAAACTATTCTACATAGGATGGACAACCCACAAAGACCTACTGTATAGCAGAGGAAACTATATTCAATATCCTGTGTTAAACCATAATGGAAAAGAATACATATATTAATTATATGTATATATAATTAATTATAATTAATTAATTATACAGAAATTAATACAACAATGTATAAAGGCTGCAGAGGGGGTGGAGAAAAGGGAACCCTCCTGCATTGTTGGTGGGAATGTAAACTGATACAGTCACTATGGAGAACAGTATGGAGGTTCCTTAAAAGCTAAAAATAGAACTATCATATGACCCACCAATCCCACTACTGGGCATATACCCGGAGAAAACCATAATTCAAAAAGATACATGGGGCTTCCCTGGTGGCGCAGTGGTTGAGAATCCACCTGCCGATGCAGGGGACACGGGTTCGTGCCCCGGTCCGGGAAGATCCCACATGCCGCAGAGCGGCTGGGCCCGTGAGCCATGGCCGCTGAGCCTGCGCGTCCGGAGCCTGCGCTCTGCAATGGGAGAGGCCACAACAGTGAGAGGCCCGTGTACCACAAAAAAAAAAAAAAAAAGATACATGTACCACAATGTTCACTGTAGCACTGTTTACAATAGCCAGGATATAGAAGCAACCTAAATGTCCACTGATGGATGAATATATAAAGAAGATGTAGCCCATATATATAATGGAATATTACTCAGCCATAAAAAGGAACAAAATTGAGTTATTTGTAGTGAGGTCGTTGGACCTAGAGTCTGTCATACAGAGTGAAGTAAGTTAGAAAGAGAAAAGCAAATACCATACATGAACACATATATATGGAATGTAGAAAAATGGTACTGACGAACCTAGTGATAGGACAGGACTAGAGACACAGATGTAGAGAACGGACTTAAGGACACAGGGTGGAAGGGGAGACAGGGACGTAGTGAGAGAGTAGCACTGACATATATACATTACCAAATGTAAAAGAGCTAGTGGTAAGCGGCCACATAGCCAGGGAGATCAGCTCGGTGCTTTATGACCCCCAGAGGGGTGGGATAGGGAGGGTGGAGGGAGGCTCAAGAGGGGGGATAAGGGGAATATACGTATACCTATAGGTGATTCACTTTGTTGTAAAGCACAAAGTAATACAGTGTTAGAAAGCAATTATACTCCAATAAACATGTATTGAAAAACCCACAACATTGTAAATTGACTACACTAGAAAATATTTCTTAAGTGCAAAACATTTTTTGAATGTAAGTTTTATTGTGTGTGTGTACCACAGGTTCAATATATATGAATTATGTCAAATTAATTACATTGTTTTTCAAAATAAAGAATTTTGGATATTCTACATCAGCTTCTCAATATAAACGCAGAAAAACTATATTCTTTTTTTCTAAAGTTCAGAAATAGCCATTTTCCTCATTCGGTATACTATAAACCACTAACTATTAAAAAGGGAATCGAGACCTCTTCCTTGCAAAGGATTATTTCTCCACTCACACAAGTTTAATAGAATGTTCCACAATGAACTGACTTCCCACCTTAGAGACATGAGATTTTTGCATCCTGAAATCCCTTTCTTGCAAAAATGTCCAATTAGCATCCTAGCATTACAGAAAATAAATGCTTTTTTCTGGATCTCAAATTCCATACAACTTTATCAAGACATCACGTATGTTTTTTTACACACACAGACTGTATTTTATTTTTACAACAGATAAATCAACTGACACCAAGCATTGTAAATGGATGACCACAACAAAAGCAACAATGACTGCAATTACCAAACACGAATCACACTCAGCCGATGTCAGAATATTGACATCCAGTCCAGTCATCGCTCCACTCTAACAGTTTCTTTACTTTGCAGTGAAAGACATCATGGATTTTTAAATTATCAGCACTCACCTGAGGTCTTTAAAAATCAACAAAAACATACTTTTGTGATCTCTTTCATTTATTCTGGTTCTAAGTGGTCATTTCTAAACGAAAGTATTTAAGTATGTTAACATCATCTTATAACATCATATTTCAAATGACTGACTACTGTCTCTCCAAAGATGAAATATCAGGAACTCATAATTAGGGTCTCCAAAGATTTACTGCCTGAGTCTGTATTACCCTTCTGCTGAACTCCACACTGTTCATTATTCTCTGAGAATATTATTTTTCTTGTATGGCCAGCACACGCTCTTTCATTTCATGAAGTTTCTTCCTACAATTTTATGCTTAGTTTATTTCTGAGAATATGCATTATTTCAGGTTGATATTTATAGACACAAAGAATTCTCTATAATTCCCTGAGAGTTTCAAGAACTCCTTCTTCTTTTATTTTAATACCTAGATTCTGAAGCTCTCCACAAAGCATTACTAAAATTGCTTTTACATAAATATCTACATATTAATCACACATTAATGCATTTACAATTGTATTATGCTTTATTGCTAATTTTGGAGCATATACGTAGTTGTCTTATTTACCACCCTCTTGGAAATCATTTTAATATCTGCACTTAGGACTTGAAAGAGAATTGATAAATAAAAACATGAAGAATATGCAAATACAATTTATATTTTTCTCATAAAATTATCCAGAAAAAAGAAGAGTCCTGATACTCTGCAGGCATGATACTCAAGAATGTGTAGTCGGGCTTCCCTGGTGGCGCAGTGGTTGAGAATCTGCCTGCGGATGCAGGGGGCACGGGTTCGTGCCCCGGTCCGAGAAGATCCCACATGCCGCAGAGCGGCTGGGCCCGTGAGCCATGGCCGCTGGGCCGGTGCGTCCGGAGCCTGTGCTCCGCAACGGGAGAGGCCACAGCAGTGAGAGGCCCGCGTACCACCAAAAAAAAAAAAAAAAGAATGTGTAGTCTTCCGGCAGGAAAACATGCAGTAATCCATGTGGCAGAGTTTACCTGTGACCAGCTGGGGTTAGTGACCTGTGCATTCCTTACATGCAACATATCAGGAGTGGAAAAAGGGAATTTGTCAGTTGTGGCAATCAGTATCATGAAGATTTATAGCAGGTCATGCTCATATATTCAGCACAGGTACAATCAAAAGTTTGCTCAATTCTGGGAGATCTAAGTCTGTATCTGTTACCTCGTCTTTAACGAGGAAATGTCAGAACTGACTTAACAAAAAAAAAGTGTTTGTTTGTTTTAATTACAGTCACGGTGGGTAAGACATAGCTCAGAACAGCTAATGTGACTTACTGATTCGTTCATCAGGAAATACAGTTTCACCTTTCCTGTTTATTCTCCACATCCTGTAGTAAGTTAAGTTTCAATGAAAGATAAATCTACAGGGTGAAAAGAAAAGAAAACTGACATGTGTTGAAAAGATCATTCTGACAGGTTTGACCACGTATGTCCGTGTTTCTGGCGATGGACACAAGCCAGAGCTCCCGACTCTGACGTTTTCGCTGATGTCATTCCCCTTGATCCTCAATTTGGAAGTGGATAAAAATGTTTTCTATGTTTTCTTCTTTAAGAAATTAAATCAAGAATGCTTTCTAGACATGATCCTCTAAAGATTTTCAGTCAGTGGTCATCAAGAGAAGAAAAGCACAGAATCTCATCCCCACCGAAGAGTGACATTCAGTCAGGCAACAGAATTCTCCCCAGAATCAGAGCTTCATCTTTAACATGCGATCAAAGGTTTTCACAGGTGCTGCCTCACTCTGCAGTCAGCCCTACCATATGGGATTGGCTCTGAGAATCTCACATCAGATGACTGACAAACATGTCATAGGACCCTGATCTGCTACCACATCCTGCCTCGCTTAATGATCTCCTGCAGGGACATTGGAATATTCCAGGATATTTCCTGGAGCCCTCTACTCTATACAGGTACACTTCCAAGTAGAAACAGAAGCTTTGATTTTCACTGGGACCCCTGCTCTGTCCAACCAACCTCTCTAGAAATATGATGTTCTAACCTCTCCTGATTAGAACATTTCAAGGTCTCTCCCTGTGCTAATTTAGTAAAGGTAAAGGAGAAACAAGAAAGAGCAAACTATGCAGGGAGCAATATATAAGATTCCTTTCCTTAATGTATTTATCTGATATACCCAAATATTGAGAAATATAGATTCATTTCAGAATGGTCAAGAAAAGAGGAGGAGGAACCTCTATGCCAACAGTATATATAAAACGGAATCAATATTGCATAAGCTCCAGCCTAAGTTTAGCTACGAGGTACTAACTCTTCTCATAAAGAAGAAAGAGTTCTCCATCACTTGAAGCACACTGAGGCCTCAGACAGCTGGACACTGAGGGTGTAGTCTCCTCACGCGAATTCTGTACCTGCGTCACAGAGCAATGAAACAGTCCCAAAGAATTATTAAGGATGAGGTGGGGAATCGAAAGAAGAAAGATGAATCCATACTCTCCCCTAGCATCTGTTCTGCTGGATATTACCACCACCGTAGCCCAATATGACCTTCCCACTTTTCTCTGGGCCTCCCTACTTTCCACCTCCATCCTCTCAGTATATCTTACCTACACTTGGAAACGACTCTAGTTTTTCCACTGGTCTTTATCAACAAGTAATCCAAATAGCAACTGTGTATATAACTCCTTAGAGACCTCAGGTCTGACTCATTAATACATGACCTTCGAAGTCCAAAGTTTTCCTAATTCCCTTTATTTTTTTTCTAATTTCCATGTACTTACACTCTCAGGACTTCCACTGTTCTCGGGTTCGTGTTCCCTGCAAAATCTGTCAACCTAGACATAGACTTAAGTACCACCCTTTAATTATCTCCTAGGTTATCCAGTTTTTAAAAAAGCCTCAGCAAGCCTTATGGACTTTATTAAAGACTCTTTAAGATAACCCACGGGGGATAGCAGTACACCCACACATATCTATTTAATACACCCTCAGAGTAATGAAGACTCTCAGCTCTTCTCCTTCAACGTATGCAGTGTCTCGCCCATCTGATTACTGTCTGCTGTATCCCAGGTCCACTCCCTTCCCTCGTATTACATTCTTTCCCAATTTTGTATGTTGGTAAAATCAAATAACATAAAATATAACATGTTAATTATTATAAAGTGCAGCGTTCAGTAATATTAAATACATTCATATTATCGGGCGATCAACATCGCCATTTATCTTTCTAATTCTTTTCTACATTTTAAAACTGTAACTCTATATCTTTTAAACCTAACTTTCCTTTTTGTTCCATAAACACATGAAAAGCATCATTACCCTCCCAGATCTATGGTTTTGACTACACTAAGTACCCCATATAATTGAAATAAGTAGTTGTATTGTTATGACTCACTAAAAGTCACAAAAGTGGCATTTTTGGAAGCTAAATGTCCTCAAGATTCATCCATGTTGTAGCACATTCCTAGATCTTTTCCTTCTTCACACTGAATAATATTGTATTCTATGAGTATACCACACTTTGCTTATCCAGGAACCAGTGAATGAACACGTAGGTTGCTCTCATATTTTAGTTACTCTGATTATTACTGCTCTAAACACTAGAGTACAAATATTTAAGACCCTGATTTCAGTTCCTTTGGGTATACCTCAGAGTAAGATTCCTGGATCATGGAGTAATTCTATTTTTCAATATCTGAAAAACTGC
The DNA here is from genome assembly GCF_026419965.1 of Kogia breviceps. Taxonomy (NCBI): domain Eukaryota; kingdom Metazoa; phylum Chordata; class Mammalia; order Artiodactyla; family Physeteridae; genus Kogia; species Kogia breviceps. The sequence continues at coordinate 1,508,444 of NC_081325.1, forward strand.
CATACTCTTTTGCAAAGCAGCTGTATCATTCTACATTCCCTCTGACACATCACAATGCTTCCTACTCCCTCACTTCCTCACCAATACTTGTTTTCTGCTTGTGTATGTGTGTGTGTGTGCTTGTGTGTGTATGCATGCACACAAATATATAAACACGCATTTAGTGATATGGAGCATCTATTCAAGTGCTTAGTCGTTTGTACATCTTTTTGAAGAACCATCTATTCAAGTCTTTTATCCATTTTTGAATCAGGGTGTTTGCTTTTTGTTGAGTTGTAGAAGTTCTTGGTATATTCTGAAGAGAAATCTCTTGTCAGATAGATGGCTTTCAAATATTTTCTCCCGGGCTTCCCTGGTGGCGCAGCGGTTGAGAATCCGCCTGCCGATGCAGGAGACACGGGTTCGTGCCCTGGTCCGGGAAGATCCCACATGCCGCGGAGCGACTGAGCCCGTGAGCCATGGCCGCTGGGCCTGCGCGTCCGGAGCCTGTGCTCCGCAATGGGAGAGGCCACAACAGTGAGAGGCCCGCATACGGCAAAAAAAAAAAAAAAAAAAAAAAAAAAAAAAAAAAAAAAAAAAAATATTTTCTCCCATCTGTGGGTTGCCATTTTATTCTGTTTACATTTCTTTCATACACATTATTTTTTAATTATGTACTGCAAATTGTTTATTTTTTGTTAGCTGTACATTTGTTGTTCCTTCATTTCATACTGAGGAAGACACTGCCAAATCCAATGTCATGAAGCTCTTGTCTTGTGTCTTCTTCTAAGACTGTTTAGTTTATTAGGTCTTATATTTAGTTTCTTGATACGTTTTCATTATTTTTTGCATATGATGTTAGGTAAGGGGTCCATCTTCCTTATTTTGCACGTTGACAACAAGACTTCTCAGCACCATTTGTTGAAAATACTATCCTTTTTACTTTGAAAAGTCTGGCAACTTGTCAAAAATCATTTGGCCATATATCAGGGTTTATTTCTAGGTGTTCTATTCTATTCTGTTGGTCTTGAATAGAGGAGAAAATAGTATAACCTATCCAGGTTGATGAAGAACATAAAGAAAGACCAGGACTGAGAATTAGGAGGGCAATATAAAACAGCAGGAAGTAAAAGACAGTGTGAGAGAAGATCTTGTATTTGCGAGTTCATGGAAATATGATCATGCTAAAACCAGTAAACACCTCACTTTGAACAATACGGTAAATGTGCTGGCAAGAAACATAACACTTACCCATCTCTGGGAAATATAGTATGGGTATAAAGATAAACTACACACAGATATATGAAAAAGGGAAGGGTTTTCATGGTGTGAGAATATTGTGGGACCTGAAATACAATTTACTTCTGTTCTAGCATTGTCTCTAAAATTTAGCAAAGTGTATATACAAGCAATTCCAATTCTGGTAATGTGTTTGACAGGTTTATATATGAACTTCAGCAGACCAGTAAATGTACATTCATAGTAGGACCGTTCCCTAAACCAAAAAAACAAAACACAAAAACTGGAAAGACTAGAGTTCACGTTGTCAACACACATACAGATGCAGTGATGGTTTACGGTCCAAAAGCAGAAGGTGAGCATGGGTACAAGAGGTTAATCCCCAGGCTGGGCTGGGGTGCACAGTTTGAGGGTAACACAGGTAGAAAAGGCTTTTGTCCTATCCTTGAGTTTTGAGGTATGGAAATTCACAGGTCACTACCTTCATTTCAAACTGAATGAATGCACTATTCAATTTTTTAAAACAGGCGAAGTAAACATGAGTGATAATAAATTTCAAACTGTCACGAATCAAACAAGATACTAAGAAAAATTAAATAATATGATTTAAGAATGAAGTGGAGAGACTGTCCAAGATGGTAGCATTCAGAAACTCAGAGCTGGATGCCTCTCAGACGCACACCAAAGTCACAATTGTTTACAGAGCAGCAACTGAAGAAAAGAGCGGGACTCACCATGAAAGATGTTTTACAGCTAAAGACATAAGAGGCCCCTCGGCAAGGCAGGAAGGACGGGGCAACATCTCAATAGCATCAAGACCCACACCACCTGGGGGTGGCCCACACATGGGAGAATAATTACAATTTCTGAGGGGCTCCCAGAGAGCAAGGGGTATGAACCCAACATCAGGCTCCCAAGCCCAGGGATCCTGTGCTGGGAAGAAGAGTTCCTAGAAAGTTGGGCTTTGAACACCAGTAGTGCTTATTTTCCAGAGAGCCA